>NC_056525.1:87140406-87251912 GCF_019175285.1 Sceloporus undulatus
GGGGCACGGCGTTCAGATGACATACCCCCCAAAGCAGCTTGAAGCTGCTGCGAACCCTCACCAAGGCAGCAGAGCGGACTTTTCAGAGGATGGATTAATCCGCTTCTGCCGGCAGCCCGTAAGGACAGCGGCAGCCATGGTCCCCTTCAGGAGCAGACCACACAGTTGCGTGGTTCCAGCCCAATTGGGTCGGAGTGGCCTTGGCCGCTCTTCAGGCTGTCTGCTTGGCCCATAAACTAAGATACATGTGCTTAGACAGATAATGGTTAAAAGTTTGTTATTCTCTCCTTTATTATGATGTGTATTCACACTTTTGTACAAAACTAGGCTTTATATCTTTTAAATTTCTAAACATCAAACATAAAAAGTTTTATATGCTAAGTAATGATAAAGTAAGACATAAGTATCCGTATGATGTTTTTGTCTGAATTTGGACTCTTCTGTAGGAACTGAACTATTGCTTTGCAGGAACAAACCATGGTCCATTCGTGTAAACAGTGCCTTACTGTTTAGACAGTACATTTCCTTGACCCTCACAGCCTTCAGGCCATGACAATCTCCCATCTAATTTAGCTCATATTGCCATTGTGTTTTTGAAATTCTGCTCCTTCTAGCGTTCCTAAATTTTCACAGACTTTGTTCTTTAGGCAGCTGAACACGATTCAGCTTTTGCTATACACATGCTAAGTCGTCTTCCCGATTAGACCCACCTGTCAAGATGCTGTAATGCATCTCAACCTTTATTTTATTATTTTAGTTTTGTACCTACTAGATGAAAATATGGGCTTGATTTGTCCCATCGCAAGAAAACAACTGCCATTAAAAATTGGGGGAAAACTGATGCGATTTGTAGGTCTGAACTGCTTTCATACAGAAGGCAGTTGAAATAAGCAAACCTGCTAATAATCAGAAAATAGAAAGATTTTAGTATAGCAAGCCTGAGAGACAATCATGCTTGCCATGATGAGAACATTAATATAGCAGGCACGCAACTATTTCTTCTAAATACAAGCCTTCTCTCCGTTTAAATATTAAGAATACATTAAAAATAGAAACAATTAGCAAGAATTAAAGCTGCACATAGTGGGGAAATTTCTGGCTATAAATACTGTTAAGCTTTACAAACTAACACATCAGGGAAGATTTTTAAGAGAAACATGAAACCTCCACCAAGCAGGTAAGCAACACTGAATCGTTCCGACGCAAGCAAATGACATTGTGCCGTCTTACGTAAATCAGTAAAATGAGGTTGCAGAAAGATGTTTTTTGTGCATACCTGAGAAGCACCTAAGATTTGCAAAGGGAAGGAGGACAAAAGTGGATGGGAAGACTAGAGGCGATGTATGTGCATTTCCCTCAAACTCTCAGCCAGACATTAGGCTGTAGTTTGAAAGGATGTGTAACTAAGGGACCGTACAGACAGGCCAAATAAAGCTGCTTTGGTCACTTTGGAGGTATGGCTGTTTAAAATGATGCATGCTTCCTAAGAGGCCAGAAGCCACACCAAACCACATGCTCTAGTCCTAGGACCGGAGTGCCGCTTGGCACCACTTCTGGCCTCTTAAGATGGTGTGTTATTTAAATAGCATATCTCCAAAGTGACCCAAAGCAGCTTTATTTTGGCCTGTTCTCTACGGGTCCTAAGAAACACAAAATACACAAAAGATCAGCATTTCTCAAGTGTCTCTCTCCCGCCCAAGATCTTTGAGTCTCTCCCTCAACGGCCGAAGATGACAGTTACAGCATACATTGACTACTGACTTTATTGTACTGATGCCAGAATCAATTGAATGGGACGCACCGCCCTTTCCACCCCGCGCGTGCGCCGCGGGCTCTCTCCCTCAACGCTGAAAGATGACAGTTATGGAGGTGAAGGGCGCTCAGTCTTCAGGCCAGCCCCTGATGATGATGACGTGGGCCGGCCTGCTCTCTCCCTCAACGGCCGAAAGATGACAGTATGGACGGGAGGCACTCTGTCTTAGGCCCGCCCTGATGACCTGGGCCGCCTGCTCTCTCCCTCAACGGCCGAAAGATGACAGTTATGGAGGGAGGGCGCTCAGTCTTCAGGCCAACCCCTGATGACGCTGGGCCGCCTCTGCTCTCTCCCTCAACGGCCGAAAGAGACAGTTATGAGGGAGGCACTCTGTCTTCAGGCCAGCCCCTGATGACGCTGGGCCGGCCTGCTCTCTCCCTCAACGCCGAAAGTGCAGTTATGGAGGGAGGGCACTCAGTCTTCAGGCCAGCCCCTGATGACGCTGGGCCGGCCTGCTCTCTCCTAACGGCCGAAAGATGACAGTTATGGAGGGAGGGCGCTCAGTCTTCCGGCCAGCCCCTGATGACGCTGGGCCGGCCTGCTCCTCTCCTCAACGGCCGAAAGATGACAGTTATGGAGGGAGGGCACCCTGTCTTCAGGCCAGCCCCTGATGACGCGGGCCGGCCTGTTCTCTCCCTCAACGGCGAAAGATGACAGTTATGGAGGGAGGGCACTCGTCTTCTCAGGCCAGCCCCTGATGAGCTGGGCCGGCCTGCTCTCTCCCTCAACGGCCGAAAGATGACAGTTATGGAGGAGGCACTCTGTCTTAGGCCAGCCCCTGATGACGCGGGCCGGCCTGCTCTCTCCTCAACGGCCGAAAGATGCAGTTATGGGGGAGGGCACTCTGTCTTCAGGCCAGCCTGATGACGCTGGGCCGGCTGCTCTCTCCCTCAACGGCCGAAAGATGACAGTTATGGCAGGGCGGGTCACTCTGTCTTCAGGCCAGCCCTGATGACGCTGGGGCCGGTCTGCTCTCTCCCTCAACGGCACAAGAGACAGTTATGGAAGGAGGGCGCTCAGTTTCAGGCCAGCCCCTGATGATGCTGGGCCGGCCTGCTCTCTCCCTCAACGGCCGAAAGATGACCGTTATGGGAGGAGGGCGCTCAGTCTTCAGGCCAGCCCCTGATGACGCTGGGCCGGCCTGCTCTCTCCTCAACGCCGAAAGATGACAGTTATGGAGGGAGGCACTCTGTCTTCAGGCCAGCCCCTGATGACGCTGGGCCAGCCTGCTCTCTCCCTCAACGGCCGAAAGATGACAGTTATGAGGGGGGCACTCTGTCTTCAGGCCCGCCCCTGATGACGCTGGGCCGGCCTGCTCTCTCCCTCAACGGCCGAAGATGACAGTATGGAGGGGGCACTCTGTCTTCAGGCCAGCCCCTGATGACGCTGGGCCGGCCTGCTCTCTCCTCCACGGCCGAAAGATG
Source organism: Sceloporus undulatus (assembly GCF_019175285.1). NCBI lineage: Eukaryota > Metazoa > Chordata > Lepidosauria > Squamata > Phrynosomatidae > Sceloporus > Sceloporus undulatus. Next base: position 87,143,644 of record NC_056525.1, read on the forward strand.
ACAGTTACAGTAACATTGACTACTGACTTTATTGTACTGATGCCAGAATCAAGTGTTTCCCCCCAAATTGATACAGACTTAGATTTGGAAAGTGAATACTTTGTTGTTGTTAACTGCCTTCATTTCACCATGACTCAAGGTTACTCTGTGGATGAGACACCTCTAAGATCCCCCACCTTCCACAGCTCTGCTTAGGTCCTGCAAATCCTTCCAATGATGACCTCCCTGATTGAGTCTATCCTTCTGGTCTGCAGTCTTCCTCTATTTCTACTATCTTCAACCTCCTCCAACCACCATCTTGAGGGGGAGGAGAGGCCTGGCCTGAAGACAAAGAGCCCTCCTCCTGACCACCATCTTTGGGGGCGGGGGAAGAGGCCTGGCCTGAAGACAAAGAGCCCTCTCCAACCACCATCTTGAGGGGGAGAGAGGCCTGGCCTGAAGAAAAAGAGCCCTCCTCCACCACCATCTTGAGGGGGAGAGAGGCCAGGCCTTGGAAAAAAAGAGCCTCCTCCAACCACCATCATGAGGGGGAGAGAGGCCTGGCCTGAGACAAAGAGCCCTCCTCCAACCACCATCTTGAGGGGGGAGAGAGGCCTGCCTGAAGAAAAAGAGCCCTCCTCCAACCCCATCGAGGGGGAGAGAGGCCAGGCCTGAAGAAAAAGAGCCCTCCTCCAACCACCATCTTGAGGGGGAGAGAGGCCTGGCCTGAAGACAAAGAGCCCTCCTCCTGACCACCATCTTGAGGGGGGGAGAGGCCAGGCCTGAGAGAAAAGAGCCCTCCTCCAACCACCATCTTGAGGGGGGAGAGGCCAGGCCTGAAGAAAAAGAGCCTCCTCCAACCCCATCATGAGGGGGAGGGAGGGCCAGGCCTGAGAAAAAGAGCCCTCCTCCAACCACCATCTTGAGGGGGAGAGAGGCCTGGCCTGAAGACAAAAGAGCCCTCCTCCAACCACCATCATGAGGGGGGGGGAGAGGCCAGGCCTGAAGAAAAAGAGCCCTCCTCCAACCACCATCTTGAGGGGGAGAGAGGCCAGGCCTGAAGAAAAAAGAGCCCTCCTCCAACCACCATCATGGGGGGAGAGAGCCGGCCTGAAGAAAAAGAGCCCTCCTCCAACCACCATCTTGAGGGGGAGAGAGGCCTGGCCTGAGAAAAAGAGCCCTCCTCCAACCACCATCTTGAGGGGAGAGAGGCCAGGCCTGAAGAAAAAGAGCCCTCCTCCTGACCACCATCTTGTGAGGGGGGAGAGAGGGCCAGGCTGAAGAAAAAGAGCCCTCCTCCAACCACATCTTTGAGGGGGAGAGAGGCCAGGCCTGAAGAAAAAGAGCCCTCCTCCAACCACCATCATGAGGGGGAGAGAGGCCAGGCCTGAAGAAAAGAGCCCTCCTCCAACCACATCTTGAGGGGAGAGAGGCCTGGCCTGAAGAAAGGCCCTCCTCCAACCCCATCTTGAGGGGGAGAGGGGCAGGCCTGAAGAAAAGAGCCCTCCTCCTGACCACCATCTTGAGGGGGAGAGAGGCCAGGCCTGAAGAAAAAAGAGCCCTCCTCCAACACCATCTTGAGGGGGGAGAGGCCAGGCCTGAGAAAAAGAGCCCTCTCCAACCACCATCTTGAGGGGAGAGGGCAGGCAGCACAACAGGCCTCGCCTGGAAGACAACATTTATTAATAAATATCAATATCAATTAGATCATTTTATCTTGTTTGTTATGTGTTTTAAATTTGTTAAGCCGCCTTGATCATATTTATGGGAAGGGCGGGGGTAGAAATAAAATTTTTATTATTATTATTATTAACCTGCCTAGCCCTATTCTCTTTTCTAGTGAGCTGTGCCTTCTCTGATGTGGCCAAGTACGACGCGCTCAGTTTGAACATCTTGGCTTCCAGGGGAGATTTCAGGCTTGATCTGTTCAAGGACCCATATTTTTGCTTGGCGTCTAGTATCCCCAGCACTCATTTCCAGCACCACATCTCAAAATAGTGGATTATCTTTCTGTCTGCTTTCTTTACTATCCAGCTCTCTTACGTCCTCTACATGGTGATAGGGAATACCTGGCTTGGCAATTCTAAGTTTAAGGCTAGTTGTATATCTTTACTCTTTAGAATTTTGTTTAGTTCTTTCATAGCTACTCTTCAACTTCCTAGTCTTCTTGTTCTTGACTGCAGTCACCATTCTGATCAATGTTTGATCCAAGATATGTGAACTCTTGTTTTGATTTCCTCGTTTAGTTTATTTATGTGTGTCTTCTGTGGTCATTATTTTTGTTTTCTTTATGTCCAGCATTAAGCCTGCCTTTGCACTTTACTAGATATTACTAGACACCAATTTTTAAAAATTTGGTATAGCGTATGGCATTTCTAAATTGTATCACATCATACTGCATAACGGGACCGAATAATCGCCACAATCCTAGTAACCCTCTTGTGCATGTCAGGAATCTAGGCTAGATCTTTCTTGCATGTAGTTTTTTATCTGCAGGGAAATACAGTGCGTCCTGATCCCTCCGCGTAAGGCGAATTCCGCCTATGCTCGAGCCCCATTGGAACAATGGGGCTCGTGTGGCGCAGCAGCGGCGCGCGCGTGCGCAGGGTGCAACGGGGTGGCGCGCCCATTCAATTGATGGGACGCGCCACCCTTTCCACCCCGCGCGTGCGCCGCGGCTCTCTCCTTCAACGGCCGAAAGATGACAGTTATGGAGGGAGGGCGCTCTGTCTTCAGGCCAGCCCGATGACGCTGGGCCGGCCTGCTCTCTCCCTCAACGGGCGAAAGATGCAGTTATGGAGGGGGCGGCACTCAGTATTCAGGCCAGCCCCTGATGGCGCTGGGCCGGCCTGCTCTCTCCTCACCGCAAGAAAGATGACCGTTATGGGGAGGGCACTCTGTCTTCAGGCCAGCCCCTGATGGACTGGGCCGGCCTGCTCTCTCCCTCAACGGCCGAAAGATGACAGTTATGGAGGGAGGCGCTCAGTCTTCAGGCCAGCCCCTGATGACGCTGGGCCGGCCTGCTCTCTCCCTCAACGACCGAAAGATAAAAAAAAATTTTTTTTTTATTTTTATCCCACCCTTCCAGGGTCCGGGCGGCTAACAACAGGATTAAAATACATAGAATACAAGAAAATTTAAAAAACCATAAACACAATAACACATGAAAAATAAAAAAAGCCCCTATAGCCCAACCTCATTGCCACGGAAAGGAGGGAGGCCCACAGGATATTATTCGCGGGAATGCCTGCTGGAATAGGAAGGTTTTGAGGTCTTCCTAAATTGGGCCAGGGTGGTAGATGAGCGGAGCTCAGTGGGCAGCTATTCCAAAGGGCTGGGGGCAGCTAGGAAAAAGTCCTCCGCGAGGTGGAGACTAATCTGGCCCCAGGCACCTTCGTAGTTGCTGCCCAGACGTTCTGAGGGTGGCGGAGCGGAATGTACGGGAGAGACGGTCCGTTAGGTATCCGGGCCCAAGCCATTTAGGGCTTATAGTAGGTAAAACCAACGCCTTATATTGAGCTCGGAAGCGGATGGGCAGCCAATGGAGGTCCCTAAGAACAGGTGTTATATGGCTGGTCCTGGGAGCACCAGTGACCAGCCGGGCCGCCATATTCTGCACCATTTGTAGCTTCCGAGTTTGGTATAAGGGTTGCCCCATGTAGAGTACCTTGCAGAAATCCAGTCTCGAGGTTACCAGAGCATGTACAACAGTTTCTAGGTCCCTCTGGGCCAGGTATGGGCGGAGCTGGCGAATCAGCCGAAGCTGATAACAGGTACTCTTGACCGTCGCATTCACCTGAGCCGTCAGGTGAGCGACGAGTCAAGAAGCACCCCAGACTGCGCACGGAGTCCTTCACAGGGAGCGTGACCTTCAGGACAGGTGGAACCACGCCATTCCTGGACCAGGAGAACCTATCACTAGTACCTCGTTTTCTCTGGATTCAATTTGAGTCGGTTTTCCCTCATCCAGCCCATTACTGACTCTAGACAGGCCACGAGAGGAGAGACGCCATCCCCAGTCACTGCATCAGTCGGAGACATAGAGAAAATAATTTGGGTGTCATCAGCGTACTGATAACCCCGCGCCCCATGTCTCCGGATGATCTCTCCCAGCGGTTTCATGTAAATGTTAATAGCATGGGAGACAAATGGCCCCTTGAGGGACCCCAGTTTTAAGGGCCTCTCGTCGGAGCCACGTCTCCCAGCTGCACCATCTGGGACCTCCCGGGGGTAGGAACGGAACCACTGGAGCGCAGTGCCCCGATCCCCACCTCCGCCAGCGCCCCAGAAGGATACCATGGTCTATGGTATCGAAGCCGCTGAGATGTCCCAAGAGCACCAGCAGGGCACGCTTCCCCCGTCGATGCCCAGCGGGCATCGACCAAGGCGACCTGGCCGTCTCAACCCCGTAACCCGCCCGGAAGCCAGTTTGAAATGGGTCCAGTAATCCGTTTCATCCAAGACCGCCTGAAGCTGGATCGCAACCGCCCTCTCGATCACCTTTCCCAAAATGGTAGCAGCGGAAACTGGCCGATAATTATTATGAACCAGGGGGTCGAGGGAGGGCTTTTTTTGGATCGGTTTTACAATGGCCAATTTGGATCCGATGGAAATTGCCCATCCCTCAAGATGTATTAATTATCCGGCGTAACAATAACGTTACCGCCGGCCCCCCCTGGGCCACTAACCACGAGGGACAGGGATCAAGAGAGCAGGTCGTTTTCCGAACACTTCCGAGGATCTTGTCCACTCCTCGGTACTCACCAACTCAAACTGATCCAGTTTACATAGTCTCGCGGAGGCTCTGGACACTTCTACCCTAGGATCTGCTATAACATCAGCGTTCAGACCTTCGCTTATACGAGAGGTTTTATCCGCAAAAAAGTCGTTAAACAGTCACAGCGGCCTTAGAGGTTCAAGGATCTGGTTCAGAGGCGGGAGGAGATGAGTTAGCTCCCTGACCACCCTGAACAACTCTCGGACGCGACTCCGCGGACGCAATACGAGCACCATAGAACGAGTCTTTGTTGCTCGTATTGCCTCTCCGTATCTCTTTAACAGTTGGTCTAGGAGAGTCTTGTCGTCGAAGCGAAGGTGTTTCCGCCAACGGTACTCTAGCCGTGCAGAACCCGCTTCCTCGCCTGGAGCTTTCCGTATACCAGGGCTTACGTTTGGAAGCGGGCCTGAGAGGGCGCTTGGGAGCGATCCTGTGTATAGCCCCGGAAAGACCGGTATTCCAGATACCGGTGAGGCATCAACAGAGTCGCCGTCCTTTCCAACCGCGAGCCCCTCTAGGGCTTCTTGGAACCTCTCGGGTTCCATCAGCCTTCGAGGGGTGGACCATCCTAAAACGAGTCCACCCCCGGGGGGGGATCTGGGTAGAAGCCTTGATTTTCACCTCTACCAGGAAGTGATCCGTCCATGACAGGGGGGAAATATTAACTATTTCCACCCACGGATTTTCCGCATCCGAACAGAAGACCATATCGAGAGTATTACCCGCACAATGCGTTGGACCCTGTATCAGCTGGGACAGGCCGATGGCCGTCATGGTCTCCATGAATTCCCGAGCCACACCAGGTGGAACATAGCTGGCCGTGAGGGAGATATTGAAGTCGCCCAGGACAAGAAGCCTGGGCGTCTCCAGCATCAGCTCAGTGACCAGCTGTGTCAGCTCGTTAAGAGAGTCCGCTAATGCACGGGGTGGCCGATACACTAACAGAATCCCTAGACTGTCCCTCGCCTTTAGGGTCAGGTAAATACACTCAATATAGGTAGTCTGTCGGATGTGGTTCCTGGTGAGGGATACGGTGTTCCTATGTACCAAGGCCACACACCCCCGCCCACCTAACCTGCGCTGGTCCTTCACCGAGTATCCAGCAGGCAGGGCCTGAGCCCACACAGCATCCCCTTCAGGCCCCAGCCAGATCTCGGTAATGCAAGCCAGGTCACACTTCGAGTCCTCCAGTAAGTCCTGGAGGATGTGGGTCTTGTTATTAATTGACCTGGCATTGCACAGGAGCAGCGACAGGGTTTGTGGCGCGGTTGGAGTGACCCTCAGGTCCTTCAGGATGGGAGGGGGGCAGGAAGGTGAGATCGATATAACACATCGATCCCGTCTTCCCCTGGAACGCAAGCCCCTTCTCCCACCGCCATACCTCCCCCTGCCCCACACAACCTCAATGGGAGCTCCGCTCTCCAAGATGTCATCCCCGGCCCAGGCATCCCCCATATCCCTAACCTCCCCCCAACCCTCTATGGCGGCTAAGGGAGCAGAGGGCAGCCACTAAAGGCATCCTCATGCTCCCAGGCTAACCCAAGCCTCCCGTGCCCGACGGGAACTGCGCAACTGCGCAGTTCCGCAACTGCGGTGTTTCCCCCAGTCCGTGGGCGGCAGCTGCGCACCTCCGACACCCCGGGAGGAGGCCGCCCAGCGAAGGGGAGCAGTCCTGGCGGCAGCGGCGACAGCAGCGGCGGCGGTGTCCCGGCGTGGAGGCCAAAAGGGGGCGTGTCAGGAGGGTCCGGTTCCCCGGCTTTTAACCCCGCCGCTCTCACCTGGCGGGGCTCCTCCCAAACTTCCCCCCAGATGGTCCTTAAAGGGCCTTCACGCTCTCACTGGCCGCCAAGCGCCAAGGCCAGGAGAGTCCAGGTCCCAGCGGGGTTCCCAAAGGGGTTTCCCCCAGTCCGTGGGCGGCACTCCCGGGGCGGTGCGCAGATGCGCACCTCCGACACCCCGGGAAGAGGCCGCCCGGCGAAGGGGAGCAGTCCTGGCGGCAGCGGCGACAGCAGCGGCGGCGGTGTCCCGGCGTGGAGGCCAAAAGGGGGCGTGAAGACTCTGTAGGCCCTTCTTTCCCCTCCTTACTTCTGCCATAGTAGGTGCTGTTAGCTCTGTATCTTGCTGTTCAGACACAGTAGAAAAGGGGAAGGGGAGAAGAGCCTGGGAAGGAACAAGAGGAAGACAAGATGGTAGCATCAGCAGGCATTGTCGGGACTCTACCGCGGAGGGCTTCTTCGCAAGCCATGTGCACTCCTCAGTATTGGAGGAGGACGAGGGACCCTATCAAGGTCAGCTGATAATAGCTCCAGGACCGGGGTTGTTTTGGGACATTAGGAGAAGGTGTTGGCCGGCTGACCGGTGCTCAGGGGTTAGAGTAGCTAACAAGACAGCGCCCAAAAACGAACGAGTCGACCCCAGACCCTAATTCTGAAAGTGAGCATGCGAGGGCGATGAGGTAACCAACCCCGCTTGGGGTGTGACTCCGGAAGATAATACAAGAGGGTGGTGAGGTAACCCTGTGGAGCAGTTGTAGTTTAGTTAATAAAGAAAGTTGAGCATCACTCCAGTGTCCGCCCTTCCTTCCATCATGGATTTACATCCTAACCCCGTGCCCACCAGAGCAGCTATGGGCCCATGACACAGTTGTTTGCACTCTGTCTACTTTTTTTTAGTGGTGAAATAGGCAGTTCTCCACAAAGATTTGTTATAAAATAAACAAGTTTGTTTTTTAAGATTCTACAGCACTCTTTGAAATTAGGCACAGAATCCAAGTGTATATGGTACAGTAATCCCAGACATGAAAGCATATGTGAATAAATGTTGATCAGAGGAAATACATCTTTCATTTCAAGGTGAACTTTGAACTTTTAAAAAAAGTCACTCCAAGATTAATTACAGGCAGTGGGCCAGAGTTTTGTAAATGCAATGTTTCAAACAATATAAAAAATTACTATAATTTCACATAATTTGTAAAGCTTGGAAATATGAGTTTTGTAATCTGAGTTGTGAGGCTTGCTTGCTTTGGTTTTGGCTGGGCACAAAATCTAATGTTTATAATTTGGACAACAGTTTAGATTTTGCATTTCATTAAAACTATGTGGTGTTTTAACTGCAGTATTACATGCTGTAATGTGTACAGTATTTTACATGTCTAACTACCATATATACCCTATAAACTCAACTGTAAGTCAGCCAATGCAGGTTTGATGGATATGGCTCATGGATGTCTACTTAGGGGCAAGCAACCAAGGTTGTAAAAGATGAAGCAAAGGAAGCAATGTGAAAGAATGTACAAAATTCCAGCAGGCATAACTGTGCTCACACTAAAGTCTGGATGGATGAGAGAGTAGAAGGAATCAATGCTTCCAGGGCAGGCTATACTCTTGCCTTTCACCAGGGGATGGTTCCTTTTAAAATAAAAGTTAAAGTACAGAATTTACATTGGCCCATGGATAAATGGACTCAGTTTTTGGGGATCAATATTTAAATTTCTAATCTTATACATGAAAGAAACTTTAGTTAAAAAATAAATCCAAAGAATCTAGGTCAATGTAAGTCCTGCATTTTAACTCTCACCAAAAATGGAACCTTCCTCTTCTCTGAGTAAAGTGGCAAAAAGTGAGAGCTTAGTCTGTCCTGGGAGAATCTAAAAGAAACACTGACCCTCTCTACTCTCTCTGATGTGGCGCTGCTGCTGCTCTTTTTGAATACCTGGGCAAGAAAATGGCGGCCTCAGTGGCTCTTTAACGTTGGTGCCAAGAGAGTGGAGTTGGTACTTCTTTCAGGTTCTCACAAGACAGAATAGGTTCTGGCCTTTTGCCACTCTAGTCAGAGAAGGGGATTCCAGTGATGTTTTTCTAGCAATGAGGAATCAAACTTTGAAGACATTTATGTACGTTTGCCAGCTAAAATTAGGCAAGGTTATCACATTAAAGTAAATTGTCGTACTTTGCTAACAAAGTAATCAGCTTCTTTGCTTTGTCTTGACATCCTTTTTGACATGTTTTATTTTTATCTTTTCCTTTAATTGTCTGTAAAGGAACCAATGAAAAAAAATTCCCTTTTCATTTAATGCTTGTGTTCTTATTTTAAATTCTTTGTTTTGGAATACAATCAAATCTTCATGTATGATCCATTTGTCATTCATGATATTTTTCCTTCTGTAAATTGCTTCATGGCCTGATACCCAATGAGATGTAGAGTTGTGTTATATATACGGTTGGGTTTTTTAAAAAAATTAAAATGTAATTTTTTTTAGCTTTGATTTTAAGGAAAAATATTAATAAAAATTATTTCTTAAATAAAAAAATGGGCTTCTGCATCCCTACTCAGAAGTCAGTCTAACTGAATTCAGTGGGACTGAATCCCAAGTAAATGTGTTTAGGATTACAGAGTAAGCATGCTACTGACAGAGTCTTCAGTTCTTCTTTTCTTTAATGGTTCCTTTGAGTATATAATTACTTCTTGGATTTTCAGATGGTACTATTATGTCCAGTACACCCTTTGTGTTTTCAGTAGTTGTCTGAACTTTCTGAACTTTTTCCTTGGCCTGAATTTGTACTGAGAATGGCTAAAGCAGATCTTGTGTCATAGTGTGAATGAGTTCATACTTTAATATATTTTTGTAATTAAATATGGCTCTAACTGCAATGTATAGCTATGTATTCTCCACAGATAAGGATTCACAAGCACAGTAAGATTCTACGGTAATTTTCATTTATAATACACTATACAGGACTTCTGAGACTAAGGCCTGTTACAGACAGCCAAAATAAAGGCCTGTTACAGACAGCCAAAATAAAGCTGCTTCGAGTCACAGTAGAGATACGGTGTTTCAATGATGCATGCGTCCTAAGAGTCCAGAAGTCGCACCAAAGCCACACTCCAGCCCTAAGGACTAGAGCGTGGCTTTGGTGTGGCTTCTGGACTCTTAGGACGCATGCATCATAAAACCCATACCTCCACTGTGACTCGAAGCAGCTTTATTTTGGCTGTCCTGTAACAGGCCAAAGCTGCTTCAAGTCCAGTGGAGGTATGGTGTTTCAATGATGCATGCGTCCTAAGAGTCCAGAAGCTACACCAAAGCTACGCTCCAGTCCTTAGGGCTGGAGCATGGTTTTGGTGCGACTTCTGGACTCTTAGGACGCATGCATCATTGAAACTCCATACCTCCACTGTGACTCGAAGCAGCTTTATTTTGGCTATCTGTAACAGGCCTAAGTGTGGACATAATGGTTTGAGTGTTGGGCTATGACTCTGAAGACCAGGGTTCAATTTCTTGCTGAACCATGAAATGCACTGGGTGACCCTGGGCAAAAACTGCATACTCTCAGCCTCAGGGGAAGACAATGGTAAATCTTACATAGGGTTGCCATTAACTGGGAATGACTTGGAGGGACACAACAACAAAGTACAAGTATGCCAACATCAAGACCTGAGGCAATCTCAAGTTAGTTGTCACCAAGTCCTTTTGAAAGAACTGAAATTAAATTTAGTCAAGACTGACTGGTTTCAGTAGATCTTGGTCATAACCATTCTGAGGACTAATAGCTGGATATAGGCAGATAAATACGCCTCATCTCTATGTTATGTTTTCTACCCAGGTTTCCCAAGTGTCAGGAGATCCATTTTTGGGCTGGGAAATAAGCAGCAATATTCTTTCCATCCTTATTCTCAATACATTTGGTGAAGATGAATCTAAAATCCAAGACTCAGATTTTAACTAAATAGCTATTATTGCTGAAAATATTGCAGATCTGCAATCAAGTACTGTACAAACAGATGATACTTTAGATTTTATTCTGTTCACTTAGGCAAATAAGTGCACAACATCATTGTTTCTCTCTATAATGGATTACAAGTGTCCCAGGAGACAGATTATCTCACTCACTGCATGCTATTAAATATAGTAACTGCAAATACAGCAGGTTTTGTGGTAACTGTTTGCAATTAAATTTGTTTTTATATTTGGTATAACACTAGTCTTTATATTTGGAACTACCTCTTTTGACTAATAACATTCAATAGCAGTCATATATTCTGATCATTAGCAACTGAATACAGAAATTTGTATCTCTTTATTTAACTGAGAAAGGTTTGAGGATCTGCTCAGAAGCCTGTCCCCACCACACTTTGGAGGAGCCTTCTAAAGGCTTTTTAAAGGCTTTGGAAGGATCCTTCTGCCTCAAGACCCCCACCTCAACTCCACAGCTTCCTTCCCTCCCCCCTTGAAATTGGCTTCCAGACTTGAAAATATCTTGCAAGGATTTGAGACTTGAAGGTAAAGACTTGAGACTTGCAGTAAAAGACATGAATACATTGCTGTGGGCAACACAGGGACTTAAAAGCCCCCAATCTGCACTTACAGCGAAGCAGAGAGGCCTGTTCCCCATTTGCTTGGGAAACAACTGGTTGCTGTTCCACACTCCCCACCCCCTATGCAAGGAATCTCCAGCACAAAGGGAATTGCAATAGCGGTTTTCTTTCTGCCCACCATGCCAGAGATTTCTCATGCAAGGGAGTGGAAATAGCAGCTCTCTGCTTCCTGAATGACAAGGGAATGGTGCCCAACAGATCACAGCACTGCTTCCCAGTTAAGGGAGGATGGGGGGGGGGTGGCGGCGAGGTCTAACCCTATTCATTTTGAGAGCCACATGGTGTTCCTTTAGCGAGAAAAGGCACATATATGGTATGGTTTTGGGCTCACTGCATGACCAATCGTGAAGTCAAGACAGAGCTTCACATCCTTCGGAGCCTGGAAAGTAAACTTCTGAATCAGGGCGGTGAAGAGAAGGAAAAGTTCCATTCTAGCCAACTGCTCCCCAAGGCAAGCTCTCTTTCCTGGAAGAGAAAGAGAAAGTGGCTTCGCATGGCTTTTCTAAGACGTTGGAGTGACAGCAACAGACTATTATAAACTAGACAGCAAAAGATTTTTAAAAACCCCTTTGAACTGCAACATAATGTACATGCCTGTCTTATCTATTTCTTACTTAGGAAAGCAGAAAATTGAATAGCTTTGGCTTTCTAAATCTCTGAAAGATATAATTTGTTAATTTCTAGGTTTATTCCACCAAGAAGAAGATATCAATTAATATATGCGTCCAAATTGTTTGGCTAATGCACATTCCTAATCTAGGTACACATTAACAATTGCTGCATATTCACGATCCTTACAAGCAACTAATTTAGAGACTATATAGGGACCATGAAAGTCCCTTAAATCCCACTTACTGGTAAGTAGCCACTGTGATCGATATGGCCATTCCTGTTGATCAGGAAGCAGCTTCCTGACATTCTCATCCTCTCTTGTGAGAACAAATTTTGGCACGGGGGGATTTGCAAAAGGTATGTTGTTTCTGTCTATCACATGTGAGATAGTTTACAGGGGGAGGTAGTAATGCCAAACAGCTGCTTCTCAGTTGACAAGGAATGAATGCCTGTCAGTCAAAGCAGCTGCTTATCAACAAGTGGGGTTTGGAGAGTGTTATACTGGAATTCATTACATAGCAACATTATTACAGTGCTACTTAGCATGTAATGGTCATACAGGATTCCTCTGGGCACATGGGAATTAAACACTTTTTATTCCATTTTCTGGTCCTGTTGAGATTAACAATAGGAATTAGGCCCACGTTCCATGTATGTATGGCAGAAACATGACTGGAATCCTGTTGGTGTTTTATGGATGACATACATCCCCCTACTGATGTGGTTGGACCTTTTTGCCTGACTCTGAACACACATGTTCATAAAAGACTGGAGAAGTGGATGACATTTTGCTTGCAAAAGTTCATTTGATGCATAAGTTTGGGTGATGCACAATGATGCAAGGAATCAATGTGAGATGCATGAAAATGCAATTGAGCATTTGGCAGTACAGCATTGCTGTTCAACTGTACAACACTGCTGTTCAAGACAAGGAGTGAGTAAAGCATTCAGTGCATTACTCTGCAATCCCAGTGTAGCATCTCTACCAGCATGAGACATTTGAGTATGACAATACATATCAGAGAGTGCTCAAATGATGGGAAAAGGAAGGAAAATCAATTCACTACCACCACCTCATAGCATGTTTTAACTCTTGTTGTCTGTTGTTAACTGCCCTTGAGATGACCCCAACTCATGGCAACCCTGTGGATGAGATATCTCCAAGATCCCCTGTCCTTCATTGTTCTGCTTAGGTTCTGCAGATTCAGGCCCATAACCTCCCTGGCTAAGTCCAGCCATCTGGCGTGTGGTTTTCTTCTCATTCTACTACTACCTTTCCTAACATTATTGTCTTTTCCAATGAGTCATATCTTCTCATGATGTTGCCAAAATTTGATCATCTTGGTCTCCAGGGAGAGTTTAGACTTGATCTGTTTTAGGACCCATTTGTTTTGATGATCCACAGTATCCTCGGCACTCCTCTCCAGCACCACATCTCAAATGAGTTGATGTTAACTCTAGATTTACATCATTGTTCACTTCTCTTGTGTCTCTTGACATTTTTGGGTGGGTGCATTCTACCCTTAGCACAGGCAGCTTTACAAGATAGTTTCATTTTTCTGACAATATATAAAGAAAAATTCATCACAGGAATTCAGCATGGCATCTACCTATTAACATGTTGACTTGCATGTGTGGGAAACAGAATTGTGTTGGTTGGGAATGTCCATATACACATATGGAATGTTGTGATGTGTGGAGTGCCTGTTGCACAATGGGAGCCAGAAGTGCCAAAGTGCAACCAGAGTATTCAATGAGCATCAAAAATTCTGGTGCACATAAGAAGTGACTCATGCACATAACAAGTGCCTGATGAGCATCACAAGTGCTAAATCCACATCAGGAGTGTGTGATGAGCCTCAGAAGTATCTTATAAAGATCAAGAGCACCTGATGCGCATTGCAACATTCTTGCTGGTGCCTTGTTATGCATCTTTGCACTTTACTAAGGGATTTGGTTGCATTTGTGCAATGTAGCTGTGGATATGTAAAGTCAGGAAATGTAGACCATGATGTGAACTCTCAGCCAACATTTTTATATGGCCACATTTTTATGATCATGTAAAATTTACATAAATTCCACCTAGATAATGAAGAAATTGAAATAAAGATTTCCCATACCTTGGATCCAACATTGATCAGAATGGAGACTCCCGTGAAGAAGATGAGGAATAGGAAGGACAGCTATGAAACAACTAGACAAAATCATAAAGTGTAAAGATATACACTGAACGCTAACATTAGAATTGTCCAAGCCATTGTATTCCCCATTACCTTGCCCACATTACCTTGCACAGAAGTGAGAGCTGACAGAGAAGAAAGCAAGTATGAATAAAATTAATTCATTTGAAATGTGGTGCTGGAGAAGACTGATGAGGATACTGTGGATGTCCAAAAGACCCCCCCCCAAACAACAACAACAACAACAACAACAACAACAAAAAACAACAAAAAATGTCCTAGAACAAATCAAGCCAGAACTCTCCCTGGAAGCCAAGATGACTAAACTGAGGCTGTCGTTCTTTGGCCACATCATGAAAAGGCACAACTCATTAGAAAAGACAATGATGCTGGGGAAGGTGAAATAAAAAGAAAGAAAGACCACATGCCAGATGGGTAGATTCGATCAAGGAGACCTTCCCAAGGTTGTCATGAGTCTTGACTCAAAGGCAACTAAAAACAACAATTTTTATTTTTTATTTTATTTACAATTTTTAAACTTTTATGTAAAAACTTTGAGATCTTTGTATAAAAGTTTTCAACTAGAAATACAAAGTAATGGTCATCATCTTTTTGCATGGCGTATTTTCAATATGTGCATTGCCTCTCATACATGTAGACTTATTTCAGGGTTTTTATCCCATGGCTTCTTACAACAATGTAGAGGAAACAGGGTTCAGGATATTTCTCTTTCATTTGAGCTGGAACACAGAGGATAATCACAAAAGGGAACCAGGGACGTAGCCAAGGGGGGGGGTTGGGGGGTTTGGACCCCCCCCCTTCAGCCCTGGGGATATTCAAGCTCCTTCCTTCCCCCTCTCCTCTCCTCCATCAAAAGCACGGAGGGCTCAGATAGAGAGAGAAAACAAAAGAGGAAAGACAGTTTAAGTTGCGGGCTCAGAGAGAGAGGGGGGAGAGAGAGGGAGGGGGAGAGAGAGGGAGGGGGAGTGGGCCGGGGTCTCTCCCTGTGCTTTCTTTCCCTTTCGTTTCCTCTCCATCCCAGTCCTTCCACTCCTCCTCCTCCTCCTCCCCTGTGCTTTTGCCAGAATAAAAGTCTCTTCCTGGGGAAGGAGAGAAGGAAGAAGAAGGGAAGGAAGAGGAAGGGAAGAAAGGAAGAAAGAAAAATGAAGAAAGGAAGCTTCTAAAAGGAAATATAAAAGAAAGAAAAGGTGACTTCTAACTTTCCTTTCAGCAGTTATATCCATATACAATATAGTAAAATAATAATAATAATAATAATAATAATAATAATAATAATAATAATAATATCCCTTACCCAAAATGCTGAGGACTAGATGTATTTTGGAGTTTTTCAGAGTTTGGTATATTTATATATGTCTAATGGGATATAATGGGAGATGGGATCCATGTATGTTTCATATGCATCTCATAGACCTAGAATGAAGTTAATTTAATGCACAATATTTTTAAAATAATGTTGTGCTTCTGTACACTGAGCTGCCAGCAAAATCCTGAGACCACTATTCCTTGTATAATTCAATAATTCAGTAACCTTTAGGATTCCCATGTTTCCTTGAGTTGGGGTCAGACCAGATGCTCTCATGGTCAGTTTTGGGTTTTGGAATAATTCAGGTTTCAGAAGTCCAGAGAAAGGAGACTCAGACTGTACATTTCTTCTGATCATGCTCAGGTTTTCAAAAACAGTCATTTCTGGATTTTTGCAACAACAAAAAAGAGGAGGGTCTGCGATGCAAAAAGGCAAGAGGCTTCCTTCCAGCCTTGTTTTTTCTCTTTTTTAAAAGACAAAGAGAATAAAATACAGTTAGCTGGCCTCTTTTTAGCATGTCAATGAGGATGCTATGACGGAGAGTTCCTGCATGGCAGAATGGGGTTAGACTGGATGGCCCTTCTTGGGGTCTCTTCCGAATCTATGATTTTATGATTAATTAATTAATATATGGAATCAGTCTAAGATGATGAATTGGGGCTGTTGAGTCCTATGGCCCTGCTCCAGGCAATGCTAGACTGCAGGCCCCATCATCCAGCAGCACCACAGACTGCTGGGAACTGCAGTCTAATAAGGCTGCACACTGCAGAAATAATCCAGTTCAACACCACTTTAATGCTATGGAAAATCCTGGGATTTGTAGTATGTTGTGGCATCAGAGCTCTCTGACAAAGAATGCTAAATGTCTCACAAAACTACAATACCCAGATACTGTTGTTGTTATTATTATTATTATTATTTTCTTATATTCCACCTTTCTCCCAATATATGGACTCAAGGTGGTGATTTTCCATAGCATTAATCTATAGTATGTCTTTCTACAATGTAGATGGACACCCCCATTACATAATTTGTTGGGGATGCTTTGACTGGGAGTTCCTGCATGGCAGAATGGGGTTGGACTGGATGGCCCTTGGGGTCTCTTCCAACTCTATGATTCCATGATTCTATAGCACTCTGAGCCTACTGTGATTTTAATTGTTTTTAAATGTATAAAGTTTATAATGCAACCCATGCACTGATGGACTATTGTACTATAATTTTTTATTGATTGATTTTCTATCCTGCCTTTCTCCCAAAATAGGATTCTCTTAAAGGGGTTTGTTTTTCATAAAAAGAAAGGAAGGTATAATGTCTTGGAATTTAAAATTATGATACTGTAGATAGATAGATAGATAGATAGAGTCTTGGAATTAAAAATCATGTATGTGTGTATGTCTTGGAATTAAAAATCCCTCTTGGAAGTGGGAATGAAATGTTGTATGGATGCAGCCTGGGTTCTTAGCTCAGCTCAGAAGTTGGAAGGCAGTGTCTCAAAACATGAACAGAGTGTCTCTGAGCATGAACAGAGTGTCTCTGAGTATGAACAGGGTGGCTGCCGCTCATTGCTTGAGCAGCTGCACTTTGCTTTATCGAGCTGAATTTATCTGATGTAAACACCTTCAGAGGAAGGACTCAGTTTACATCTGCACTGAAAAAATAATCCAGTTTGATGGCACTTTAACTACTCTTGGCTCCATGTTGTGGAATGCTGGGATTTATAGTTTGTTGTGGCACCTGACAGAGATGGCCAAACAGCTCCTCAAAACTACAAATTCCGATTCTATAGCACAGAGCTATAACGGAAGTTAAAGTGGTGCCATCCTGAAGTAAATGCTTGACCCTCTTTTTGTGTCTTGGGGGGGCTCTTAGCCTCTCAAAATGGTGGCACTTAGTCTGGACCCCCCCTTCCCAAAATCCTGGCTATGTCCCTGAGGGAACTCTCACCCACACTTGAAATTGTGACAAGAGTTAAATGTACTTTCTGTCCTTTCCTCTTTACATTGGCAGGAGGTTTGGCTTTAGAATGTGCCAAGCAGAACAGTACTGTTAACAGAGAAAACAATGCTTCTGTTCTACATGAAAAATAAAGTTGCACAACCGGGGAATTTCCACCCATTCTGAAATTAATGCTGTAAATGTATTCTACATCTACACATGTAGGGTGGAACTTTCAACTCTCCACAGGACTCACTACTGGCCCCTGGTATCTGCTGGAGTTTGGTTCCAGGACCACCACCCCAGAAAAAAAAATCTGTGGATGCTCAAGACTCATTGTACATAACGATATCATAAAATGGTGTCCCTGAAATAAATGGCAAAATTAAGGCAAAATCCATCATCATCATCATCATCATCATCATCATCATCATCATCATCATCATCCCACCTTTCCCTGAAAATTGGGACATAAAATGGAATTAAATCAATATAGTATTTAAAATACATCACTCATTAAAAGAATAAAATGGAATTTTAAAGATAAAAGTGCTTAAAACAGTACATATTTAAACAGTTAAGAATACTACAACACATTAAAACAATAAAAGTAAAACTATATACAGAATCCATGGATACCAAGAGGCAACTATATTTGTAAGCAGGCAGTCCTTATAAGAAAGACATTGCCATTCCATCCCTTTTACCTGCAGAGAATGGTATGAACGCTTCCCTCTTCCTGAACTGACCATTCTCCAGGAAGTGGTCAGGATTAAACTTGTTGGGAGTTTCCCATTCATCTTTGTCAAAAAGCACTGATGTCAAGTTTGTGATCAAAGTGGTGCCCTGCCAATGAAGACACAGATATTGAGTCTACAGCACAACCAATCCCTCCAAATACAAGACCAATCTTGTTCCTCCAGATACAGTGCCAAAGGATATATTTTGATTGCAAGATTCTCTTGTAATTTGTTTGTTTTAGTAGTTTATGAATTTATTTTGCAAGGGCACAGATTATTAGATGGATTTTGAGATACACTTGCAAAACATAGAACTGCTTAGATTTAGGATTAGGAACACTGGATGCTGGCAAATTGTAGAACTAATCACCAGATGTGGACCTGAATGTCATTAAAAAAACTCAGAAAGAGAACCAGTTGGGTGTAGTGGCAAAAGAGTCAGAGAGGTACCTGAGCGAGCCAGGGCCTACAGTAGTTCCCATAGAGCTTTGAAGTTTATTGGGTGGCTTTGATTTCTAATCCAGTCTCAGCCTGGCCTATCTCACAATGTTTCTAGAAGGATAAAATGGGAAGAAGAGAACCAGGTAGCTCACTGGACTAAAGCATGATAAAAATCAAGGTTGGGCAACTGTGGAAGACTAGAAGGCCACATTAGCACCTAGGAGAATCTGTGAGATCTTGGGTTTCTGTTTTATTTGGTGAGGCATTAGAACTCTGTGGTTGAGAAATCTGAATAACTCCCCTGCCAAATTGCAAATCCCAGAAGTGTGCTATAAATATGCTGTTGTTGTGTATCTTCCAGTCATTTTCCACCTATAGAGACTCAAAGGGTATTATGGGCTTTCTTGGCAAAATTTATTCAGTGGAGGATTGCCACTGCCTTCCTCTGAGGCTGAGAGACTGCCCAGTGGGTTCTGATGGCCTAGTGGGCATTTGAACCTTGGCCTCCAGAGTCATAGACCAACACTCAAACCACTTCATCATGCTGGCTCCCATGCTATAATAGTGCTCAAATTGTGTCATGTGAAAGGATTCCAGTTCATCTTTTAAATAGGTTGCAGGGTCTGTCTAATTGTTTAACATAGGCGCGGTACAGACCGCCCAAATGCGCCTATGTTAGACAATACAGACAGTGCCAATTTTAGGGTTAGGGGCTGTGCACCAACTGCACGGTCCCTAACCCTAGTATGTGCCGGTGATGCATTAATGGAGGCATCCAGTGTACACGGGCACTGCACATTTTGATGCACGACCTAACAATGGTGGTGCAAAAAGAACCCAGTTTTCCCAGGTTCTTTTTACTCTGGAGGGAAGCCGCACAGTTTGGCAGCTGTGGCATCCCTCCGCCTTTCGGGCAGCCTGTATCACATCATAAAAACCTTCCATTTTTCAAAATGACATCTGTCTTTTTCTGGAATGTTTGTTCTTTATCAGACTATGTGGCTTCTGGAGAGCCCTGGGAGCAGAAGATAGCCCCCCAGACCAATCCCATTTGTCTATATCTGGCAAGAACATGAAAAAACTTCTCCCTATCACTTTAGTGGTGAAACTCAGGGTGCAGCTGTGATGCAGCTACACTATAGAATTAATGCAGTTTGATATCACCTGAAGTATTGCAACTTTATCCTAGGGAATCCTATGATTTGTAGTTTTACAATATCTTTAGCCTTCTCTGCCAAAGAGTGCTGGTGTCTTACAAAAACTACAAATCCAAGGATTCTGGATTTTAAAGTGGACTCCGACTGCATTATTCCTACAATGTAGATGCACTGTGAGTATTTAGAATATGGGCTTTAGATTCTGGAAAAGGGTAAAAAGAAAAATGAAGCAAAGATATATCAGATATATTTCTTGAAGACATACTTTGGGCACATGAAAGCCAGCCAGCTTTGTGTCAACAGTTGCCAGTCGTGGAACATTGAAAGGCACAATGTTGCTTATTCTTTGAACTTCATGAATGACTGCATTGGTGTAAGGCATGCTGTCTCTGTCAGCGATTCCTGGTTGGCGAGACTGGCCAATGACAGAGTCTATTTCTGCCTGAACTCTTCCTACAAATAAAGTAACATTTGCTATCAGTACAAAGAAATTCAGGACAGTGTCAAGAGCAAGAATCTACATCATAGACACATACGCATGCATGCACACGCACACACCTTTAAAAACTTGAGAGAAGTTAATTTTTTATTCCAGAATAAGCATAAGTATGACCAAGTCTATGAAGGTTCAACTTAATAGGATTTAACAGAACTGAACAGACTATGATCCAGTCATATGCTATTTAGAGGAATTTGGGTTTTCCATAGAATCATAGAGTTGGAAGAGACAAAGCCATCCAGCCCAACCCCCTGCTATGTAGAAAGACACTATCAAAGCATTCCCAACAGAGGGCCACCCAGCCTCTGTTTAAAACCTCCAAAGAAGAAGATCCACTATACTCTGAGAAGTGTATTCCACAGTGAAATAGCAATTACTGCCACAAAGTTCTTACTAAAGTTTAAGTGGAATCTCTTTTCCTGTAGTATGAATCCATTGCTCCATGTGCTAGGTGATGTGCAGATTGCCCCTGAAGGGGCGGCCTGCAGCTGCCTCCATCTTCGCCAGATTGGAGCAACAGCAACTGCACTCTGTGGCCCTGATCTGGCCTTTCTGCAGCACAAAAAGGACCCACAAAAAGCGGCTCCATTTTGTGCACTGGCAAGGGCACCATAACCACTGACGCCACAGCTTTACAACACTTCTTTGGTTCTGTGTCATATAGATGCAGCACTAGAGGTATGCTGTGATACCACGCATCATGTGGTGTGGCGTGCAGCATTACGCCAACCTGGGAGCAAAGTCAGGGCATGCATCATGTAGATGCCACCCCCGACTCCACCCCCAGGCCGGCCAAAGATGCTGGTTTGCACAGCACCTTAGTCTCTGGAGCAGCAGAAAACATGTTTGATGTTTCTTCCTCCTATTTTCACTCCTCCTTCTATGTGCAAGCCTGCTTTTCTTACAATATGTCCTGCATATAAGTTGAACAGGCAGGGTGATAAGATGCAGTCTTGTCTAACCCCTTTGCCAAGAAAAGAATGGTACTATTACCTCCTTTGATCTAGATACTATATTCCTATCAGTGTAGTCCAAGATCACATCAGCTTTTTAAACTGCTGCATCATACTGCTGATTCATGTTCAGCTTGTCATCTACTAAGACTCTCAAATTCCTTTTGCATGTACTGTTGTCAAATGAAGTGTTCCCTTCCTATGTTTGTATATTTCATTTTTTCTAGCTAAGTGTAGTACCTTACATTTCTCCCTGTTGAAATTCATTTTATTAGTTTTGGCCCAGCTCCCTGAACTGTTATGGGCATTTTGAATTCTGATCCTGTCCTCTGGGATATTAGCTACCCCTCCTAATTCAGTGTCATCTGCAAATTTGATAAGCATTTCCTTTATTCCACCATCCAAATCATTGATAAAAATGTTGAATAGCACTGGCCCCAAGACAGACCCTGTGGTTCCTCATGGGTCACTTCTCTCCAGGCTGAAGAAGAGCCATTGGAAAGCATTCTTTGGGTTTGGTCAATCAACTAACTGCAAATCCACCTAATGTTTGCATCATCTAGTCCACATTTTATGGGTTTTTCCCCTCAAAATTATCATGGGGCACCTTATCAAAGGCCTTACTGAAATCAAAATGTGCTACATCCACAGCATTCCTTTCATCTACCAAGCTTGTAACTCTATCAAAAATGAAAGGTGAGGTTAGTCTGGCATGGCTTGCTTTTGAGAAACCCATATTGATTTTTAGTGATCATGACATTCCTTTCTAAGCATTTACAGACTGTTTAATTATCTGCTCTAAAATATTTCCTAGTATTGGTCTCAGGCAGTAATTATTTTACTCCTCTTTTTCACCCATTTTGAAGATTGGGACAACATTTGCCCTCCTCCAATCTTTTGTGTGTGTGTGTGTGCATTTGTGTGTGTGTGTGTGGGGGGGAGTTGAAAAACTCCATAAACTTATCTGAAAAGGATTTGCAGTTTTTACTGGAGTATCTGCGAGAATGCACATTATTGCTTCACGTAGCAATTGCAATAGCAAGTACATTTCTATACCGCTTATCAGTGCACTTAAGCACTCCCTAAGTGGTTTAAAATGTGTAAGCTAATTGCCCCCAACAATCTAGGGACTCATTTTGGTGACCTCGGAGGGATGCAAGCCTGAGTCGAGCTTGAGCCCGTGGCTGGTACTGAACTTGCAGCCTTGAGGTTAGTGAGTGAGTGGCTGCAATACAGGCATTTAACCACTGTGCCACTGGGACTTTGCAAGAACTCACATGCTGTTCATTTTTGGTAGAAGGAGGGCAAATAGATGTAAATTTACACAAAACTGAAGACAATTAGGCATTGATGTTAATATGCAAAACTCCACAGCATCTATGGCCTGGTACAGATTAGAAGAAAGGGGCGGGCAGAAGCTTCCCCTTTCTCCTCTGGGTTGTTGCCAGGGCAACTGCATGGCCATGACAATGATCCGCCCAAAAAAGGAGCTCCGAAATGGAGCTCCTTCTCACAATGCCACCAAGGTGCCATTTGCACCCTGGGGCGTCACGGTGATGTATCTTGTGTGCCGTGGTGTGTCACACAAGACACGTCACGGAGGCATGCGCCATATGGACAACACTGTGTCAACATGGTGCCGCTCATATGTATTAGGGTCCGGGACCGTGCAGTTGCTGTGCGCTCCCAAACCCTAAAATCGCCACTGGCATGCCACAAAATGCCCGTTTGTACTGGGCCTATATTTACATTTCATGTAGAACTGAGATACCCGTAAATGAGTTTGAAAAATTGTACTAAGCGATCAAGCACTAAGAAACATTAAGACAGATACAATTGGCCCTTGGGTATTTGCTGGTGTAGGTTCCAGGGTACCAAAATCCGTGGATGCTGAAGTCCCATTATACACAATAGCATAGTAAAATTGTGTCCTTTATATAAAATTGCAAAATGAAGGTTTGCTTTTTGGAATTTATATCTTTTTGGAGTATTTTTAAGCCATGGATAGTTGTATCCATGATAAAGTATTTGTGGATATGGAGGGCTGACTGTATTGTCATTGACACCTCAGAGGAATAATAAAGGCTCCCTGCAATCTGTTCTATCAGCACTTACTTGGGAGTAAGCTCCACTGAACACATGACAAGCACTTACAAGCATGCATTGTGTCTTCATGTGGATCTTTGAATTATAATAGATAGGAAATGTAATTTGCCCTCCCCTTGGAAGTAGCTGCAAGTAGGCAAAATTATTAACAACCTGCCTGCCAGTGTAGAATGTCTTCACACACACACGTCCCATTTCAGTGGCAAAATCTGGATATTCACCAAGCATTTGTGATCATTCTTTTGGATTATCATTCTGCATTTGCAAAACTATTTTAGAGCTGTTTCAGTTGTTTCAAAACAGAACCACGGTTATTTTTTTCATTACTTGTACTCTGTAGCTTTCAATAGAGGGTGGGGTAGAAAGACTTTCAAAAAGATTCTAGCCTGAAACCCTGGTGATCTGCTGCCAGTTACTATTGACAAAAAGGGCAAAGGTAGACCATGGGTGCGGCTCAGTCTAAGGCAGTTTCTTGTATTCTTATGTAAGCCAAGCAGATATGGGTCTTGTCTGCATGGGTCAAAAGGCCCACTTTCCCCGTTCTTCCAGGTTGCCACCAAAGCATCCTGCCCAATGTAGACAAGGCCATGGAAAAGTGACTGTGACTCAACTTCAGAAACAAAAATATAAAAACAGAAAATACAATTTTTTTAACAGTTCTTTTTTTTAATTTTATTTTTATTTGGTTTTTCTTTTCTTTACATCCTTATTTTCAGTAATCATCAATAAAAGATCATACATATCGTCTATACCTTCCCTTAGCCCATTCCCTTCCCTCCCTTTCCCCCCTTAAACCCCCCACCCTCTTACCCTTCCCCTCCTTCCCCTCCCCTTCCCCCTGTACACATCCTAGTACTTCCAACCTATATAGTCCTTTATAAATTACATATTACTCTTTTGATTTTCCTTTACAATCATCATCCTTCCTTTACATATATCTATATACAAGTCATTTCTTTCGCTCTTTACCTCTTTACTTCCTAATCTTCCTTTTCTTTTCTTTTTCTCTCCTTTATTTTCGTTTTACTAGTTTTCTTTTCTTCTTTCCACATAACGTATTACTATGTTCCATTCATCTTTATCCTTATCCCCTTCCTCTTTCTCTCCTTTTAACCTTTTAGACAATCTGTCTGAATCTCTCATATCTAACAATTTATTAGTCCATTCTTTTAATGTAGGGGTCTGTGTAGATCTCCATTTTTGGGCGTATAACAACCTTGCTGCTGTCACCATGTATAACACAATTTTCCAATATGTTCTTTCAGTCTCTCTTCCTATCACGCCTGTCATATTTAACAAAAATAACTCCGGGTTTTTCGGGAAATTCCTTTCCAACATTTCTTTCAATTTAAGGAAACTGAATTTAAGGAAATCAGAGTTTACACAGCAAGATTTAAAATGAGCATCACTGACAACTACTTACACCCAGTCTTCTCATGTTATTTGATTAGCAGCTACTCTTTCCACTGCTGCCCTCTGAAAAAAATATACCGGAATCCTACATCACGTTTTACAATTTAACTTTATTGTAGAGACATCTTGTAGCACCTTTGAGATTAACTGAAAGAAAGAAGTTCTTTTGTAGACTAAAGTCTACTTCCTCATATACATCTGGTGGAGTGTAAACCAGGGACAGGCATATACATGCCATTGGTATGTGAGAATGTCAAGTAAGACCGTTCTTAAAAAAAAAACAGATGAAAAAAATTACAATTAAAGCCTTACCCTGAATTTCTGGATAAATAGCCATGTACAGCAAAGCCCAGCGCAAGGTTGAAGAAGTTGTTTCTGTTCCAGCAAAAAACAAATCTAGTGTTGACTGTAGGAGGTTTTCCATATGGAAACTGGAAGAAGCATCCTCCTTTAAAAGAAAATAAGAAAGTACATCTAGATAATGGTATATACAGTAAAACCATTATTTTATTCTCAGTGGTATCTATCTAGTAATCACAATATGTTTCACAATCCCCATAATATCTTTGTTCCAAAAGAGAATTCAGGATCAACTCAACAGCCTTGGTAATTATGGAAGCTTGAAGTAAATGTGAACAGAAGGAAAGGAAAAACAACTAATAATTCATGATCTAGACTCTGAAGCCTAGAAAAAGCCTAGATAGTAGATTACATGAGACATCCAGTAGATTACATAACAAGCCCATTTTGGACTTCCAGAAGCCCCTGGTCACAAGGACAATGCTTATGGCAATTCTAGTCCAGGACATCTGGGAGACAAAATGTTCCTCAGAACTATCCTCACATTGTTTGTTCTGAAACACCATAATCAAATGGTGATATTTAGGTGCTGGACAAATGGCAGCACCTAAACAATGCCACTCTCTAGATAATGTCTTAAAATGTTTGCACTTTATATACCCTTGCAACCTCCTGTACTCTCCTGTTTGATTTCATAGAGGATCAGTAGACTCAAGTTGGAGGTAAAACCATCATAAGCTATGTTGATAAATACAAATAAATATTTGAGGTGTCATAGACCCTATCTGCATGGGCCATGTAAAACGGCCTCCTCACATTCTCTCAGCAGGGAGATCAGATGACAGAAGGCCCAAACCAGTTCTGGGGCACATGAAGTCTGGCCTCCAGCACAGATTTTAAAAACTTGCTACTTGTTCTGGATTTGGCTGAAAAATCTGGACCCCTTTGTTCTAATACCAGACAGTGGTTTAAAATGTGTCCCACTTATATTCCCAGTGCATCTGCCACTGCTGCCAGTCACTGTGATCAAAACTGGATGCCTCATTCTGCACTCAGAGCAAAGCAATTCCTGGCAGTGGAAGATGCACTTGGCAGATCAGTGGGGCACGCATTCATGAGAATGGAGGGCCTTTGTAATCAGGGATGACTGGGGCAGCTCCAGGGCAAGGATATTCCAGGGTGCCTTCGGCCATTGCACACAGGACCTACAATTGTGTGTCTTTCTACCTTCACCAAAAAATTAAGAAACAAATTTTGTCCGAACCTCCAATTTGTTAATTACCTTGGCCATTTCATTTAGATAAGCATCAATGAAATCTCTTGTTTCAAGTGGATTCCCGTCTTCTTTATGTTTTTCAATTATTTTACTCACAAATGATTTCAATTGTTCCCAGTTTTTAAAACCAGTTTGAAGAGGTCCTGGCACATGCTTCATGAGAGCTGGGAAAACATTGTACAGCTGGAAGACAAACACAAAAATTAGATGATGTGCAGGAGAAGAAGCAGAGAGCCTCTGCAGATCATCAGTATCCTGCTACAATGAAAAGATAAGCTGACAGAAAAAGAAGATATACTTGGTCTGCTACAGAAAAGAAGAGCCAGAAACCTTTCCCAGAACACCCCATGTTAGGATTGTCTTATGGTCCTCATAAATTGGAAATGACTTGAAGGCACACAACATTACAGAAAAAAATTAAAGCAGCAAGGGCACCAGGCACAAAGCATAATACATCACTGGGACACATAAAATGTTATTTCAATGGCTACTGCTCAGATCTTTGATTGTAATGTGTGAATTGCAGAACACTGTGCATAAGAATGCTGCTACAAATGGCATCTTTGTGTAAGTTCTTCAGTCACACTTACCAACTAATTGTATTGCATGGAGTGGCTACTCATGCTGATGGGTACTATAACTTGAAAAATCCACATGATCCTTCTTCCTGTTGCCAGGAGCACCAGAATGTTATTTTAGCAGCATATTTGAACAATGCTATTTGGGCATTACTCAAGCCTAACTATACCCGTGTATATTGGTATCAGTACCAGATAAAAGGCCATGGGAGTAAGAGCTGTGAAGAAAGTAAGACACTGGAGAAATAGGTGACTCAGAGTTGGTAAACTGTTTTGCCTTTCCTCACCCATATTGCATGAACCCAGAAAAATTTCAACCACCACCATAAAGCATGAATAGGATTCCAGCCAAGGATTTTCTACTGTATGTGCTGATGCACACCTGCCTGGAAATCATTCCATGTATTATAGTTGGGGTGTGTCTGAGTGTGCATTTGCAGAATTAATCCGAGAGTGCTGTTTGTAATTGTATCACTCTATTGAGCATAACATTATGCTCTAATTCTTAACTCTAAACAATAAACATGGACAAAATATCTGTCTATTGTTCAGTTGATTGTGGCAAAATTTTTATTATTTTTAAAGTTTAGATCTTGTTATGATAGACTTAAAAATTTGTCTGTTTTGGTAGTTAAAAACAGGACATCAATTTGTCATAATTAATGTTAGGAATTTGTGCTATTTTATAAGTTGTCTTATTTTTCATTCATTGATTGCGAAGTAATTAAATTTTATAATATATACAAAATAAAATATCATCATCAGAGCATCATCATCATCATTATCACCCAATGGGTTTCCATGGCCAAGTGGGGAATCAAACCCTGATCTGCAGTCTAAACCCTATGCTCAAACCACAACACCATGCTGGCTTTTGCTGTTATTGTTATTTCTGAGCAAAAGTTCAGATGGCTACTTTGAAAAAAAATTGCCGCTTATGCCACCTCCCACCTAAAACCCGGCTCTCTGTCATGCTCAGCCATTCAATTTGCAAAGCCAGGAAGCTCCCAACTTTGTAAATTGGCTGAGTATGGCTGGGAGCCAGAATTTAGGTGGGCTTTAGGTGGGAGGTGGCCTTGATGGCAAAATGTGAGCGATAATACCTGGCTGCATCTCAGAAGAGGATTCAAATCGGTAAAGGTAAGCCAGGATTTTTTTTAGCTGTGTGAAAAACTCCTTAGTAATCCTTTGCAACTGATGGACCAAATTCCTGTTATATATATTATATATATTCTTCTTTTTCTTCTAACATTTTATTTAAAAATGTAACATCTCATCAAACTTTCACTTTTACCACATGAAACTATGTATATGTAAATTCAATTAGGCATATATATATATATATATATATATATATATATATATATATATATGGTAAAGAGTTCCTGTTTGACATGATTGTCAAGTTATTTCCAACTGTATGGTGCTCATATCTGTTACTAAGTGGAAGAGCCAGCTTTGTCAAAGATGACTCCATGGTCATGTGGTCAGCATGACTACATGGAAAGCTGTTACCATCCCACTAAAGTGGTACCTATTGATTTACTTTTATATGCTTTCAAACTGCTAGGTTGGCAGAAGTTGGGACTAGTGATGGGAGCTCACTCCATCTTACAGCACTGGGGTATCAAACTGCCAACTATGCATATAGTATTGTAATTAAAAGGTATAATTTTATCTTTGCTAGTTGTTTATGTCACAACTTTTACCATTACATTCAGCGATATACAGGAATTACAATTTATGAGTAATATTAGTAGAAAAAACATTACTAAGGATTTGGTATGGTATGGTATGGTATGGGAGGAGGTCAATGGGATGGGGTGACACCATGAGGTACTGCACTATGTGACACCAACTCTAGTGACACCACTGTATGCCACAAGATGATCAAACAGCCAAAGAAAGAAAAAAGAAACTAGACGCTGACAGAACCAATGGCAAATGGATAAAGCAAATGAATAAAGAGTCAATGTGATTGTGAGAGCTGCCCATAAGATTACAAATAGGCCTTACTATGCCCCAAATGCCTGCCAGGATTTGACCCAGTTCATCCAGCAAATGCAATAAGTTCTGAAACTGACTGTCATGGTAATCAAAGCGTTTCCCAAAAGTGATTGAACAGATTACATTTGAAACAGCATTGTTAAGCAGCAAGTGTGGGTCAAAAGACTGCCCTAGAGAAGAGAAAAATGTTGGCAGAGGAAGAATTAGAATGATTAAAGCTTTCATGTAACAAAAATACAATATGAGAAAAACAGTGGGATTTTGGAAAGGAATGAGTGAATGCATTTTAGGTGGTAGTGGGATTGCTTTGTGTTCCTATTCCATCAAATACTTCAAAGATTTAGTTGGCACTTGAAAGACAAACTGGTTTTATTCAGCAGAAACATTTGTGGAACTCAGTCCATTTATTCTTCTCTAAATAATATTGATTATTGAATTTATACCCTGGCTTTCTCCTGAGTTGCTTCCAATAATTTAAAACAAGATTAAATTAATTTGTTATTTTACAAAAGTTAAGAAAGAATTAAATAATAATATAATTTAAAAACATGGTTATAAACAGTTTAAACCATCGTGAAAACATACTACCAGAGCTCATGCTACCACTTCTTTCACCTAGTAAGAAAGGAACAGATGGCCCATTAAAGATGTCTTCTGGGCGTCTTAGGAACACTGCATGCTCCAATGATGCCTGGAAGCCATCTGGCTGCCCAGATGTGAGCTGCTTCAAGATGCTCTGGTGGCACAGCGTTCACACACCGCATGGTGCTGGAGTATCTTGAAGCTGCCCTGGGGCTGCTGTGTGGCTGGGAAAGCCAGGTCTGGCCCAGGCCAAATAGTGGATCTTTTCCATCAGGTTCAAGGCAGATTGGGCCATGGCATGTGTTTGCCATGGCCCCAATCTATCTTTAGTGGGGGCAGCTTCAAGCTGCTCCTTCTTGTTGGTCTGTTCTGGCCCATAATTACTAATACAGAATTAAAAATTAAATACAGCACACTACTTCACACATGCTACTGCTAGATTAAGGTTGTCATAAATTGCAAACAACCTGAAGTCGCACAATAACAGCAACAAGCTTTCTTAGGGAAAAAACAGATGGTCAAAATGAAATAGTTTCCTGGTGCTTTGGAGGCATGGCATTTAGATGATGTATGCTTCCAAAGTGGCTGGAAGCTGCACAGAAGCTGTGCTCCAATCCTTAGAACTGGATCAAAAAGGAGCCAAGACAATCCAACTCCTGGTGGCACCAGTTGACCCCTATGTGCGCTGCTTGCCTTGGGAGCAGACCATGTGGTCAGCGGGATTCCAACCCACTTCTGGCTGGAGCAGACTTAGGCCACTCTTCTTACCCATCTGCTCCAGCTCTTAGTCCTTGTGTACATGGGTGTTTTACACCAAGCCCAAGTTTTACCCTCAGGCTTGGTGCATTCTGCTTATGTTATCCTAAAAGGTGGGTGGGTGTGGGGGTCCCTACCTACAGTGTTAGTGTTTCCTTGGTATCTTGGAGGAATTATTATCTCAAAAGGAGTCCTGCAAGAAAAAGGTAACTTTGGGGATCTTTCTATCTGTGTATACCAGTACAGTGGTACCCCGGGTTACGAAATTAATTCGTTCCGCGGTTAATTTCGTAACCCGAAATACCTTCGTAAGCCGAATTCCCATAGGCGCTAATGGAAAAATAGCTCTCTGCTGCCCTCCGGTGGCGGAAAATAGCGCCGCGGTTTTTTCGTAACCCGAAGAAACCTTCGTAAGCCGAAGCAATAAATCCCTATGGGATTTTTTCGTATCCCGAAAAATTCGTAACCCGGCGCATTCGTATCCCGGGGTACCACTGTACTTACTGCAGAGTGATTCCAGTTTTAATGGCTCAGACAGTGTCTGAGGGGGATACAGAAAGTTTCTGTAGAACAGAACCTCAGTCGGGGGCAGTGAATTGGCCATGTGTGGAGTGGATATGAATCTGAATCCTGTTTCTTACCCTCCGAGGGGTACTTGATGCTGCCCCATGGTATAACAAAGACATGATGGTTTCCTCATGGAACTGACAAAAGGATTTTGGAGTAGGCTGATGGCTTTAACTCTGGAGTTACAAAACATTGATAGGTTTTGTGACAAAGCCTGGGTAGTTGGATGGAAAAGGTAAAAAAGAATACAGCCTGGAGTAGGGTAGAGGTATGGTCTTTAACTGCTTTGTGATGCGGGTCACCCATCAGAGGAGGCATGAAGAGCTTGAGGGAGGATAGATTGCTCAGCAAAACCATTTACCTTTTATTTCAGCAATATCTAGGTCTCCCATATGTCTTCAGGCCACCTTGCCTTCCCAGACGTGTAACTTCCTAGGGTGCCAAAGGTCATTATGACCTGTTAAAAACATAACTGACTCTGGATGTCAAATATGTCAAACAAAACAGATGTAGGGTATGCTAACACATAACTCAGGGCCAAACTCCTGAATTGGGTCCAGACTGCTGCTGGGTCCAGCAACTGCTAATATCTCTATTGGGATGCACATTCATCTCAAGAGGCACATAGTAGCAGAGTATCCCACTTGACCAGCCATATCAACAAAGGTCTACATACCATACGTATATGTACCAGTGTACATCTTTCTACTGACAATCCCCTAACGTCCATGGAAAAAGTAAATTGCTGCACTGAAGGACTCTGGAGCTTTCTAGTTCATTTAATGTATATTTACCTTTCTCATCTTCGATGGCATCAGTGAGGAACCTGCTCTCTTCCTGTATTCGTTCTTCTAAACTTTTTTTGCCCAAACCAAAGTTTCTTAGAGTTGACAAGGCAAATCGTCTTTGCTGTTTCCAGCTATGTCCACTAGAGTGAATCAGTCCTAAATGGAAAATATTAACATCACATTACTAAACACTTTAATGGTTCTCTGAAATTTCTAAAAATAAAAATGTTGGCTGGAATCCTGTTGGAGCATTCTGCCAGCATAACTCATTGTTATATCCTTATGTAAGGAGTTATCCAGCACCCTTTATAGAAGCAGTTCTCTATTTGCCTGCAGTACAACATTCCAGCTTTAAAGCTTCACTCCCAAGACCTTGCTTTCCAGGGTAAAGTGTGGTTCTTAATTGATTGAGATTACTAAAATTCATTTAACACAGTTGCTAAAGCATATAGGGGTTTAGCACATGTCCTTTGTGGAAATACCAGGACCTTGTTCACAGTCAAGGCTTGTAAATTCCAGGTCAGTGGGTTGCAGAATTTATTCCATGTTTTAGTCCAG
This sequence comes from Sceloporus undulatus, assembly GCF_019175285.1. Lineage (NCBI taxonomy): Eukaryota > Metazoa > Chordata > Lepidosauria > Squamata > Phrynosomatidae > Sceloporus > Sceloporus undulatus. The sequence continues at coordinate 87,175,553 of NC_056525.1, forward strand.
AATTTCAATGAGTTATCCAAAGTGGTGAATCCTATACCCCAAATAGGTTCAGCATGTTGGAGAACTACTTTAAAGTCTGAAATAAAATGCAGAGTCTCTGGACACAGAAACCACCATTTACCTGACTGCTAATAAAGTCAACAGGGATACAGTTGTCCCTCCATATTCGCTAGGCTTAGGGGAACAAGACCCCCGTGAATATGGAAAAACCACAAATAACAAAAACACTGTTTTTACCTGAGAGGAAACCTTTCTAGGAATCTCTAGGTTCTCCAGTGCAACTCTGTGGTCAATGTCCAACATACACTGACCATAGAATGGCACTGGAATAGCTACAAATGGTCTTTCAGTGCAACTTTTAGTTGAAGTTGACCACAGAGTTGCACTGGAGGACCTAGACAGTCCTAGAGAGAACATATTAATAAAATGCATGAATAATCAAATCTGCAAATATCAAAGCCGCAAATATGGAGGGATGACTGTATTATTCTTTATGGGGTTGGTTTATAAACTATAGGAGATTAATTTGTAACCTGGTGGTTTATCAATTATACAAAGACCTTATTTGTCAGGTTTTGAAATGAATAAACAGATAAAGCAGGGAACAGTGGTTGGTCTAATGCAGTGTTTCTCTATTATACCAGAGTTGTGATTCAAGCACTACAGTCCATTAACTACTATCTGTTCACAAAGTATGCTAGCTGTATATTGAACTGTTTAAAAACATCCAATAAAAGGTTTTAGGTGGATGTATCCCAATAAAATCAAATCTGATTTATGAGTACAGAGAATGCAAAATCTGACCAAATCTATTGCCCATCATAGCTTAATCTTATGATATAATTTAAAGGTTGTTCTCCCTTTTAGGAAAGATCTTTTGTAAAAAAATTAAGAAATTTAAGAAAATATAGTATAATTTGAAACACTCACCAAATGTCTGAAAACGGTCAAAAAGAATAGGAAATTTTGGTCGATCAAGAAAGTTTTCACCCTGATGGACAAGAACTTCTTTCACCAGTTGCAGTCCATTCACCATTACAGTCTGCATGTTTCCTAACTGAATGCTGAAGATATTGCCATATTTTTCTGTAAGCTGCGAAGAGAAGGGGGAAGAATGTAAGAGAGAGGATACATTTCAGCGTGCATCCTATTAGAGAAATATGTTACTCCTGAGTGTTGAACTTTTATTCATTACAGAGGGAGGACTTTTTGATGCTCTTCACACTTGACCAAAATCCCAGCAGGACCCACCTTTATCATGTTGGGGTGGTGTTGTAAAATCCCTTCTTGCACTGCCATTCCCTTTCCTTTTGTGTTGTGTCTTTAGATTGTAAGTCTAAGGAGATGGAATTCCCCCCCCCCCCATGTTCTTTTTCTTGTAAAGAGCCATGTACCGTGATGGTGTTGTATAGATAGATAGATAGACAGACAGACAGACAGATAGATTGGTTGGTATCCTCTGGGTTTTGGTTCCAGGACTCCCCTTGGGTACCAAAATCTGTGGATGATCAAGTCCCATTATGCACAAAGGCATAGTGAAATGGTGTCCCTTATATAATACAGTATAACAAAATAAAGGTTTGCTCTTTGGAATATTTTAAACCATAGATAGTTGAATCCATGGATAAAGAATCCATAGATATGGAGGGCTGACTGTATTACTTTTGAAAATAATATATTACTTATTATATATTACTTGTATATGCCAGGGACTCTCTTTACTTCTGGGGCTGCTTGGAAGCCTCCATCCCCTCACACACTGGCTGGAGCCCAGAGAGTAAAGGTACTACCATAAAAATAAAAATAATGAACACAACTTTTTCTTAACTGAGAACACTTCTTTAAGAATCTCAAAGTCTTGGTGTGATTATTTTGACCTACTTTGGGCAAAAATGGCATGGTGGCAGCCATTTTTGATAAGGGCATAAGCTTCTTGGCAAATCTTGCCTCTATTAAAAATGGCTTGACTATAAAAAGCCAAGCCAAACCTAATCAAATCAAATCAAAACACAGGAAAAACAAAGGAAAATATTATTATTACTGACACCCACCCACACACACACACTTTAGAGAATAGACAGTAATATTATATAGAGTGTTATATTACTCCATTACACAACACTGTGGGAATCCCATTCCACCACCAATGTGAGTGACCAGTGGAGATCAAAGGAAGTCAGAAAACTATCCAGTTATGACAAAAACATCCTCCCATCATTACTAGGGATCCTAGAGGAAGGCATCATCATTGTGCATCTGGATATAGGGACATAGCCAGGTGCTTTTCTGAAACAGCTCATTTTCCACCAGTCTCTAAATGGACATGGAGAGGTGACTATAAAGGGAAGGTGCGTCCTACAGGATGGAGGATTTTTATTTATTTATTTTATTTTATTAGAGTATTTACCATACATACTTGACTATAAATCAAAAAGGTTATGCCCAAAAATTGATCTTAAAATCCTGGGTCGACTTATGTGGTGTTTTTCTTTTGTTTTCCTTTTTAGGTACTTTGTTACTGCTTCTAAGTTCTACTGATCTACGGGTCATATCAAAATCCATGATTTTGGCCCTAAAACCTTCCCTTGACTTATATATGAGGTTTATTTGTACACTAGTCTATACGGTATGCCCAACTTTTCAGCCACAATGGCTCTCAGTGGTTTACAGATTGGTAATTTGACAGTTCCCTGTCCTTAGCCTTACAATCTAAGGCCCTATTCTCACTCAGATTTTTGCGCTGGATGGAACTGGGCAGAATTGGGTTCCCCCCTCCCGAATCTCTCCGGAAGCAAGTGCTGACTATCATTTATCTTAATCAGGGTTATTTACACCTGAATGACCTTGCAGCTACTTGCGGAGAGTTCACATTTGCAGGTACTGGTTTAAAAGAAGGCTCCTGCTGTCAATCAAATTCTCTTTCGCTTTTGTCAGAGGTTACGTCTCCTGCTACCATTGGCCAACAGAATGGGGGCTTTTCCCCCTCCTTTTTTTTTTTAAAAAACTGGCGTCAGTTTTTTGTCAACTAGTTCGCATATTGTCAACTTGTGTGTGTATGTGCATGTATTGTGTGCCTTCAGGTCGTGAGCTTCCCTCTCTGCTTTAACTCTTTGTCTGGCTCTTTGCTATGGAATTCTGGGAGTTGTTTGCTTGATTTTGTGTGATGCTCCAAACGGAGGAGCTTTTGGGGGTTCCAAAAGGAGGGAAGGAGGAGATGGTCCTGGGCATCCCTGCCATCCCTGCCTCCTGCGTGCTGACGGCACAGGATCCCCGCTGGACACGACACCAGAGGCCCCCAGCAGAAGCAGCCAGACCCGTGCCGCAGGGCCACAAGCCTCCTCTCCCTCTCGCTCTCTGCCCTGGTCCCCTCCTTCCCTTCCTTCTCTCTTTTCCCTCTGTTTTGCCCTCCTCCTTCCCTTTCTTTCTTGCTGCTTATCCCTCCCTCCTTCCTTCTCTCTCCCTCTTTCCATGTTCTCCTTCCCTCTATCTTTCTCTCTTTCCCTCCTTTCCTCTTCTCTGCCTTGTCCCACCTTCCCTCCCATTTTCCTTCCCTCCCTCCTTCTTTTCCCCCTCACACATTCCCTCCTTCCATCACTGCAGATGCTCACCTGCCTGCCTCCCTTGGGGGCCAAGTGTCTTCGCCTCTCTTGGGGGCTGAGTATCTTCGGCTCCCAGGAGTCACTCCTAGCCTACCCCACCTCCTTTTCCTTCCCCCACCTTCTCCTCTACTCTGCTCTTCCTCTTCCTTGGCTGCAGGTGCGGAGGAAGTGGGGAGAGGAGGAAGAAGAGGAACAGGAAAGGGAAGAAAAGGAAGAAGAACAGGAAGAAGAGGAGGAAGAGAAGGAGAAAGAGCCTGTGGGGGGGGGGTTGGCAAAAGAGGAGGAGGAGGAGGAGGAGGGAGAAGGAGAATGAGGAAGAGCAGAGAAGAGGAAGAGGAGGAGAAAAACAGGAGGGCAAGCCGTGGCATGAGGGTGAGAGGGGGATACGAGAAGGGGGAGGAAGGCAGAGAAGGCAAGGGAAGAGAAGAAGGAAGATCCACAGGATGCGCAAATCTGTCATTACAACAACAACAACAAAAAAAGGGGGGGGAGCCACTTGCAAAAAGCCAGCAGGAGATGGAGGCATGATCCTCCCACTTCCCACCCTCTGACCTAAATCCCTCCCTGATCTTGACCCGATCATGACTGGGGCTGAGTTCTCATTTGCTGGCAGCAGGGAAGAGCCATTTTTTTCAAAAAGAAAGGAGGAAAAATCCGCTTTCAGAAAAACTGTGGGGATTTGCCCTGGATCTCTTGTGCAAGCCCCTGATCGAATTGTGTTAAAATTGGCACGAGTGAGAACTTCTTTTAAATCGGTTTGGGAACTGGGGTAAAATGTAGTCTGAATGGCCCCTTAAAAGACATGGCACAAAAGGAGAAGGGAATGCAGTGGCAAGGGGATCAAGTCCAGGAGATACTGCTAGTTCTTCTCTCCCTCCAAGGCCAGGATGGTGGCAGTTGGAATGGAGGGAGGGCCTTTAATCTGACTATGGGTGGAACTTTCCTTGCCTCTTCTCCTCTCCCTCTGAGGCCCAGGTGGTAGAAGTAAAGTTATTGTAGTTCTACTGGGTGGAACACTGCAATATGTCTCCTAATGCAGGTCTTGGAACCTATTTATATATCTGTTTGGTGCTCATAGAATGAAGAAGAAGAAATGAGTTCTTTTACACAAGTCTGGCATGAAGCAGGATCCTATGGATCCTCTACCGAAAGCCATAATTTTGCAGGAATTCTTAACCATTCCCAAGGAACAGCTACTCATCAAGAATTTTCTCCTAATATTTAAATGCAATCTAATGTACTTTAACATAAACCCATCAGTAAACATATCTCTCCTCCTCCTCCTCCTCCTCTGAGTTAATCATTATTTTTGGGACATAAGAAAACAGATCTTCCTCTTCCTTTGCCTCCTTTGTCTTACAGGTCTTCAGGAATTTGAAGTTTTCTTTTCCTTTTTTCAGACTTCAACTGTTCCTCACAGAACTTATTATCCAAATCTCTGACTTCTTCTCTGCCCTCATCTGAACTGTTCTGTCCTTCTTAAAGTGCAGGACCCAGGGCTTCATTTTTAATTGTCTCAATATAAAATGAGAAATAAGAAGCAGGAAAAGAGAAATACCATATTACAGGAGGGTTGACTCAATTAAGTCTGCAAGACTCACACAGGAAAGTTCATAATGATGTCTCTTGATGGTCTTTCATTCATAGGGCCATCATACATTAAAATCACAGCACATAATAGCATTTAGCAATACCTAGAGCTATTTTCTTATTAGTGAAGTTCTCAGGATCTGCTTCAAGGACACAGACATTCTCCAGGTGCTCATCCTTACCTTTTGTACAGATGGACGAGGGTTCCTGAAATCAACATGAAGTAGATTTCCAAAAAAAGGAAGAGGCACAGGACCTGGGGGGAAACCTTTTGGGTGCCTCCGTCTCATGTAGTCAGCAATGAGAAGAAATGTAGCCAGGAACACAAGAAGAACCTGTAAGGATAAGGCATCCCAGATGACAGCAAAGCAGTGGAACAGCATTATTGGACTCTGCTAGTCTGGTCAAGTTGAAAGAGACTGTTTTCTTCCAAACCCAGCACGCCTTCCTTCTTGGTCTTTTATCTGCTGCTCATAAAAATGAGGGCAAAGTCTGAATGCTACAGTTCAATACACCACACCCACAAAGATGCATCATGGAGATTATCCTACTAGTAATTTGAGTTATGAAATAGTATTTTCTTTTGTTAGCATGTTGAGAGCAGAGAGAAAATTTTTTAAGGGATGTTCCTTTTTCTACTTTTTTTATTCCCATTTCTTAAACTGTTAACAATTTGATATGTCACCTATGCTCTCTTGTGGTTTAAAAATGTAATTGCACTATATTCTTTTCATTTACATAACATGAGCATTACTGATTCAGTTTCACCCTTGCCATTTGTTATGTGTATCAAATATTGATAAAATATTTTGATAAAGTCTAAGAAGAAATCATTCTCTGCCATCCAATCCATCCTCTTTGCACTCTTACCTAGATCCTGGAGAATAACATTTTAAAAGTAATCAGTGGAATATGTTGACCAAAGTCCAAAAACAACTGGTTACTGTTATCTCTCCCTCTCTGGCTTTGCTTCACGAACGAAGATTCAGGAAGGGCTCATCCCGCGCTTTGTACAAGTGCATTGGTGACTAAAAAGGCCAATTCGGGATAAACAGGTCCGGTTGCAGAAAGCACAGCGGAAAGTCTCCTTGGGTGATGTTTCCAGGTTGCAGTTCTTTCTGCGTTGTCATTTCTCTTCGAGGCTCGTTCTTCGAAGAAGGCTGCAGCGTCATGGATAGTGCGTCTCCATGCCTCCTGATGCAAGGCCAGGGAGGACCATTGTTGGTGATCTATCTGGCCAAGCCTGAGATGTTGTTTCAGGGAGTCCTTGTATCTCTTCTTTGGGGCGCCCCTCTTACGCTGACCCCATTCCTAAGCACTGGAGTGCAGCTTTGGTGCAGCTTCTGGATTCTTAGGACCCATGCATCATTTAAATAGCATATCTCCAAAGAGACCCGAAGCAGCTTTATTTTGGCAGTCTGTAACAGGCCTGTGTCTTCTTTGTCTCCAGCTGCAGAGGTGCAACCCAGCATTCCCTGGGGACCTCCTTTCTTTCCTGTCATTAAATGCCTCTGGAAAGTGTGCACCAGCTAACAGGTTAACTATGCTTGGAGGGTGGTCATGACAAAAAGAAGATGATGGACAACCTTCTTGCGCAACAATCTTAAAAGAACATATGTAGGCATAGCAGGTATACATGCCTGCCACCAACAAGGTTCTATCCATGAGCTGTTAGTTTGAGATATCACACTCCTCTTCTGTCTATCATTGCTTCAGTGCTCATAGCAGAGCGGGAGCCAGCAGCAGGAGCCAGCATTAGAACCATGTGATGTTCCTCCTCCACCTTGTATGTGGAGAGGTCACACTCACATATATAAGTAACAAGAAGTTCCAGAACTGCAAAAGCAATTGACCCTTGTTAATTTCCTGTTGTAATGTGATCTGATTACTTCCTGCCCCAACTGTGGCCTTGTCATCAGCAGATTTCAGCACCCACAGATGGCAAGCTCCATTGGTTCCAATGGTGGCACATGCACACAGCTGTAGCAGTGCAGTTGTGTGTGTGTGCCACCATCAAAACCCTCATGACCTGAGGTCCCATGGTTTATGGCATTCCCAGGGGGAGGGTCCAGAATGGAACCCCTGTGGCTACTAAGAACCAACTGTATGCCCTTGTAATGGACAACAGTTAATAACTACCTGTATTAATTATTTGCAACTACTGAGCAGGGTGGTTGATGGAGGTCTCTCATTCACAGGGCCATTAGAAGTGAAAGTCAACTTGACTACAGTTAACAATAACCCTCTAAGAGCTGCTCTTTCCAGTGTAAAAACTGTAAATACCTTCCTGTCATTACCAAGAAATAATCTGATATATTTGTTATTAACTGCTATTCAAGATTATGATCATTATCCTATTCCCGTGAAATATATTATAGAGTGGAAATTCATATGAAATGAAACTCCTTTAGGGCTCTAGACTGCTGAATGAGTTAGCAAGTCAAACCCCTGGTTCAAATCTTACCTTTGCCACAAATTTACCAGAGAACCTTGACAAGGCACTGTTTCTTAGCCCAGATGTTAGCAACCTGTACCCTGCAAGTGTTGTGGGACTGCAACTCCCATCAGCACTAACCAGCATAACTATTGGTGAAAGATAATTGGAGATATTGTCCAGAAAGGCCTGTGGGGCACATGTTGTCCATATTACCTTAGCTTCAGCCTCTGCTCCATCTTCTGAAATTCAAGAAATTTGCAGGGTTGCTGATTTTACAGGCTTGGGATGAGCCTAGAGCTCAGGGGCAGTCTTGCTTCTGCTTAGCCCTTGGCAGGGACTCTATCAGTATAATCTGGAAGTGAGTCTCGAGGTGAATGGAACTCACACCTGGTCACTTAAAGACTGTCCTCTGCTGTTTCAGAGAAAAGCTCCTTAAAATAACATTTATGGAGATTATGAGTTGAGGGTCATCCTGTTCCTGTCCCGTCATGTTCCCATCATGTTCCCACTCCTTCCATGCAGTCGTAGGAAGGACTTTCAGATGGGATTCACACTTATCCCATCTGGGAAGCACAAATGATGGGGACTGTGTGATAGGCTTTCAGATGAAATCACACAGATCCCATCATTAATCTGTCATTAGTGACATTGGCTGGCATTTTGCATTAATGGTAGTTCAAGTTAATGCAGTGCCACTTTAATGACAAGTTAATGGTGGGATCAGAACTATGATTTGAAAACCTTTTGTGCCATCACAATCATGGACAGGTTAAGGGTGGGATAAGGATGGGGAAGCAATCCCCGGGTGAAAACCTCCTATGACTCAAATTGTACAAGAGACTATTTCCAGCTGAAAAACCATTGCCTGACCTTTTAAAACAATGGGTCAGTGGCTCAAAGGCAGTGGCTGGTGGGAAGGGATGTGTCTTCTCTGAGCTGTGCTCCTTTTGCTCTTGCCCATGGGAGAACTGAAGCCTGTTCAAGCCCCATTGAGTCCTTAAAATGAAAATACAATTTCCAGAATTCCATAGCACTGAGCCATGGCTGTTAAAGTGGTGTCAAACAGGATTGTTTCTACAGTGTGGATGAAGGCTTAGTGAAGCACAATAGAGTTCCTAGGGGAGTGGGGGGTGCAAACCGCAACAGGTGACACCCTAAGGGGGATGACACCACTGCCCTTCAAACATCCAAGGAATGTGGAGAGAGGTAGCTCAGTGGGTGAAGAAGGCACTAGCCTTCTATGGAGTCAGTTCAGTGAGCAAGGAGAGTCTCTCTCTCTCACTGGAAGGCAGTGGGGGGGGCAGAGCTGAGTAGGGGAGAAAGGAGATGTAAGGAAAGCAGGGATGGACTTGCAATAGGCTTGATTGTAGGAAAACCTGGATTGCCCAAAGAAGAAGAGCCCTTGCATGGCCAGGACAAATAGGCATGCAGGGAAAGGTCCTGGTGGTCCAGGGGGGGGGGGGGGGGGGATGAGTGACAGTGAGGGATGGCACACACCTCAAGGATCAATCCTCTGTTGGAGGGAAAATATGGGGAGGGTGTGTGCAGAGGCCAAGGATGAATAGCAAATCAAGAAAAGAGTTGCAAAGGCAGGACAAGGGCTAAGGAGAGTGTGCAGGTCTCTCAAGCCCTTCCCAGAGGAAAATCCAGCCCCTCAAGAGCAGCTGCTGAAGCCCTTCCTTGCCTCTTTTTGGCCACTTTTTCTTCTGCAAAATGCAAACTGAGAAAGGGGAGTGGGAGAGTGAATAGGCAGGGGGCTCTGACAATAGACAGGGACTGGTCACCCCTTCCAATGGGGGCTGGAGAAGAGCGGCTTGTTTGATTTTGTTTGCTTCCCCCCACCTCTGTTCTTTGGGACTTTCAAGGAACTTTGTGAGAAGCAACATGTGGATTTAAGCCTGGCTTTTGCTCCAGCCCAATGCTTATCAGCCTCTCTGCACAAAGTTTTGCAGATGATTTATGAGGGGAGATGAGAGAAGCAGTGCCAGCAGAGAACCAGCAAGCTTGTCAGTTGGAGAGGCTTGCTTTTATCAGAGCTGCTTGCTTTTATCAGTTTTTTTTACAAGTTGCTGATTTAAAAAAAAAAAGACTTGAAATCTTCCATTTTAACACAGTTTATTTTTGATATTGTAAAGAGCTGAGGAAATACAGAATGCAGTGACTTTAAGAGCATCGCCTTTTGAAGAAAAGTGTACAGTCGGCCCTTCTTATACACAGATTTTGTATACACGGATTCAAGCATCCACTCTTTGAAAATGTTCAAAAAAAGTATAAATTTCAATTATCAAACCTTGATTTCCCATTTTTTTAAATAAGGGACACCATTTTGCTATGTAATTATATTTAATGAGACTTGAGCATACACGGATTTTGTTATACAGGGGGGATCTTGGAACCAAACCCCAGCATATAACAAGGGTCCACTGTAGTTTAGTATTAAGGAGAGCTCCAGAGTTCCTTCTCCTTGTACAAGCATTGGTTCCCCTTTTCCTTTGCTGCCTCTGGAGCAAATCTTCCTCTGACCCTTCTTTTTGAAGGTTGCATGCACACTCAAAGAGAAGGCCTGGGAAGGGAGCAGGGAGAAAGACACTTCCACATTGGGTCAGTGCCTCAGGTTTATCCTCCTCCCCACCCTTGCCATACAGGAGCATAGGCAGGGATAGTTTCACTTTCTTTAAAAGTATCAGAGATCAAGCATCTGAAATTTCTACTAGATGTCTTGAACTCCTGATTTCAAGTGAATGGCATCACAGATCCATCAACAGATTCCCCCCCCCCCAATCTTGAAGAGTAGGTAACAGGATTGGATTATGACCCCAGAGATTAGGATCTGAGTCCCCTGTCAGCCATGGGAGCCCACTGGGTGACCTTGGGCATGTCGCACTTTCTCAGCCCCAGAGAATGGAAAAGCAAACTCCCTCTGAGCAAATCTTACCAAGAACACCCCTTGAGAGGTTTGTCTTAATGTCCCCTTACGTCAGAAATGACTTAAAGGCACACAGCAACATCAGAGAAAAAAAAAGTATCAAGGGGCACTAGGCACAAATCATAAAATATAATAATCACTGGGATAACACTTAAAATGTTATCCCCATATGCTCAGCTCCTTGATTGTAATGTATGAATTGCAGAACATGAGTTGTGCACAGGAATGCTGCTACAAATGGCATTTTTGTGGTAAGTTCTACAAACATACTTACCAACCATTTGTATTGCATGGAGATGCTGCTCATCCTGATCACTCAAAAAATGCTCATAGCCCTCTTTGCTATTGCCAGGAGCATTAGAATGTCATTTTGGCAGCATATTTAACCTGAATACTGTACTATTTGGACACACTCCATCCTAAATATACTGGTGTAAAAGTAATGCTCCAAACACTCCATGATACAGTTATCAATCCAGATATAGTTTGATATAACATTATAGCACCAGCATGAGTGGATGTGGCCTGTGATGACACACATGGCACCAGGCATAGGGAGTGTGAAATGGTACATAGCTACAGCCATGCAGAAAGGCATGAGGAGGAAGCTTGCAAAAAATCAACACCCCCTCCCCTTCGATTCTGCATTTCTGGCAGAAACCAACAGCCAAAGGATGAGTTCTGCCTAATCAAACAAGAACAACCACCTCTTTTATCTTTTATATATTCCTCAACACCCCTTTGCCATGTTAGTTTTGGCCAATCTAGATCTTGTCTAGGTTTTGTAAAGTCCATGAACTGTTTTTGATCACAATCAAACCTTCCCATTTTCCCAGATACTCAAAGTTTTCACTTTAGAAGCATTCTCAGGTTTTGTCAGAGATCATAGAATCATAGAGTTGGAAGAGACTGCAAGGGCCATCCAGTCCAACCCCCTGAGATAATCAAACTTTCAGTTTCCCACAGAATTCTCATGGATTAAGGGTATAAATATTACAGCTAAAGCAAGACCTTTTTGTGACAGTTGCTGCATCCAACTCCTCTCCCACTCATACTGTGTGACTGTTTTCCTCAGACTTCATTCTGAGTTCCTTTGTCTGCTTCAACCACCTCTCAGAGGTTTGTGTGGATGAGTTAATAACAACAACAATAATAATAAATTTATTTATATACCGCCTTTCCAAAAAGATCAAAGCGGTCTACTAAAGTACATAAAATACATAATACATAAATGATTTACATAAGCAAATAAATAAAATACCTAAACAGTACATAATGTATACAGACTAAAATTCCATCCCTCATCCCTTAACTAAAATACACCCATCATTAAACATTAAACAAAATTACACAAACAAAACAATATTAAATAAATTCAAATTACAAACATAACATAGTAGCAAGATAGAAAAGAAAAGAAAAAATATGAACAATGCAAAATACAGTACAAGGCATAATAACATATAATCAACCAACAATAATCATCTCTACCTAAGGGAGAAAAAAAATGTTAACAGGTACATAAAATACATAAACAAGGTTACCTGTATGTGTGTATGCTCGTCAAGTTTCTTTGTATAAAATGTCATATAGTTTCACATGCTTGGAATCCCTATCAGTTATTACCAGTATAACTGGTGCTGGATCCTGGATATCATGTTACCCCCCTCACACACCCAAGTTGAGTGTTCTTCACATTAATTGAAGGTAGATTGCTGCTGTCTGTGGAACATCTCCAAGCCTCATACATTTAGGGTAACAAGATGGTGTCAACGCCATATAAAAGTCCATGGGAGTAAGAGCTGTGACAAAGGAAGGCACTAGAGAAACAAGTGACTCAGAGCTGGTAAACTTTGTCTGCCTTCCCTCACTAGTCCTGCTTGAATTTGGAAAAATTTCAATGATCACTGTAAAGCACAAGTAGGATTCCAACCATACATTTCCTATATAAGGATGCACACTGTCCTGAGAAGTCATTCCATGTGTTATAGTTGGGGTGTGTCTGAGTATGCATTTGCAGAATTAATCTGGGAGTGTTATTTGTGATTGCATTATTCTATTGAGTGCAACATTATGCTCTAACTTTTAACTCTAGTTTAAACAATAAACATGAACAAAATATCCCTCTATTGTTCAGTTGATTGTGGCAGTTCCATTATTTTTACAGGTTTTTTACTGTTTTTATCTTCTATTAGTCTTAAAAATTAATTTATCAATGCTGATGGTTAAAAATAGAAATTCTGTTTATCATCACTAACATGAGGGTGGGCAGCCCAGCTACAACGTGTGCTCCTTCAAAATCAATCTCAGATGTTGTTGTTTCTTCAGTGGAGGACTTCTCCCAGCTTGATAGGACACCAGGCCTAACCATCGAGTTCCCAAAATAGGGAAGGAAGGAAAAGATTTTTGAACCTTTTCACTGGGTCCATTGGAACAGGCTGGGGAAACATTTTCAGCTCAGGGGCCATATTTAAATTGGGGCCTTCCCTCAGAGGCTGCCTTCCCTCATTATGTGGGGCCAAATCAAAATGGACAGGTGAAGATGCAATTACTACCAGTCTGCCCTCAAGTCTGCAGTCTGGAAACCTGAGCTTTTTTGCCATGCCAAAGCTTCCCAGTCTCCAAATCTTAGCTCATGTAAAAAAGAGGCATACTGAGACCAGTAGAGAGAAGAATGCCCTAGTCAAAGTTTTTGACAGTTGAAAGAAGAGGAAAAGGAGGAGAAAGCCATCACAACTAAAACATAAATAAGAGGACACAATGCCAGATTAACTGAAGAGGGTAAATGGAGGTGCATGCTACTAGATGTCTGAACAGCAAGACAAAGAACAAAGAAACTCAACAATGACAGAAACAATGGTCCCAAAGGCAAAGGTTGAAGAATCAATGTGACGATGAGAGTATGTCCAGAAGCAGACCATTTTGGCCATTGCTGCCCATAAGATCACAAATATGCCTTACCTGGGCACAAATGCCTCCCTGGATGTGACCTATTTCATCGATCAAGTGGCCCAAACTGACTGTCATGGTAATCAAAGCGTTTCCCAAAAATGATCAAACAGATTGCATTTGAAACAGCATTGTTAATTTGATAGTGAAGGTCAAATGGCTGCTCTGGAAAGGAGAACAATGTTGGCAGGAGAATCTGAATGGTTTGAGTTTTCATGCAACAAAAATGCAATATGAGAAAAATTGTAAGCTTTTCAAATAAAATAAACTTGAGTAAATGCATTTTAAGTGGTGGTGGTGGAAGTAGATGTGTTAGTCTTATCCAGCAAAAACACAGAGGATTTATTAGGCATGTGAAAGGCAAAACGGTTTTACTGAGCATGAACTTTTGTGAAATCTAGCCCACTTCGTCTACACTAGGATGCCATAATATCTATTATCCATCCATCTATCTATCTACAATTGGCCTCAGTATCCGCATGGGATCCGCTGGACCCCCCTGCAGATACCAAAATCCATGGATACTCAAGTTCTGTTGTCCCCTATGGCACCATATGCACACAGCTGCACCACCATTAGGGACAATGAGACTTCAATAGTGGTGCATGCATGTGGCCACCCCACCATGAGGGACAGCCCCCATTGTTCCCAGTGGTGGCATGGCCATGTTAGGGACAATGGGACTTAATGGTGGCACGGTCGCATGCACATGCCACGACATGGCAACAGACACTGTCCATAATGATAGCGTGGCCACATGCACGCACTGTCATCAGGGAGAACGTGGGCTTGCTATTCACAGATACCAAGGGCTGACTGTATCTACCTATCTATGGCACGTTACAGACCGCCCAAAACGGGCGGTCTTGCGCCGCTGCCGGTTGCTGTGTCTGGGAACTGCAGCAGCCAAACCACGCAGTTCCTGGGCGCAGCAAGAAAGAAGTGCCAAAATGGTGCTTCTTTCTGGGCCCCGAAAGTCCGCGACGTCAAAATGGTGGCACCCATCTGTATGCGGCGCCACCATTTTGATGCACTCGTTACACACGAGGGGCAAGGCACGTCAGGAAGTGCCGCCCCTCACGCATAACGACGGTGCCTCTATGGGCCCGTCTGTAACGCGCCTATGTGTCCATCGAATTTATACCTTGCCTTTAGGGAGCTGGGGATGTTTAGCCTGGAGAAGAGAAGGTTAAGAGGTGATACGATAGCCCTGTTTAAATATTTGAAGGGATGTCATATTGAGGAGGGAGCTAGCTTGTTTTCTGCTACTCCAGAGAACAGGACCCAGAGCAATGGATGCAAGCTCCAGGAAAAGAGATTCCACCTCAAAATCAGGAGGAACTTCCTGACAGTAAGGGCTGTTCAACAGTGGAACACACTCCCTTGGAGTGTAGCGGATTCTCCTTCCTTGGAGGTCTTTAAGCAGAGGATGGAAGGCCATCTGTTGGGTATGCTTTGATTGAGAGTTCCTGCATGGCAGGGAGTGGACTGGATGGCCCTTGTGGTCTCTTCCAACTCTATTATTCTATGATTCTCCTGAGATTGAATAGACGGCAGCTTCCAGTAATTTAAAATAAGTTTAAATTAAAATCTTATTTTGCAAAAGTTAAAAAATAATCCAAAATAGTATTTTAATACCAATGTTAAAACCAAATTTTAAGAATAATTACTAATAAAGGATAAAAAATAAAATAAAGCACATAATTTCACAAATGCTTCTACTACATAATTTAAATTTCAGACTCTTCAATGTTAGTAAATCCTATCATTTAAACTTAAGTACCACAAGACATTTGTTTATGCGGGGATCCGTTCCGGAGTCCCTCGCATAAAACAAATATTGCCTATGCTTGAGCCCCATTTAAAAGAATGGGGCTCGTGCACGTGCACCCCATTTATGCCTATGGGATGCGCCACCCCTTCCTCCCCACGTGGCTTTCAGCATATGCTGAAAGCTGCGTAAAGCGCGCCTGCGTATGATGCAGGCGCACTATATAGATTTGTGGATGAGACAGTCTGTACAACTACACTTTTCAGCAAGTATCTTTTGTGGGCCAGCATAACTGGTGATTTCAGCATTAGACTATGACTCATATGGAGACTTTGGCTCATATGGAGACCCTAAGGCATCTCTATCATGGGGTTTTCTGGGGCTGAGAGTGTCTGACTCATCCAAGGTCACCCAGGAGGTTACCATGGCTGAGTGTGAATTGTTCCCTGATCTCTCAGAGACCTAATCTGATGCTCAAACCACTACACCATATTGGGTATGACTGTGGAGACCAGGGTTCAAATCCCCACTTAGCCAACCTAAGGGAATTCACACTCTGTCAACCTCAGAGGAAGGAAAAGACAATCCCCCAAAGAATTTTTTTTGCCAAGAAAACCTTGTAGTAGATTAACTTTAGGGTTGCCATAAGCCAGAAATGACTTCAAGGCAAAGCAAGAACTACTACTGCATACTCATATCCCTCTCCCCACCCACCCCCACCCTTGTATGCCTTGTTAAATTAGCAAACATTGAACTAATAACGGAGAGAATAGATGAAACATTAAATATTTAAATCAAAAATGAAAATAGCTAAAGCATTCTAATGAACTCAAGAGGATTGCCATGTTAGGCAGCCCTCTTTGTCTCACTATTGCAGAACTATTGCACTTCAAGTCCATGCTACAGTCCTGTTTGTAATTGCACTAATTGTCAAAATCTGTTCAGATCATCAGTTATCAATCCAGAACCTCCACCTACCTGTTTTGTTGTTGTTAGATCTTCATGCAACCATTGTCATCCCCATTGGGATGCAGGTGCACCTCAGGGAACACATGGTGTCAGCTTTCTTAATTTTTCTCAGGAAAAGCTAGATTTCTGCACTGAAGGACTCTGGGGTTTTCCAGCACAGCAAATGTATTCTTTACCTTTTTCACCTTCAATGGCATCTATGAGGAACATGCTCTCTTCCTGGCCCCATTCAGACTCACCTATTTGTGCTGGATGGAACTGGGCAGAATTAGGTCCCCCCCTCCCAAATCGCTCCGGAAGCAAGTGCCCACTAAAAATTTACCTCAATCAGGGTAATTAAAACCTGACTGCCCTTGCAGCTCTTGCGGACAGTTCACATTTGCGGAACCAGTTTAAAATGAAAGCGCCTTTGCTGTCAATCAAATTCAGTTCAACTTTTGTCAAGGTGACGTTTCCTGCAGCCATTGGGCAATCGGAAGTGTGCTTCCCCCTCCTTTTTTTTTTAAAAAAAGGTGGCAGTATGTGCATATTTTGTCAAATTTAAAAACCTCCAGGTGTGTGTATGTGTTGTGTGTATTTGGGTCACTACAGATTATGGATCTTCTCCTGCCTTTGTTCTCAACCCCAAAATGCAATCTAATGCAATCTCTGCATCCTCCCTCCTTGCAAACCCAGAATGCCTCATACACATACAATAATAATATTTTTTATTAATTCCTCACCTCGTAATGCCATCTCTGCATCCTTTGCTTTCCCTCAGCCACCTCAGAATTCCTTACAGACACATACAATAGCAAAAGCATTCTGTATCAATTTGCCAAATTGAAAGAGAAACATTTGTAACATGTGCATTGTAGCATTCACATATAAAAAATAATTTAGAAAAAAAGGCTCTTTCAAAGTGAGGTGCCGTGCTGGGAGCAAGCTAATGAAAGGGAAAGTAGCGCACCAGCAGGCACACATTCTATCTATATATGTATCTACCTGTAGCAAAAAGCATGTGCCTAGTCTGTCAAAAACAAACAAACAAAAAAAAATAAATAAAAGAGAGAAAGCTGCTTGCGAGAGCAGAGGCTTGCTCCGTTCCCTGCCCTCCCTCTGACCTTCCCTGAATTGATGCTTTCTCTGGCTCCTTCCTCCTCTGCCTCCTGCTCTCCCGTTACCCCGATTCTGCCCTTGGCACCCCCGGCTCCATCCGTCACCCCAATTGCCCTTGGCACCCATCCTCCGGCTCCTTCTCCTTCTCCTCCTCCTCCGTCACCCAATGCTGCCCTCCACGGCCCCCTTCTTTTCCCAGGCTTCATCCTCCTCCACCATTGCCCCAATGAAGGGGGGAAATGTTCTGTCCTCTGCCCTCCCTCTGACCTAAATCCCTCCCCAGAACTTGCCCTGATCATGACCAGCATGAAGTTCATATTCGCTGGACCCAGTTTTTTAAAAAAAGATACAGCTTTTACTCTGCTTCCAAATGACCTGCGCTAAGGGGCATTTGCCCCTCAATGGGTGTGAAAGCCTCAGATTCGCTTGTGGGAGATTCGAGGTGGATATGAACTTCCCATGGTTAATCCAGGTTCTGATTTGTGGCAAAAGGTAGTCTGAATGCCCCCCCTGTATTCATTCTTCTAAACTTCTTTTGCCCAAGTTTCTTATAATTGACAAGGCAAATTGTCTTTGCTGTTTTTAGCTAACTTCATTAGAGAAGGCCAGTCGTAGATGGAAAACGTTAACATCACATTACTAATCACTTTAATCATTCCTTGTAAATTCTAAAAATAAATATGTTGGCTGGAATCCTGATGGAGCATTACTCATTGTACTCATTGTATACTTCCATAGGAGTTATCGTTACACACACAAATTTCTATGTGCCTGCAGCACAACAGGCCAGTTTAAAAACTTCACCCCTATGAACTTGGACAGGAATATCCTTGAATAGCACCAGACCATTTCTGAGGGCACTGCCACTGAATAAAACATGGAATGGGAGCAAAAATAGAGAAAAACATTTTGAATTACTGTATTTTTAATTTTTTTAAAAAAAAATATGTTCATTGTACAGGGCATCAGGGTGTATCTATGGAGACTTGGGTACAGAATAAATGGCCTTGTGACATATAGCCACACTTTGCTAATTCTTGCTATGCATACTTACCAGGGAAATAGTGGGACTTGCTTCTGAGTAAACATTTTACTGCAAAGATGTCCAGTGCTGCCAGACTACTGTTTTCCTCCCCACAATGGACTTGCCTTGGAATTAGAATTGAGATTTCAGATAGTTACATAGAGACAAAATAGATGGTCTGAATGAGGCAGCATGAACACTTGAACCTGAAACCTGAACACTCCCTGAAAGCCCAAATAATGGAACTGTCATATTTTGGGCACATCATGAGAAGGCATGACTCATTTGAAAAGACAATAAAAGAGGAAGACTGTATGCCAGATGGCTAGACTCATTCAGGGAAGTCACGGGACTGAATCTGCAGGACCTAAACAGAGCAGTGGAGGACAAGGGGGGCTTGGAGTCAGCATGAGTCACAGTTAACAACAACACCTGTGGGGGCAGAGGCTATGTTAGCTTTAGCTTTCAGTCCACCTTTTAAAATACAAGAAAATTGCTGATTTTACAGATTTTTAAAACAGATCCCCCTGAAACAGCATTCATGGCCCAAACTGTACTTCACCTTCCACCTTCAAGCTGTCTTGGATGAAACTGATTATCTGGACCCATTTCAATCCAGCTTCAGGTTGGGATACGGAGTTGAGATACCCATGGTCGCCTTAGTCGATGATCTCCATCTGGGCATCGACAGGGGAAGTGTGGCCTTGTTGGTGCTATTGGACATCTCAGCGGCTTTCGATACCATTGACCACAGTATCCTTCTGGAGCGCCTGAGGGAGCTGAGTATCGGGGGCACTGCTTTCCAGTGATTCTGATCCTACCTCTCAGGCAGATTCCAGATGGTGATGCTGGGGGATACTTGCTCCTCTAAGAGGGAACTGACATCTGGTGTCCCTCAAGGAGCTATTCTGTCTCCCATGCTGTTCAACATTTACATGAAACTGCTGGGAGATATCATCCGGAGACATGAGGTGTGGTGTTATCAGTACGCTAATGACACCCAAATATGTTTCTCTATGTCTCCGACTCATACAGGGACTAAGGATGGCATCTCTCCTCTGAATGCCTGCCTGGAGTCAGTAATGGGCTGGATGAGGGAAAACAAACTCAGACTGAATCCAGAGGTTCCTCGGGTCTAAGGAAGGAAATTTGCCAACCTGTCCTGGACGGGGTCACACTTCCCCTGAAGGACGAAATTTGCAGTTTAGGAGTACTTCTGGACTCGTCTCTGCAATTGACATCTCAGGTAGATGCAACGGTCAGAAGTGCTTGCTATCAACTTCGGTTGATACGCCAACTGCGACCCTACCAAGACTGAAGGGACCTTGAAATGGTGGTACATGCTCTGGTAACCTCTCGTCTAGATTTCTGTAATGCACTTTACATGGGGCTACCATTGTACCAAGTTCGGAAGCTTCAGTTAGCGCAAAAAATGGCAGCCAGATTGGTCACCGGTTCATCAAGGTTTGACCATATTACACCTATCTTAAAAGATCTTCACTGGCTCCCTATTTGCTTCCGGGCACAGTACAAGGTGTTGGTTATTACCTATAAAGCCCTACATGGCTTGGGCCCGAGTTACTTACGGAAATGCATCTCCTCATATAATCTGCCCCGCTCTCTTAGAACATTGGGTAAGAACCTATTGGAAATAGCAACCTTTAAATTTGTTGCTACTTCGCAAAGAGCATTCTCATCAACAGCTCCGAGACTTTGGAATAGTCTTCCTGAAGAGATCTGCTCGACGGCCTCGTTAGAAACATTTAGAAAAGCAGTTAAAACCGAGCTTTTTAGCCAAGCATACCCTACCTGATATGAATACCCCCTGATATGAATGACATGCCCTGTCTGTGTATAATAATAATAATAATAAAATTTTATTTCTATACCGCCCTTCTAGAAATCAGGGCGGTGTACAACAAGCAATCCATACAATCAAACATATTAAAATACATTAAAAACATTACAATAAAAACAAGCAAACTCATGCCAGCTCAACCAGCTGACGAAGGAGGGGAGAGAGAGTATACTGGGGGGTAGAATCAGGGGTAGGCCCACTCGAAAAGATATGTCTTCAACCCCTTCTTAAATTGGGTCAGGGAGGTGGCCGAGCAGAGCTCGGCGGGCAGAGAATTCCAGAGGTTGGGGGCCGAGGTGGTAAAAGCCCTCCTGGTGGTAGTAACTAATCTGACCTCTGGAACTCTTAATAATTGCTGCCCAGTTGATCTGAGTGTGCGGGGCGGATTGTACGGAGAGAGGCGGTCCTTCAAGTACCCTGGGCCCAAGCCATTTATGGCTTTATAGGTAATAACCAACACCTTGTATTGCGCCCGGAAGCGAATAGGCAGCCAATGAAGGTCTTTAAGCACAGGTGTTATGTGACTGGCCCTGGAAGTACCGGTGACCAGTCGTGCTGCCATATTCTGCACTAATTGCAGCTTCTGGGTATGGTACAAGGGTTGCTCCATGTAGAGCGCGTTGCAGAAGTCCAATCGAGAGGTTACCAGAGCGTGTACTACAGTTTCAAGGTCCCTCCGGTCCAGGTAGGGATGCAGCTGGCGTATCAGCCGAAGCTGATAACAGGTGCTCCTGACCATCGCATCCACCTGAGAAGTATGATGGAGCGACGAGTCAATAAGCACCCCCAGACTGCGTACTGAGTCCTTCACAGGAAGCGTGATCCCGTTCATGACAGGTGGAACCACCGCCATCCCCGGGCCAGGAGAACCTATCGCGAGCACTTCCGTTTTCTCTGGATTCAGGCTGAGTCTGTTTTCCTTCATCCAGCCCATTACCGATTCCAGACAAGTCACGAGAGGAGAGATGCCATCCCTAGTCACTGCATCAGTCGGAGACATAGAGAAAATTATTTGGGTGTCATCAGCATACTGTTAACCCCGCGCCCCATGACTCCGGATGATCTCTCCCAGCAGTTTCATGTAAATGTTAAAAAGCATGATCCCTGCCTTGCTTGTTGATACTATTGTTATTGTCTGATGTTGGATATTTTATTGTTTTTAGCTGCTTTTAATTGAATTTTGATATAAACACTTTGTGCTTTTATTTAGTCTGTAACCCCGCTTCAATCCACCGGGAGAAGAGGGGAAACATAAATAAATTTTATTATTATTTTTATTATTATTACTGCACAAGAGACTATTTTCAAATGAAAAAAAAATGCTGTTTGGCCTTTTAAAAAGGATTAACTGCTTAAGGGTAGTAACTGGTAGGGTGCCTCCCTGTTTTATCCTGGGGATGGTGTTCTTCAACATCTTTATAAATGATTTAGATTATGGAAGAGAAGGCATATTTATTATACTTGTAGATTTGGGGTTGTGTGGGTAGCTAATACTCCAGAGAATAGGATCAGAACTTAAAATGTTTGTTGCTAAATGGTTGATAGTCATAGCTGTGGGAACATGTTCTCTGTGAGATTTTGCATCTGCTACTGGTGATGATATCCTGTTTCATACTGAGAATAAACATCCTGCTTGCCAAGATGTCTGCTTTTGATTATATAAAAGCACTGCAACTGATACAGGTTCAGACCAAGCATTCATCTGACTCACATTCTCAGAGACTTGCAAGCCCAGAGTCCCCAAAGTACAGCTGCTCACAGTTTTTAGAGATTTGTTTAAAATTTATGGGAAGGGGTCTGTCTTTTTTGAGCTGTGCTCCCTTCACTCTTGTCCATGAAAAATATGCTCTAAATTAACAAGACAGGTCATGGGTGGGGGAAAATCTGTTTCTTTTCAATTAGAATGATGTTTCATATTTGCAGCTATAAGTTATCTGAATCTGTATCTTCCTGAAAATTGTGACATTCTCTTATTCTGTTTGAATGGCAGCTTTGTGTAATGTTTATGTATTCTGTAAGGCCAGCACTACTACTAAAATGTATTTTTTTTTACCCTGCTAGGACTGGCTCTTTGGCTTAGAAATGGAGATGAGCATTGTCCTTATGTTCATGTCAAGGGACTACCTTTACTTTTAGGACTATTTAGTACTTTTATTTTAAATCATTTTGAAAAGTAAAACACCATTGATTAAATTGAGAAAACTGAGAAAATTACACAGCAATCTTAGGACCTTATCGCATGAACTTTAAAATCAGCTCAAGCCTCCCGAGCTGCAGCCGTGATGCAGGATGGAAGTGGGGATTATTGCATGCTAAATCTCTGCCTAATTGCCAGCCACCATCAGGCTGGGTCCCAGCTGCACTCCGCCAGCACTTTTTAGAAGCCAGAAACCTTCCGACTTCAAAAAAGTGCTGGTGGAGCGCGGCTGGGACCTAGCTTGGACCTGGGCTGATGGCAGCTGGTGATTAGGTGATGATTTAGCATGGGCAGCTGGTGATTAAGCGATGATTTAGCATGCGATAATCCCCGCCTCCACCCCTCATCCTGGCTGCAGCCCAGGAGGCTTGATCTATTTTTAAAGTTCACGCGATAAGCTCCTTATGCGTGTCTGCTCAGGATCACTACATTCAATGAGAGCTATGTAAGATTTCAGTCTCAGGTTTAATTCCTGGTGGTGTAGCGGCTAAATTCATGTACTGCAGTCACTCATTCACAAACCATAAGGTTGTGAGTTCAATACCAGCCAGAGGGGCTCTGGTTCGACTCAGCCTGGCATCCTTCCATAGGCCACTAAAATGAGTACCCAGCTTGTTGGAGACAATCAGCTTACACTTCATAAACTGCTTAGTACGTAGGTAAGCAGAATAGAAATGTACTTGGTATTCCCATGTCATAAAATGTTAACAGTATCATGGGGAAAGTATGCTCTCTTGTGGTTTAAACATGCAACTGTAGTATCTATTTTATTATTTTCAAGGACATAATATGAGCATTACTGAGTCAGTTCCTTCTTGCCATCTGTCATGTGTATAAAATAGTGATAAAATATTTTGAAAAATGATAGAGCCTAAGAAAAATCATTGTGTATTATCCAATACAGAGCTGCAAGGGCAATTAAATTCATTTTAATGGGTTTCAAGTGCATTAAGCACTCTTGAGATGTGTCTACCTACACCAGCCCAAATAGGCTAGGCTCCTCCTGGAGTATTCTGGTCACGAAGCTGCCTCTAATTCCTCCTGTTACCACTACAGTCTGGGGTGATGCATGGCAGCTGTTTACACACATGTCCCACTGTAATGACCATTGCTGCCATCACTCTTGCTAGTCGCTCCTTCTGAGGATGAAAATGAGATACCCAGCATCAATCAGATGGCTAGGTGCCCCACTGTAACCTAAGAGGGGGTGACTCACACCAGTGGTGGCATGTAAAGAGCTACTGGGCATTGCTCTGAATTTTCCTGGATAATCCAGAGGAAATTGCAAGACTTTTAAAACTGTTTTAAGGCAGGGATGACCCAGATTCAATTTGGAACTGGCTTCACATCATGAAGATAGTCTGTAGTCGAATCAGGACTTTGACACTGCATTGTGATTACAGATCCCAGTGAGGGCAAGGGGGAAACGGTTAATTTTGACTGTTTAGACATGCCTTTGATCATGACTATTAGAGCCAGTATAGAGTAGTGGTTCAAATGTTGGTCCAGGACTCCTAGACACTAGACTTTGAATCCCTACTCAGCTGTGGACACTCAGGACCTTACCACACACTGCCCCTGGGGACATAATGGGGGTGTGATGAAAGGGAGTGGGTTGAGAACGGAATGGGTGCTATTGCGTTCGTGATCCGTCCTATAGGAGGTGATTTTCAGGTGTGCAGTAAAATGGGTGATTGGACCCATTCTGTTCTCACGCCACTCCCTGGGGGCAGTACAGTAAGGTCCTCTTTGTGTGACTATGGACAAATTATACTCTCAGAGAAAGGCAATGGCAAACCCCACTATGAAGAAATATTTCTAAGGGCTGGAACAAACAGGCAGGGAAAAGTGGCCTGATCCTGCTTTTTCCAAAAGCAGGTCAAAACCCTGCTGCCTCTATAGCTCACTCTCAAAGTGGGCCAAATAAGCATGGCCTGACTACATGGGTAATTTTTTTTGTTGCCTCCCCAACATGTATGTGAACTGTTGCACAAACACACCTCCTGTGGCCTTCAGGTGCCTCCCACATCCATCCAGGTGCTGTCTATTTGCATGGCCACCCATTTGTTCGGCTGCACAGTTGCACATGTGATGCTCTGCCCATACAGGGCATTGGTGTGCTAGTGATACATTGGAAAAGCACAGTCATGGTGGCTGTACCTACATGTCCACCCCACCTTCACCCCATGCCTCCCTGTTGGACTGTCTGGCTTGTGGATGTTGTAATTACATCCACTGCACTTTCATTTCTTTCCTTTGCCACAGCCCCATACTCACATTGGGGCATATATATGCAGATACAAAATGCACATATTCTGCCTTGAACTGGACTATCCTGGCTTCTTTTTGATCCAGTTTTTAGCTGCAGAGCATGGCTTTGGTCTGGTTTCCAGCTACTTTTGAAGTGTGTGTCATCCAAATGCCTTGCCTTCAAAGCAGCTGGAAACCACTTTATTTTGCCCACAAGAAAGCACAGGTTCACCTTGCTATAAGTTTCAAATGACTTAAAGGCTCAAAACAAAAGTAACGTCTATCATTTTTTGTAAGTGAGGTCTCAGAAAGGATTCCCAGTAGTATTAACAGTAGAATATCTGGAGTGCTCCAGAGCTATAGTTATAGAAAACCCTGTACTAAAAGCTGGAGCAAGGTAGATGAGGCAGCTGGCTAAGACAGCTGATTCCAGGTTTCATAAAATAGTTTAAAAGAGAGAGAGAGAAAGTGAGTGAGTGAGTGTGTGTTAGAGGGGTCAAACAAAACAGCAGCTTGAAGCAGCACGGGGCCATGGTGACTGGATGCTGCAGTCCAGAACAGACTGCCAGCAAGGAGTGGTTTTTCTCTGCTCCATTTGCAGCCAGCTTTGGGCCATGTTAGGTGGCCTTCGTGTGGCTTCTAGCTGATCCGGGACATGCATCATCTGCATTCCGTGCCCCTGGGTTCACCCAAAGGCGGTGCTTTTTGCTTCTTTTGAGCCTTAGTCACTTTGCTATTGCATTTTTACTACCAGACCTGGAGAGAATTTTTTTTAATGAAATTTGGGTCATATCTGGCAAAATAACATGATTGCATTTGGGTACTATGTAAATAGTGCTTAGGGAGCACTGTTTACCTCAAGTTGCGATTAATTCCTCTCTCCCATAATGAAGCTGTAATCACAGTATATTTCAACTGGTAGCTTCACTGCTTTTGTGGTTTGACAAAAAACTTTCTGTTAATTTTGTGGTTAAACAGACAATGAGTAGCTACAACTTCTATTTGCATACTTTGGGTATATGGTCTCACTAACTGGAGGAGGACTAATACCACATGGTTCAAATACTGGCTTGTCCTCCTGTTCCGTTTTAGGTGTGGATGAAAAATGAAGTTGTGGTTGTAACTATAATGATAGATAGATACTTTTGAATCTTGGAACAGTAAGTGTAACTATTGTTAAAGGTAAACTTTCCAAATTCTGAAATACTACAGCATCAGAGGTTATATTATGACAGAGACATTAAAACACAGCACACATATTGCAAAACAACAACAACCATAAAACATGTCCCTGATTATTTAGAGGAAGGAAACAGTCAAGCCTTCTTTACAGTGCTGTGTGGATTTAATTAAAGATAAAATGTCATTCATGTATATATCACAAGCATTTTTTTTTCAGGCGCAGATGCCTGTCTGGTGCCAATATGCTGTTTATGTACTTATCTGTCTCAAGCACATGGCCAAGCACATGTGCCCTTCTGGCAGAAAGACACAGTGCAGTCTGAAACCCATACTAGGCTGCTAATGAATAATATGCGTTAAAAAGGGGGGGGGGGGTTGGGGGGCCCCCCCCCCTTGTAACAGCATGTTTTAGAGCTGCCTTTGAATTGTAAAATGAGAGTAAGTGGATTTGTTAATATGCTGGCATCTGTGGGGCCTGAAAAAAAGCTTGAAAAGCAACTGGATTTTTCACAGGTTTTGGAAGGGGTGTTTTTGGCACTGTAGTTATTCTAAATCCTGGTGTTGATGACGTATAAGAGTGTGACTGCTGCCGAGGAATTCTGAAGAGCTGGAACAGATGTTTGGCCTGTATAAACAACATGAATTATAATTCAAAACATGGAGTAGAATATTCAATTGCATTGGCACAAAGACCATAAAGATTGCCCTTAGTCTCTACACACAGACCCTCTACAGTATTGTCCAAAGCAACATATGATCCAGACAATGAGAACAGTTTTTGCAGATTTCTGTAGTGTTTAGTAAAACTCCTCAAGTGGATCCCTGCCAGCCACCAGCAGGCTAATAACTTTTTGTGAAGTTTCATAATGAAGAAAAGGATTTATTTACAAGACTGGGTTATTTCAAACTTTTATAGATTAATAGCAATTACTTAAGTGGTTCCTGACTGAACACAAGCACTTCAGACAATTAAAAAAGTAATAACCAATTTAGAACAAGTTGATCAGATTCAAGACTGACTTTTGGTCTGCAGAACTTTCTCCTCTAATCCTAGATGTGTAAGCCTGAATATTACTGATTCTCATGTTGAACATGAGTCAACAGTGTGGTGCAGCAGCTAAAAAGGCTAATGAAATTCTAGGCTGTATCAATAGAAATATAGTGTTTAGATCAAAGGAATTATATTCTGCTTTAATCAGGCCCCACCTGGAATACTGTGCCCACTTCTGAGCACCACAATTAAAAAAGGATGTTGACAAGCTGGAGTGTCCAGAAGAGGGCGACAAAAATGGTGAAAGGTCTGGAAACTATGCCCTATGAGGAAAGACTTAGGGTGCTGGATATGTTTAGCGTGGAGAAGAGATAAAAGGTGATATGATAGCCGTGTTTAAGTATTTGAATGGATGTCTTATTCAGGATGGAGCAAGCTTGTTTTTTGCTGCTCCAGAGAATAGGACCTGAAACAACGGATGCAAGCTACAGGAAAAGAGATTCCACCTCAGTCTTATGAAGAACGTCCTGATAGTAAGGGCTATTCAGCAGTGGAACACCCTGAGAGTATGGTGGAGTCTCCTTTGGAAGTTTTTAAACAGAGGCTGGGCCATCTGTTGTGGGTGTTGTGATTGTGAGTTCCTGCACGGCAGAGGAACTTGTGGTCTCTTCCAACTGTATGTTTGTATCAGAAGAAAGGAACATTTTGCCATGGATTGGCTACCATCTTATTAAAAGGCAAGAGTGAATACTGTAGACCTTAACGATTTAAAGGTATATATTAAATACTGTGATAATGGGCTTCTCCCACTATCTAGGCAACACAGCTGAGGAATAGACTCTTTCCTCCATGTAGCAAAGGATTAATGAGATGTTGGGTTTATACTGGGGGTGAGTGTCACAAGAAGTTGTAGTTCATGAGAGACAATTGCCCAATCGGGTAGTCAACTGACCAGTAGGTCAAGGTGCATCCAAGCATTTCAATCAATCAATTATTCAATCATAAAGCCTCAGAGGACTATGACGGCTAACCTTAACAGAAAAAAGGGAGATATTTTGGGATTGAGTGTTCAATCCCACCTCAGAGGAAGCTTCCAATTCCTAGATACCCTCATGAACACCCAGGTCTTCAAATCCCATTTAATTGTGAGTAGAATAGGGGAATGTGTTTAGTCACATCAGGGCTTATTTTTATTTTCTGATCTTGGTTGAAATGATCTGGACTATTCTGTAACTTGCTGTTTTATCACACTAGGGGGCAAACAGGATTTAAACATCAGACATTTCCTCTTTAACTCTTGTTCAAATCCTGTTTGTCCCCTAGTGTGCTTGAAGGTATGGTGGCTTTCATGAATAGAGATATATTCTGCTAACATAGATGTCTTGCTTCAAATAAAGCTTCCTTCTTCACATAGTTTTCACGTGCCTTTTGTCAGTTTCATTTCCCCACAGAGGTGGGATGGGGGAGAGACAGCCTCTACAGACCAGCCATTAAGGTAGGCCTGAGGGCAGAGTTGTGGTGTGGCATCCACACAACCACACCCCAACTCCGCCCCCATGGCAGGATAATGCCATGGGCCACACCGCATCAGCACCCCTTCTGTAGCCCAAAAAGGAACTGCTTTTTACAGCTCCTTTTTGCACTGGGGAAAGGCCAGATTGGGGCCGTGGCATGTGATTGCTGCAGCCCTGATCGCGATATGGGGGCAGCTGCAGCCAGGGACGTAGCCAAGGGGGGGTTCTTGGGGTCCGCCCCCCTTCCATAGACAAATAATGGTGTGTCGGCTGCGCCACCGCACTCAAGCCCCTTTATAAGGTGGCACTTAGTCTGGACCCCCCCCCTTCCTAAAATCCTACACGTCCCTGTGCAGGCCACCCTTCAGGGCAGTCGGTACAGCCCCGTAGTCGCTGCAGAGTCACAGATGGAAAGTGCAGGTTTAACTCTTAGTAATTCCCCCCTGAATTACTGGAGAAAAGAGGGGTAAAATCAGAGGGAGTATTATCCCAAAAGCTGGGGTGCCAGGAGGGCACAAACAAATAATATTTAATAGGGGAATTAATATAGCTCAATTAGAATTATACCTTGGCTGGGACAACATTCAGCCTGGGATCTTACATTTTGTATAATGGTTCCAAACCATACAGAACTCCAAAGGCAATTCTGAATAAGATCTTTTTAGTTTTATAAGTGAAGAATTAATGCACATGCAAACACAGTCTCACATGCACACACAAGACCTAATGAAGCAAAGGTTGGAGGAATAGTTACTTTGGGGATTGCTAAGAGGGATACTGCACCTTTCTTGAAGTGTCACTCCAGTTCCATGGTGGGTGCTCTTTCTTCCTCCTTGCTAAAGCCAACTGGTTTTCCAAATATGGCCTGGCTAGGTTTCCACAATAGGGGTGCCTCTTAGGCTACCCACCATAGCGTCCCTTTTAATATTAAATTGATTAAATTGATATCAAATATGGGAGGAGTTACCTTCCCAGGGCAACAGGAGGTAGCATTTTAGATGACCTTGGGAGGTGCCACTCCTGCTCAGGCAGAAGCAGGAACAGGACTGATGAGATGACAAATAGAAAGTATAATTGCAGTCTAAAGCAAACTTTTTCAAACTATTTAAAGGTGCAGGACTTGTAGAGATTTTTTTTCTATGTGCTAGGAACTTGCACCATATTTGTGCTCATTGACAACAACTATTTCCTTCTTTCCCACAGATTGGCAACCAATAGTTTATGAACTGGCAGTGCTGTATGGACTACCACTTGTAAACAGTACTGATCTAAACAATACAGTGTACCATTAGTAACCTTTTTAAAATAATAGTTTAACCATAATGGTTCCCTTCTGAGGACCATTGAGAACTACTTATCTCTTTACAAGCCCCCTGTAGCAATGAAATAATCAGAACAGGCCCTTTTCTCTGTCTCACCACCCTCTCTGGTTTGTTTGATGGGAACAAGAGAGAGAGTCTTCTCAGTGGCTGCTCTCAGGTTCTGGAAATCCCTCGCTAGAGAGGCCAGCGTGGTCCCGTCCCTGCTCTCTTTACCTTCTTATGCCACCAGGCTTTCTCAAACTGATAAGAGCTGAACTTTAATTATTGTGCAAGGTTTGTATAGAGTTTTGTATAGTTTTAAATATATATATGAAATTTTAATTTGTAATGTTTTTAACTTTTTAAAATTGATTAAAAAGTTGTATTTACATTATTGTATTTACATTTTAATGTTTTGTATTGTTTTTAACTTGTACTTTTTTAATTTTGTTAACCGCCTTGAGTCCCTATACAAGAGAAAGGCAGGATATAAATAGATGATATAATAATAATAATAATAATAATAATAATAATAATAATAATATCATCTCTAAAGATACTATCCTGCTTAATTCATTCACAGAATAATTCCCATGGTTCTATTGATGGGGTGGAGAATTATTTTATTATACGGTGCAGAAGTCAGTAGAGAGAGTGAGCAGAACTTACAAAGTTTTTGTCATCTGTGTTTCACTGATTAAAGTTAATATTTTTAAAAAACATATTCATTCCACTGTCTTCCTTTGTTTCTCTGGGGCTGTACTGTTATCTACATCCATCTTTTTTCTGTGCCCAATTTTACCACCTCTCTGGTTCACAATTTGGAACCACTTTTCATTTAGAATTCCATCCATCCATCCATCCATCTTTGAACAAGCAAACCATTACAACATTAGAATTCCTTTTAAAAAATCAGCACTTGTAAACATATTGATCAAACTGTAAGACTTCAGCAACAGATGGGAAAGCAAAACAAACAGATGGAAAAAACTTCATTTCCAAAAATGGGTTTGGATGGAAGAGAGATTGATATGTAAAATCTAAGCTATTTTGAATAAGTATTTCATTGTTGAGGATCTATAGGATTCAAAATGTGTAACAAAGCTATACAGAATAGCAGTCCATGGCTGGAATACATTAAGTCGGTTACAAATGCATAAGCTGGAGTGACATATCCCTACCTATTTACTACTTTAGGGAATATGTCAGGACTGTGAAAGCCTCCAAATCCTCACTTACTGTGCAGCAGCTGTACCAAGCAATAGATGTCTGTCCTACTGTTGACTGAGAAGCAGCTGATTGACAATTCAGCCACATCCCATAAATATTCTCTTGAGCAGGGGAGAACTGTGACAGAGTTTCTGCTTCTGACTGTCACATCTAAGAGTGTTCATGGAAAAATGTGAAAATGTCAATCAGCTGCTTCCCAACTGACAATAGAAGAGACCTCCATTGCACATAGTGGCTGCTGCTAAAAGGATGGGGGTGAGTGGACTTGGAGATGCTACTTAACTACATAACTAAGATGATGTGATAATGGGATCTTCTATTATCTGGGCAACATAGTGGAGGAATAAAGTCTCTCCTACAGGTAAACAAAAGGTTAATGATATGATGGCTTTACATTATATTTATTGGGAGCCAGCAGCATGGAGGAGGAACAGTGATGAGGAGGTGAGTGGTGAGGATGACCAGGTTGGGGAGAAATGTGCAAACTTCAAGATGCTTTCAAATGAGAGCTGATAAAAATAGGCTGCCACGAGCCATGGGAAAAGACTGACCAATAGCAACTGATGAATACTGACTGACACAGATAGGCAGGGACTGACTGAAAGGTTTTGAGACTGATGAAGATGTGAGAGGGTGCTCCTTGCCTCACTGTCATTAGGGGAGCTTGTTCCTAGGTTGGACAAAAGAATCCAGACTCCCAGCTTCTCATGAACATCCAACGCCTAGAACATCATCTGTCTCATGAGTAGAATATAAATGTTCAACTAGTCATGTTAAGGATTATGTTTCCTTTAACTTCAGCTGATTTTGATTTTGTTTCCTTTAACTTCAGCTGATTTAGGCTGTTTTTGTACTTTTTGTAATTACTTGTAAGTAATATCTGAATGAAGGTGCCTTCATGTACAAGATACTCTTTTGCTAATGAAAGATTGCTTGCTTAGAATAAAAGCTTTTATTTGAAAATATCTTTTTCATGCTCACTTCAAGTGCCTCTGCTTGGAGTGTGTGCATGTATCCAGTATATATAGGATTCACATCTGCCACAGGAAGGGAAGACAAAGTCTCTGCAGAGTCAGAGGTGGGGAAAAGCGTAAGTTAAACACCTCAGTAACTTCCCATTATGGGCTGTACGGATGGGTGGCATGCATCCGGCCCATTACTGGCTGGATTGGGGCTCCAGTAACATCATGGCATGGTCCTGATATGGCCTCCAGAGAGCATAAAAAGGAGCCACAAAAAGTGATTCTTTTTTGTGCCCTCCAAGGGGTGCCATAGCCATGGCGGCATAGCTTTATTATTTATTTATTTATTTGTATTCTGCTTTTTCACAAAGGAATCAAAGCAGATTCCAACAGTATAAATAAAACATCAAACAATTAAAAATTACAATTAAAAAACCCCAAACCCTCCCCCCGCCATCATAAAAACAGTGATCACCCCATAACAAGAGATTAAACATCAAAAAAATTAAAACTGCTCAGTAGGAATACACTGAAATTTCAGGCAGATTAGTGCAAGAAATGGGTCTTTCTCTAGAGTAGGGGGGGATGAGGGCAATGGTATTAATCAGTTTTGATTTCAGTATCAATAGAAGTATCAATAGAGGGGGGAGGCAAGTCGAATGGATCTAATGATCTAACCTAGCCTGGAAAGGCCTGCCGGAAGAGATGTGTCTTAATAGCCTTTATAAAGGCTTCCAAGGTAGTAATATGGTGGATCTTGTCCGGCAGGTTGTTCCAGAGCCTGGGAGCGGCTGATGAGAAGGTCCTCTGGGTCACTGCTGATAGTCTGGTCTTCTTAGGTTGTAGCAGATTCTTCCCAGAGGACTGAAGTATGCGGGGAGGATTATATGGAAGTAGGCGCTCCTGCAAGTAGTCAGGACCATGTAGAGCTTTAAAGGTTAGAACCAACACCTTGTACCTTGCCCAGAAACTAATAGGCAGCCAGTGGAGAAATTTTAGAACCGGTGTAATATAGGCAGTTCTGGATGTGCCTGTGGATGCTGCACCCTAGCTCTGCCCATGGGCCAGCACAAAAGTGCCAGTCTGTATTGCCCCTGTGTTACTGAGTTATGAGGGGTAAATTAATGGGTGGTGGCAGCCAGATAGACTTTGGGATAGACTCAAGAACAGGAGACAGAGCCAGCTAAGTAGGTCATATAGAACAAGTGTCACAAAATAAGTGTTTGAGGCAGATGTGGTCCTCAGTTCCTTTTGTTTATTCTAAGTATAATAGAACAATTGAATCAATTGGATTGGCCTATGAGTTGACTGAGAGCCAGTGTGGTATAGTGGTTTGGGTATTGGATTAGGACACAGGCAAACTAGGGTTTGAATCCCTGCTTGGCCATGGAAACCTAGTGGGTAACTTTGGGAAAGTTACACTTTCTCAGCCTCAAAGGAAGGCAAAGACAACCCCCCTCTGAACAAAACTTGCCAAGAAAATTTTGTGATACATTTTCCTTAGTGGAGTTGAAGGCTTTCATGGTCGGCATCCATGTTTTTTTGTGGGGTTTTCGGGCTATGTGGCCATGTTCTGGAAGAGTTTCTTCCTGACGTTTCGCCAGTATCTGTGGCTGGCAATTTCAGAGAATGCCTTAGGATTGCCATAAATCAGAAATGACTTGAAGGAACACAACAGTGTGCTGACTTGCCATTCAGCAATTGATTCAATGGGTCTTCACTGGTTTGGCTTAGTAAAGAGGATTTCAGCCATATTTGTTTCTCTTATCATGTAGGAAAAATATATGCCACATGTTCATTGCCCGATTTCCACCTTTTCAAGTAAATAATTGCCTACCATCCACCACCTCTCCACCTCACTGCTGTACAATGTAGGCACCACCAACTCTGTATGCATGTATTTATGTATTTATTTATGTATATCCAACCTGTCTCCTTGTACGAGATCCAAGGTGACTTGCAAACAATTAAAAACAAAGTACAGCTAAACAAAAAAAATCTGTACATAAGTTAAAAAACCAGTTTAACAGATTGGTTAAAAACACAAAGTTAAAACAATATGAAATCCTATTAAAACATAACACAACTCTATTAAAAGACTTATCTGTCACATGAATTATGTGGCAAAGGCCTGCCTGACTATAAAGGTCTTTGCTTGCTAGTGGAAGAAAAGGCGAGGGACCAAACAAAACTCCCATGGGAGGGAGTTCTACCACCTGGAAGTAGCTACCAAGAAGGCTGTGTCCTCTCAACAAATGCTAACATACATGTAAACTGAGATAATAGTTATCTCAGTGGAGGCCTGTTCCTTAGGATGGAAGGTCTCTCCCCTTTCCTATCACCCTGTTTGGGCTGTGCCCAACCAGTTCTCTCCTTTGCCTCAATACATGTAACAGCACATGGATTGAGAACAGTTGGGAGTAAGTTAAGATGTGAATAGTCATTTAATCTGCTTTACCTTACGTTCTCCATAGGTCGTCAGAAGGCACAACAACCATTTTTTCTGGTGATTTAGACCCTTTGCTTTAAAAGTGTTTATATGTTGCTGTTGCACTCATGGACACCATAAGAGAGGTTCAATACAACACTGGGAAAGAGAGGGAATGGGCAGTCAGGGATTCCAATGGCTCAGCAATGAGTGAGAGGGCTTTTGTCACTGAAGAGGTTAGAAGAAAATACTAACTGCCACAGTGACTGCACACAAGACATACACAAGCAGAAAGTGTGCTTATGCCTGTTATGTCACTAACAGGATGTCAGCCATGAGCCTCAAGCTAACATCTCCCTCAGCGCAGTGTAAATATCCACATGCAGATCTATGCTACTCTAGCCACATACCTTTGGTTTGATTTACTGAAAAGACCCCGAAGCCAACCACACAACCATTCCCTACTTCATGTAGGAGGAAGCAGAGAAGCCTTCTGGTTACCTCATCATAGCCAGACACACAATGATCAGAGCAGCAGATTGAGATCCCCAGAGGATCCCAGTAAATCCCAATGTTGGTGTCATTATTTCACACCTGGCTATGGAGAAGTAGCCAGATACTTCTCTGCTCCTGCCTGCTCACCATAAAGTACAGAATGCTTGTACAGACAGTTGGGGGAGGTTTGGACACTACAGCAGGAGGAAGGGTATACTAACCCCTGCAGCATCTGAGAAAGGGCATCTGCATGTAGAAGGGACACTTATGTACATGTACTTCCCTAACAGAATCTCAGCGACTGTGTTACATGTATATGTTTTGTTTCCTCTCGTTTGAAAATAAAGACTTAATGGCAAGTAGAAATGTGTGTATATTGAATTAGTAAGAATGCCAGTGGGTGAAGAACATGAAGTGAAGACAAGTGCACTCATGAACACCGTATTAGTCTTACAGATTTTTAGAGTTCCTTCAAGTAATGTAGCAGAGGTTCCAGTGGTATGTCTTGTCCAGGACGGAACAGTCGAAATGCTTTATCAATTTTCAGTGGGCTAAGACACAGGTCAAAAATTTGATTGTAGTTATGGATCATGCGCTTGGCTTTGTCTTTTTCCAACTTGCCTGCATTGGTGTTTTTATTTTAAAAGAGAGTTTGTTTACACACTTAAA
The DNA here is from genome assembly GCF_019175285.1 of Sceloporus undulatus. NCBI lineage: Eukaryota > Metazoa > Chordata > Lepidosauria > Squamata > Phrynosomatidae > Sceloporus > Sceloporus undulatus. The sequence continues at coordinate 87,210,993 of NC_056525.1, forward strand.
AACAAAGTTGAACATTCATAAAATATATCACAGCCATGCTGTATTCTGTATTCTCCAAAAGTAGCTTTTCCAAGCTCTGATTCACACTTTATTCCAAAGCACAGTTTGTTGATACAGGAACAATCTCAATGATAATGCACCTTTCCTTTTCCCTTGGAAGTTTTTAATTGTTATCTCCTGTTGTGGCAACCCTCTTAAAAACTCCTCTGGTGTTATTAGTCACAACATAACTTCTGGGAGGTAGACAGCAGGGCATGTTGTTGGCCTTTATATTCCTTCAGCCTTGCAGTTTCTGGATTCCTGCTCACAAGGACAGTGCATATGTATTTAACAGGTTTTTGCCATAAAAATATTTTTATTTATTTTTTAAATGCATAGATAGAGTGGTGATGACAGGGCTGGCTCTTGGTATTTGGCCACCCTAGGCGAGAGATATTTTGGCATCCCCTGTCATCCCTCATAATTATTTTCACCCCTTGATTTCTGCTGTTTCGTTTGTTAAAGCTAAACATGACATAAAACTTAGATTCCAATCTCTTGTCATAGTACTGAGAATTAGTCAAAAAGTCAATTAGGTTTTTACAGGTTAAAGACTTTTTTACTTTTTTAATAAAGTAATAAAAAAAACCCACAGAAGCACAGGAAAATAGTGCTTTTAATGCAAAAAATATATACAAAAAAAAAGCCACCACACCGCCCCTAAGCTGACTCGTTTGCCTATATGAATGAATTGGCCCTGGGTGATGATGCCAAAAGCAGTATGAAAACTCTAAGCTCATTATTCCTCAATATAAATCATGTTGCAGAATTAGGGGTAAACTGACACCAACAGTAATGTCCAGAAGTTCCAATAATTTTGTGCTGCCTAAAAAATTTTCTGGGTAGTTACAAATGAATATGCCGTTGGCCCCAATACAAGCTAAAAACAAAATAAAAAATCTACAAAGGAAAATGTTTATTGTATTAACTTACTGTTAAGCTGTGTCCATTCCTACCTGTCTTTTTGACATCAGACAAATAAAGGGTTTTTTCCAGTTTTCTGAAGCGGTTTATCCAGGCTTCTTGTTCTTCAAAATCACCAGAATCAGATGACTTAGGATTCATTTGCTCCCAGGTCTTAGCAGCAAGATCTTTGTGCTGTTCATTGCCCCTCTTCAAAAGAAACAAATGACATCATCAAAAGGTTAACATCTGGACAACTTTCTATCCCATTTGAGAGAAACAGGACAGACGAGAACTTGCAAAAGTTGCTTTTTGGACTAAAGTTCCCAGAATCGTCCTATCAGCATGACCATTGGCCATGCTGGCTGGGAGAGTCTTGGTGATGTAATCTTAAAAAATTATTTCAATGTCTGAACAAGACAGTCTATATCGGTCTTTTGATACTAAGGATGGTAGGTAGTAAGATGAAAGTGGTGAGAACATCCACATAATCTGGGTACATAATATTATTTGCAGTATTATTAACACTGGCAAGCAATCTTTCCACAAACCATGATTTTATTAAAGATCTGAGGATGTATCAGTATAATTTTGACAATACCTGAAAATCATCTTCACCTTTCTCCTTGTTTCCTCCTAAGATGAAAACAACTGTGAGCAATTTGTTTATTAAGTTGAAAGAATACAGTTCCCTTTTCCCTGGAATGGCCTACTCCTAGGTATGACATAATGAAGGAGGTGAATATGCACTTGTTCTTTCAAACACAAATGATTTATTGCAAAGATAATATGAAACCCAAACACAGAATTAGAAGACCTCAGTCAAGCAGCCTGGATACAGATGTAAATCATTACAGGTGGCTACAATGAAGGAGCGCCTCTCTTTACACACCCAAGATCTGAGGTCTGCTGCAGGAGCCTTCTTCTGTGTTATATCAGTCAGGGCAATATGCTCTCAGACAGGGTCTCCAGATCTCTGAGCCTAGCCTATGTCTCCAGTTTTCATCTCCAGGTGGAAGATGAGAATGCAGATTCTCCAGTTTTGGCGGACTTCACCCAGGATAAGAAGGAATGGCTGTGTACAAATCTCCAGCTCAGCTAGTACAACATTAGCTTGCTATAATTTTTCAAGGCTTAATTGGTTTCTTGCTCAACTTCAAAGACTCTCTAGGGGGCCTATGTATTTATTTATTTAACTTTTTTCTTTCCTCCCAATCTTAATGGCACCAAGATTCACGTTCTGCTCTGCTCTGCATCTATCTTCTGGCTGTAAGCAAGTAAAATGGGTTAAATATTCATGGTCCCATTTTCTGACATAAGGGCTGGGCTGTACAGACCACCTCTGAAGGGGTGGCCTGCAGCCGCCTCCCTCTTTGCCCGGTCAAGGCCACAGCAGCTGCATGCAGCAGCCCTGATCTGGCTTTTCTGTAGCGCAAAAAGGAGTTGCAAAAAGCGGCTCCTTTTTGCACCCTGGAAAGAGCGCCGTAGCTGCTGGTGCCACAGCTTTATGACACTCCTTTGATGCTGTGTCATCTAAATGCGACTCTAGAAGAGTGCTGTGACACCATGTGCCTTGTGGTGCGTTGTGTGGCATCATGCCAGCCTCGGGGCAGAGCCAGGGCATGAGTCATGTGGATGCCACACCTTGACTCCATCCCCAGGCTGGCCTTTCCTGTCAGTCTGTACAGCCTTTAAGTGAAAAGGAATAATCCCCTCGTTTCAATTTGATCTGGAATAGGTCCTTTAACTAAGACTACTGTTTTAATTTCCAAACAAGGATATATGTTCTCTCTTTCTCTCTCTCTCTGTGTATGTGTGTGAATGACAAACTGTGAGAAACTGTAATTGGTAATTAATGCATAATGCTTAATTCTATCTCTAGGGAGATTATCACACCTGCAAATCCTGCTGGGATAAACGCAGGATAGAAAAGTCACACGGTGTTATCGCACAAACCAAGGCAGGGTGAGTGCAACCCATCTGCAGCCTGGACCCCAGCCGCATGTATTCAGATGTTTTTTCAGAAATTGGAGCTTGCGTTTTTTTGAAAAGTTGCTGGATAAACGCGGCTGTGTTCTTTATATTGTTCTTTACAAAAGCCTTTGGAGCCTAACCGGTTTTATACAGAGCCACCAATCATGTATGGTTTTGATTTGTTTTAAAGCATTTAAAATTGATTCAATCTCTATTCTGTTAACATGTTAAATTATTGGATATGTTGTTAGCCTTTTACAATCATTTGGTTGTTGACATCATTTTAAACTGACCAGGTAGATTTTATTATACACTGCCCTGAGACCATTAGGCAAAGGACAATATATAAATGTTTGGAATAAATAAATAGCTTTTCACTTGCAAGTTATATTGTATGTCATAAAATATAATACTCAGGGTGTAAGCAAGATGCTGCATTTAAGTTATCATCCCATTTATTTCCAGTGTATATAGGTGAGTGCTCTTGTTTATAAAGCCCACCTACTAAAGGAGGGAGAAGCCAACCCTGGTGGCAGCAACACTGGTGGAAGATCCAGTCCAGGTTTTATCCCCAAATTTAAAGGAGCTATCCAAGGAGCTGACTATTGACGCGGAAGCCACCAGTGCCACTGGACACTGGTAGTTTTTTTTAGAAGACAGAAGGGAAGAAGATGAGAAGGCTGATCTCTCTAAGGTGCTGTGTACAGTGCAGCTGGCAATTTTTCATCTTCACAGTCTTCCAAAAAGCAGATTGCCTTAATGACTTTCAGAAAGATAGATTTTTTTTCTTACAATGTCAGCTTCAGAAATATTTGTCTCTTTCACCTCTGTCAGGTGAAACCCATTCCTGTATTCTCCCAGCTTTAGTTTTGTATATGCTAAGCCCTGGGAGTTTGACCCTTCATCAGAGTCCTGTAATTTGCCATCCACAATGCTTGGACATAGTACTAAATTATGGATGACTGGCCAGATTGTGAGGCATAAAATTAAATGGTAAGAAAGATGAATTCAGTACCAGGAATGAATAACATTTCTAGCTGGAAAGACAGCTGGTTTGCCTGCAGCCAGATGGTTAAAGTTCAAGGCCAACTGTTGCGTCCTGATCAGTCTCTGTAACAATGATTGCAATTGGCTCACTATCATGTTGAGTCACCTCCTGAATATTAAATATCCCAGCGAGCTTTCTAAAGATAATTAGATTAATGCACTATATGAATATCTCATGTCCATTATTCCTTTCACAGTTTTTGTTTTATTTTAAAAACCCCCAGATAGCACACTATAAATCATGGGGCCAACAGCTCTGACTGTTTTTGAAAGATGTATTGTAATGCCTCCAGGATCCAACAAAGATCAGAGTAGTATCACAGTGGTTACTTCATAGATCTTCTGTAGCTCAGTAAGAGTACAAGGATGGATGAAGCTTTCACACAGCTTAGCTCCACAATAATATCTAAGTGGAGTAACTTCAAATCTCCAGTTCAGGTAGTAGAGCATTAGCTTGCTATAAGATTTTTCTCAGTTGTATTATCATTAACAGCATTATTTATAGACCATCCCATTAAAAACAAAGTTCCCTGGGTGTCTCATGAAATGCAATAATAGGCCATTTTTAGGTTTACTGGATGACTGTGATGCTCATGTGAGAGCCTTCTCTTCTCCTTAATATTCATCACAGGGTAACTTGCATAATCTTTTAATCTATTATATATGCAGTGAAGACTTATTATTAAAATGTCACATAAAACCACCATTGTTCCACTTAAAACTGCTCCCTTGTGTCTTACTTTGCTGGCAGCTCAGTTCTTTCAATGTATATTCCATGTGGATTTGAATTCAGAAGATGTTGAATGGCCCCAGTTTAGAGGAAAGAACTGCCTCTTTAACTACTGTGAATTGTAGGGAGGTGGAACCTTCATTGAAACTCCCCAGCATGGGGATGGAGAGGAGCAGGCAAGAGACTTGTGGGGCTCTGGTTGACATTTGTCTCTCCATGGCCCTTTAACATAGGCTAGAGGGAAAAAACAATTTTCAGCTGCAAAATACTGCAGAAGATGTGGTTTTGCACATTTTGACTGTTTTGTGGAGGCTACCCAGAAACATCTCAAACAAAGTAAGCAGAAATGACAGGAACATCACTTCTGTTTTCAGAAACATGGTCTATGCAGTATGCATGGAATTCAGGAGGACTCAAAATAGGCTCTCTAAACCTCTGTGCATGTCCACCCCTGTCTTAAGATACAAGCAAAGACCCTGTCCATTATGGCATATTGTAACATTCTTATCTGAGGTGGTTGTACAGGAAGTCCCCAGAATTTGCAATTAATTGTCTGGGGCAAACTATGGTCTGGAAGACCAATTTCTGAATTGAGTTCCACTGACTTTAAGGATAAGTCAGACTGTAGATCTATGAATTTTACTCACTTCAGATGTTGTGCTATGAAGTCAATTGTTTATCAGAGTTGTTACTAATTTCTGATTTCAGGTCAAGGAAATGTTGAATATTAGGAAGACTGAACTGGTTTAATCCACAGTGTAAAATGTGATTGCTAATATAGCTGATGGTAAAGATTGGTCATTTTTCATCTCCATAACTTGTTATATACAAATGGGACTTGGTACTCAAAAGTCATTGTGGATGTCCTGTTGGCAAGACAAGTTGTGACTCTGTGTATCATTCATAGTTAAATGGGAAACTTCATCACTACTATAGGATTTTCTTTAAAGTAATATATCATATATGTATGGTCTGTAGAACAGAGGTTATAAGAATTACTTGCAAACAAGTGAAAAAGAAAAAAAATTAGATATGTCATTAATGCTGGTTCAGGCTCCAATGTTTAGAATAGTCTCAGTTTTTGGAAGGTAAACCACCTTTTTCCAGCTTTTTACCTACAACTGTGTTGTCATCATTATGTAAATTCTTGGACACCAGTTCACTCCATGGATCCTGGCCTTGGAGGGAGAAGAGAGGCAGGCACAGCTCCACCATGCCCAGCCCCAGAGGAAGATTAAAGGCGATCCTCCATTCCAACTACTACTGCCCTGGCCTTGGAGGTAGAGAAGAACCAGCAGTATCTGCTGGACTTGATCTCTTTTCCCATTGTCATTTCTGTCTCCTTTTATGTCATGTCTTTTTAGATTGTAAACCTGAGGGTAGGGAACTGACAAATTAACAACTGTAAGGCTCTCTGAGAGCCTTTGTGGTTGAAGAGTGGGGTATAAATACTATGAATAAATAAAATTAATAAATCTGAGAAAGTAGACCAAGTCTATGAAACCTTATGCTACAACATCTTTTTCACAGTTAGTCTCAAAGGTGCTACAAGGTCCCTTTGCATTATGAAAATTGATGGTGCTAAAGCAAGCAAGCAAGCAGACAGGCAAGCAAGTAAGCAAACAGGCAAGTTAGGAGACACATACAGTAGGGTTTGTTTTTTAAAAAATAAAAATTCTTGCACTATGTGAAAATCTTTCTGCCTAAAATGAATGTTCAGCCATACTCTCATAACTTATTTATACTTTTCCATATGTCCAAGCCCAATACACAGAAACTGATATTACCCCGCTTAAGAATTGCTTCAGTAATCATATACAAGATTAACATTGCTTGAAACTGAGAATACCACTTTCCTTGTTATTCTGAAAAGGTAAGGGATACTGCAAATGTAACAATTGTTAACTTATTATCTAGGTGTATGAGGTATTCCAACAGCTGTACATGAATACAAAAATGCTGTTTCCAGATTGTTATGGGCAGGCACATGACCAGAAGTGGAGATTGTATAGCTTACTTGTAAAAAGAAGTGATGTAGAGGTTATCCCAGCCTGGACTTTCCTCAGAAATTCCACAAATGAGTTCCACCTACATAAGGAAATTGAAAAATTGAATACAGTGGCTGAGATTCAGCATCAGGATATATATATATATATATATATATATATATATATATATATAGAGAGAGAGAGAGAGAGAGAGAGAGAGAGAGGCAAGCTTTGGGAAAGTACGGGCAGTTGGTTTCTTTTCAACACATCCATTGGAGCCCTGGTGACATAGTGGTTAGTGGTTAAATGCCAGTCCTGCAGCCTCAACATTGTAAATTCAGTCTTGGAGGGCTCCAAGATCAACTCAGCCTTCCATCCTTTCATAGGTCGGTAAATTGAGTATCCAGCTTATTGGGGGCAATTGGCTTACACCTTGTAAACTGCTTAGGGAGTGCTAGTTCACTGATAAGCAGTATAGAAGTGTACTTGCCATTGCTGTTGGTGTCCAGTTACACGGAAACACCTGGATGCCTCCCTGCTGATCCCTTCCACTCCGGGAGAACATGGAAATGGCCAAGCTGGGTATGTTGTACTACTTATATGTGGGTAGGGAGGCGAGGAAACATCTGATTATGTCTGTATGGGATCTAGATGGCTGACACAGAGAATAAGCCAAAGACCATGGGACCACTTCTCCAACCATTAAACAGTTAAGGAGGGAAGGAGATGAATGGGTAGTGGTAAATCCCTCTCATCTCCCTCTTATTTAATAGAGAGAAAGAGAGAAGGAGAGGCACAGTAATGATATTCATCTGCCCCCTCTCCTTCTTTCTTTCCCTGTTCCCACTCCCCAACTGTCTCCCTCTCTCCTACTCCTCACTCCCATAGCAGTGGGCCCACAGGGATCGCTGTTAGCCAGGTGTATATCTACCTAGGATACAAGACTCTAGAGAATGGCTTGTGGCACCTATTCCAAGAGGGACATATACAGATATAAAACAGGGTATTGGCCTTTAATTATAAGTCTTTAAGGTACTATAAACTTTTTTGTTACAGCTGAGCTAGGATCTTTATTAGCGGATCTATGTAGAATGGAGAGCAGATGATATAGCATACTATGTAGAATGGAGGACAGATTATATAGCATTTTCTTAAAAAAATAATTCTAATTTTTTTTTTTTTTTTTAAAAACACCCTGATAATCCAGACGGTCTTGTTTTTATGTGATAAAATTTGGTAAAGAAATGTATGGGCTTTCTCTTCTTCCATTTATCTTGCTATGTCCTATTCCATATCTTTGGCAGGGTAAAGAGAGGGCACTACCTTGTGCAATGGGATTAATCTTGCATGGAGGCAATCACTCATGAAGTTTTATTGATCTTAAGCACATTTAATCACAAAGTGGCTCTGAGCAGAAACCTGGCTAATTACTTAGGAGTTTCACTCACAGTGGGAGTTTCAATTAGAACACATGATGCATAACTAAAGGAAAGTTACTGACTGGTACTGACACACACACACACACACACACACACACACACACGTTTGCACCAGATTTTAAGGGGAAAAACACATTAAAGACATAATTCTATGTATGTTTAGACTTTGCTAAATGTTTCTTATATTTGTTCCTGACATGGCCATGGTAACATGCATTTATCAGTTGTATGTACGGTTTTACAATGAAGATCAGAGATGCCATAGTGGTATGCTGAGATTAAAGCACTGCAGTAAGCAGGACCAAAAAGACACAAAGATTTCCACAGTATGTTAGTATACAGTTATCCCTCCATGTTTGCAGGTTAAGCATTCGCAGATATGATTTGAAGCCAGTAACCTCTGCTGGAGGTTGGCCATTGAGTTTTGCTGGAAGACCTACAGATGCCTAGAGAGAACACTCTCTAGGCATTTGTAGATCTTCCAATGTGGGTCTATGGTCAGGTTGAGCTGGACATTAACAACAGAATTGCAGTGGAGGATCTATAGATGCCTAGAAAATTGTTCTCTCAGTGAAAAAAATAGTGAGACTATATGCACATTTTCCCACTTTTGCTGGAGGAGGGGTTTGCACCCCTAACCTCCATGAAAGTTGAGAGCTGACTGTATAGTGCTACACTGGAGGATTGTAACTTAGGCTAAATCTAGACAATTAATGAAAGTAAACTCAAGACATTATGTGCTTGTGTTCATCTGTGTATGTATGTGCCAGGGAGAAGACATTTTTCAAACATTATCTATATCCACAGAGTAGGAATGGAAAGAACACCCAAAATATTTTTTTCAGTGATCAGAAATATGTTCCTTGGTTATTTGGAAACACTCCCGAGGAGAATTCTGGATTGATAAGAATTTTTTGCATTTCAAGACTAATTCTGGGCAAAACTTGTATATGGCTTTTTTGTGCAGAAAACAGCAAAAATGTTGTTGTGCAGATTTTCTTTGTAGAAAATGCTGGTTCCTGTACACAAAATGCTGTGTTCTGTGCAAATGTACAGCATGAAAATTATGTACAGGACAAGTCCCAAACACTGAAGTTATCAAATAATTTTTTACAGTGGGAAGAAAACAAATTACTTGTTGCTTAGCAACAAATCACATCCTTATGCTAAGCACTGTACAGTTGTGCTATATAAGGACCAGTGTGTAGACATAATAAAAACAAGATGAAATCATTTTCTTCTTTTCCTAGCCTTCACATGGCATTGTTTCCCTTTGGCCTGCAGATGCCAGTTTTACACTGATCTTTTGAAACAGCAAAGAAAGGAATGCTAGGCCCGGTACAGACTGCCCATTTATGGTGGCCTGGGGTCAAAATTAGGGCTCGGGAGAGTGGAGCATTCACACACTCCACACGCGCTGATGATGTGCCTTGTGCGCTGCATCCAAATGGGGCGGTGCACAAGAGATGTCACTGCACTGCTCCAGGGCACTAATGGTGCCTTGGCAGTGGCATGGAAAGGAGCTGCTTTTCGCAGCTCCTTTTTGGAGCGGATCATTGCTGCTCCCGTGTGGTTGCTGAGGCAAGGTTCCGGGGCAGAAAGGGGTGGCATCTTGCCGTCTCTTCCTGCCCGTCTGTACCAGGCCCTAGTTATCTGGAAACTAGGGGAATTTGGATAAAACCAATCAGCTCCACAGGGATTGGCTTGGTTTCCTGCAGCACAAGTCCCTACCTGTAGTACCACATTCTGAGCTGGTCAAGAGGGTCAAGAAGCAAATGTAAAGTGCAGAAAGAGAGGAAACATCTCCTTAAAACTCACAGTATTCTGCCACTTTTGCTCAAATCATAGGTGGTCGCCAATGTTTCCACCATCCCAGGATATAGAGGTAGTCCATGCTTTTGGCAAATCATCTCTATCTGCAAATAATTATACACTACGTTTATAAACAGGAGCAGTCTACAATTGTATAATGGCAAATAATCATGAAATGCACTATTATCATGCCCCCAAGGAGAGTCCAAAAAGGTTGACAGCTGTGTTGATCCCTACCAACCATCCAATTGCAGCATTCCCTTCTGTAACAGAAGCAGGTGAGATTATGTGTGTGTGTGTGTGTTGAGGTCACTTGTCAACTTTTATAGGGTTTTCTTAGCCAAGGAATAGTCAGAGGTTCGGGGTTTGGATTATATATTTGAGACCAAGGGACAACAGAAGTTTCAGTATCACAGAATAGGTTTCGCTCATAATAATATACTATTGGTGGAACCACCACCACCCCTGGCAAGATACTGTGAAGACTGCTGTTAAGTCGCAATGGAACATAGAAATCTGAGGCAACTGACATTGTCTTTTCTGTTACATAATTTAAAAAGATCATGGCATTTTGAAGCAGAGCATGTTGACTCAAATGCTGGCACACTGAAAAATAAAAGCAGCAATTCATTACAAAAATATCATGAACTTGAGAAGAGAAGTGCTACCTAGTTTAGCAGATCTTGGACCCTTTTACACAATTTATGTAGTGGACATAATTGTTGTTGTTGTTGCTGTGTGCCTTCAAGTAATTTCCAACTTATGGCAACCCTAAGGCAAACCTATCATGAGGTTTTCTTGTCAGGACTTGTTCACAGGGGTTTGCCCTTCGCTTCACCTGAGGCTGAGAGCATGTGATTTGCCCAAGATCACCCAGGGATGTCATGACTGACCTCGGAATCGAACCCTGGTCTCCAAAGTCATAGTCCAACACTCAGACCTCTATGCCATGCTGGCTCTCTAGACACAATTATACACTATACAATTATAGTACTAACATTCTACTTTAGCTGCCATAGTTCTATCCCATGGAATCCTGAGATTTGCAATTTAGGGAGAAGTAATTAGAATTCTCAGCCAGATAGAGTTAATGCCCCATCCCAGGATTCCATAGGATGCAGCCATGGCAGTTTAAATGGGGAGTCATAGTGCTATAATTATATAGTGTGGAAGAGCCTCTTGCTATGCTCCTTACTAGAGCTTAAGAAAGTTATTTTTTCGACTATAACTTTGACAGCATGGCCACCAAGGATCCTGGGAGCGATAGTCCAAAAAGTAACATTTCCAACTTCTGCTTCTTACCCTATCCTTTTGTGGTGCACGTGCTGCCAGTTAGCTTTCCATGATTTATTACAAAAATGTCAGTAGAAAGCTTAATTAGGAACATGTCAGTCAACAATGACATTTTTGAATGTGTTGAAATTTAACATAATTTTAAAAAACAACAACAAGCCAGCGTACTCTGTGTGTGGGTGTGATGTACCTAAAATCTTGTTTTTTTAAAGTACAAAACATTGAAAGGTTGAACAAAATATATTCTGGAAGAAGGAGACTACTTTTATCAAGAAACTTTTATTTGAACCGAATAGTCTGAAGGCTGGTTCATGTAAGGCACAGAGCCTGACAGAAATCAGGATAATTTTTACCTATTTATTATGTATTAAACTGACTAATATCCAAATTTTTAGAGCAGGGATGGGCAAATATGGCTTGTGGGTTGTATGCTGCTCCTGAACCCCACTTTTTCATATAGAAACAAATGGCTATTGTTGTTGTGTGCCTTGAAGTCATTTCTGACTTATGGCTACCCTATCATTGGGTTTTCTTGGCATGATTATTTCAGAGATGTTTTTGCCATCGCCATCCTCTGAGGTTGAAAGAGTATGACTTGCCCAAGGTCACCCAGTAGATTTCCATGGTTAAGCAGAGATCTGAACCCTGGTCTCCAGAGTCATAGTCCAATGTCAAACCCATAACAGTGCTCAAGACTATTAGGCTATTATACTAGTCATGACTAATTCAAAAATAAAGGAGGAACAGCTGTTGGCATTTTTGAATGGGAACTATACCTCACTTTATACTGAAACCAGCAAAAAGAGCCTTGGGATCGGCAAAAGTAGTGATTCCAACTTGAGGTTGTTGTGTTTTTTTTTTTAACTATCTAATCCAGAGAACTGAATTCACTGTTAGAGAAGCTCCCAGAAGCTGCATTTCTCTGGTAGGTGAGTCAAAGGGAACATAGTGGGACCAAAAATATCAGCTCTACAGTTTAGTATTGGATGGAGGGCACTCCAAAAGCTCCACATGAATGTCCCATGTGATCCAGAGGACCAGCCCATGAGCCTTGGTAGAGTTGGATTCAAACTCCAGGAGCTCTACAATAACAGTCAGGACCTCTTTAGTTTTTCATACCAGAGATCTTTAGCAGCTTTACCTGGAGATCCCTACATGAGTAGAGATCCCTACATGTAGCAATATACTTTTGCCTCAGACTATTGGGAACGGCAAGATTCCCCCCCCCCCCCCCGAAATTTGAACTCAGTTTGCATCTATTTAAGTAAGCTGAAGACAAAAGGGAGAAAGCAGGGAGATTTTCTGAGAGACAGCACTCCCTGGGAATAAAAATATAAGAGTAAGGCATAAGAAAGTGATAATAATTTTTCTCCATGCTTTCCTGCCATACAGTTTCAAGCTTTCTTCAAATAAAATATTAAAATCAGTTACATAGTTTTAGGCTGCATCCACACTGTAGAAATAATCTGGTTTGATACCACTTTAACTGCCATGGTTCCATGCTATGGAATTCTGGGAAATGTAGTTTGTTGTGAAGAGTGATGCTCTGGTGCCACAACAAACCATACTTTCCAAAATTCCATAGCATGGAGCCATGGCAGTTAAAGTGGTGTCAAACTGAATTATTTTACAGTGCAGATGCATCTTAAATAAATGCACTAAAACCCCCAATTACAGTAATACATTTATTAAGACAGAACGAGGGGGAGGAGGAGAAACAACATCAACATCTATGATTCTATGATTGTAAGAGACAAAAGAGGCCACAAAGTAGTTTGCAATCTCTTGAGTTTTTCAGAACTCTTCCTTAATCTGGAAATTTTGTTTTATATAGATTATTATAGATAAATGTGTGATAAATTCATAAATTAAATTATGTAATGTTGTATTATGTAAATTTGATATTTTCAGTTGTGGTACCAACCAAATGGACTCACTGAAAATCATATTTTGTCCCTTAGCACCAAAACTCAGGCTTAGCTATGTTTGTTAATAGCAAGAATTTGGACAGAAAAATAATCTGAATTACTATTTTGTAACTGAGATTTCATTATATTTTGATAGATCTGTTTAACTGTGATGACCATCATTTCTGGCCAACAGTGATGAGGAATAATGGTAGCTGCAGTCTAATAACATCTGAAAAGTCACAGGCTGCCAGACCTGGCCTATATATAGAAAGTGTTTCATGAAGATACAGTTTGGCTAGGAGATTATGATGGCTATTTTTTACCTCAGAGAATGAAAGAAGGCCTGAGCTAGTTTTGTCTTGTTGTTGAAAACTCAGGCTTAGTTTTCCTAAATTCATTTCTCCTTTATGATCTTCCAAGATTTGCTTCAGGGTTTGGAATGCATCTTCCTGAGTCCAGGACCTATGGAATGATAATGCATACAAGAGAGTGGTAATTTTGGAAGCAATTCACCATTGCCCTTACAGTTTCCTTCTGAAATATACAAAAAATCCAGATGATTTCCAACCCCTCCCAAAATCTACTCGAAACCACTTGAAAAACAACCGAACCATGACTCCAGTTATGAAGCAAATTGTGGAGCTGATTACACAGTAAATAATACATAATAATCTGAATTAACATGTTGAAACTGAAAAGAAGTCTAAAAGAAATGAAACTAAAAACTCCAGACTTCTAAACTGGATTCAAGTCACATTAAGTTACAGCAGGTTCCATATGACAGAGAAGGGATAAGTCTGGTTGGTGCTGCCACAGTCAACCATGCATATTTGCGACTCTGACTTTTGCAGATTTCATTATTTACGGATTGATTAATATGTCATCTCTAGGAATTTCTAGGTCCTCCAGCACGACTCTGTGGCCAACTTTCACCAGACGTTGGACTAGAGGACCTAGAGATTCCTAGAGAGAACACTTCTCTAGGCATTTGTAGGTTCTCCAGTACAATTCAGTGGTCAACTTCTGGTGGATGTCGACCACAGAGTTGTGCTGCAGGACCTAGAGATTCCTAGAGAAGTGTTCTGTCAGGTAAAAAAATGTAGCATTTTTTTATTTGTGGTTTTCCCACTTTCACAAGAGTCCTGTGTCCCTAATCCCAGCAAATGTTGAGGATCCACTGTAGTTCTAAGCCTATAACAACTTTATACTGTTTTCATTTGATGTTTTTAATTGTTTTTTAAAATTTTACTGTAAAATCTTCTAAAATGTTTTTATTTGTGAGTCAGCTTTCTAGGAAAAAATGAAATATATAAATTTTAAAAATGATGATGATGATGATGATGATGATGAATGATTTATTGAGAGCCAGTATGGTATAGTGGTTTGACTGCTAGAACTCCAGGAGACTAGAATTGAATTCCTTGCTCAGACATGGAAACCTATTGAGAAAGTCATGTTCTCTCAGCCTTAGAGGAAGGCAATGGCAAATCTCCTGTGAATAAATGTTGCTGAGAAAACCCTAAGATAAGGTCACCATATGTCACAGTTATCTTGAAGGCACATAACAACTTAATGAGGCTTCTACTTCGGTGACATAGCTGGCTATGATTCCTTAGCAGGGTGCAGGTACTGCACCCATCTAGATTTGCTCCCTTCTTACTTTTGGCCAGTTTTTCTGTGCATGAAAATGGTTTTCACCCCATTATGTAAGGTTGCCAAGATACCTTTAATGGTTATGTAGAAGAGGGAATTTCACCAAGTGTTGCTTGTCATACAACCATATAACAAGCAACACCTGCTGAAATTCTGTCTTCCACACAACCATTGATAACACAGAAACCTTCTCTAGTTTCTATTCTGGCAGCCCTACTGCTGGGGCTTACCATCCCGGAACCTCAGCCTATGTTGATGCTTTTGTGCCACATGGACAATAATGTTTCTTCAAAATCAGATGTGTTTAGGATGGGGTAGTAAAAATCTGGTGCTTATGTCTGATATTTTGGTATGCTGAAATATACCACAATATGCAACTGCATACTGTATAAATTTTGTTGTTGTGTGCCTTCAAGTTGTTTATGACTTATGGGGACCCTAAGGCGAACCTATCATGGGGGTTTCTGGAGCTGAGAGTGTGTGACTCATGTAGGGTAACCTACATTACAGTGTGCCTATGTTATACGCCGCTTTCAGCATACGCTGAAAGCCATGCAGGGAGGAAGAGGTGGTGCATCCCATAGGGATGAATGGGGCGCACACCCATGGTGCGTATGTGCCACCACGATGCCGCAGGCACGAACCCCATTCATTTAAATGGGGCTCGAGCATAGGAGTTTTTTGTTGTATGCGAGGGAGTCCGGAACGGATCCCCCACGTAAAATAAGGGCGCACTGTATTGAAATTGTTGATCTTGTGTTCTTCTTTATTCTTTTATATTTACATGGTGCTTTTAAAAATCCTTTAAAGAAGAATTAGATTTCTTATTAAAAAAAGAAAAATATAGTAGTAATGTAAATGGGAGCTTTTCTTGTGTTCAGTTTTTTGTACCTTTAGATAACTTTTTGTCAGATGAACATTGTTTTAAACTGTTACACTTTAAAGGAAATGTTTTGGACTTTTTTAATAACATAACTAGATGTCACACTGAGACAAGAGACATAAACCTATGGCAATTTAAATCCTTGTACACTTGATGGTTTGGTGCTGACCCAGCACAAGACAGACAATACATCAACATGACTTCTTCATTTAGCACCTCTTTAAATAGGTCCCTGTACAACTTTAGAGGTTTAGATCAAAGCCACACAAAAGACAGACACATCCCACAAACTACAAAACAGGAAGAAAAAAGTCCTCTACAGGTGTCTGGAAAGGAAAGCTGTGAATTCTAAGATGGAATTTTTAAAAATGTATCAAATAACGCACAGTTTGACATTGCAATCAAAATGTTATAATCAAAACTCAAAAGAACAGAAGTGACAAATGTACAGTCAAAGATACAAAAATCTTAGATGCCTGAAACAACAAAGTAGGATAAGTATCCATCTTTGATTTGCAGTCTGTCTACACAGACTTCTGAAAGATTAGGCTTCTAGTTAAATAGTGATCATTTTGGCTACAGTAACAAAATGGTCACTATTTAACAAAACACCTAATCATTCAGAAGTCTGTATAAACAGACAGATTGAGAATAATAATAAAAAAAAATTTTTTTTAAGTCATTTCATTAATCCAAATAAGTCCATTTTCTTCTGTATAGCATTTTAGGGCCAATGTGGTCATTTTGCATCTGGCTATATGGATATAGCCAGGTGCTTCTCCAATCCTGCTCATTGTAAAGCATGAAATGGCTGTACATGGTGGCTTTAGGGGCTTTTCAATAAGTCATGCAGTCTCTGTGCTTCAGAAGGCTAAAAGGAATATCATCCCAAGCAGTACTCCTTAAAATGAAGCACAGATATCTATTTGTTTGAAGATTCATCCACTCAGCATATTTTTTTAAAAATAGATACAGTCAGCCCTTCGTATCCAGAATTTTTTTATCCATGGATTCAACCATCCATGGCTTAAAAATATTAAAAGAAAATATAAATTCTAAAAAGCAAACCTTGATTTTACCATTTTCATGAGGGACAACTTACTATGGCACTGTATATAACAGGACTTGAACATCCATGGATTTTGGTATTCATGGGGAGTCCTGGAACCAAACCCCAGTGGATACCAAGGACTGTAGCATGATCAACAGACATAATCTCTATAGCTTTGCATATTGACAGAAAAAGCCTCCAACTACCCTATAGGAGTTGTGGGGACAATTTCATATCACTTCTGTTCATACCAATTTAGAATACTTTCTGGGTTACCTTAGGCAAATCACATGCTCTCAGCCTCAAGGGAATGGCAAACCTTTCTGAACAAATCTTGCCAATGAAAACCCACGATAGGTTCACCATAGGGTCACCACAAGCCGGAAATGACATGAAGGCACATAACAACATCTCTAACGCTATAGCCCTTAATATAATTAACCTAGGATTTTATCACATGGAGGGAAAAGAGGGGAGAAAAAGGCATAATCCTGGCTGAACTATGTGATTGCAAGGAAGATTTTCACACAATGTTGGACGCAATCGGGCGTTCTCCCGTGAGTAACCCACAATGCTCTGGTAACAAACCATTCACAGGGAACTCCGGTGAATGCATTCACAATAGCGGGAGTGAGGCACAATTGTGATAGTGTGAAAGTCAATTGCGCTTCATTACCACTATTTCACAAGCAACTAGGGACACACAGAACGCACTGTGGTAGCCACAATCCATTCTCATTGTCAGGATCAGTTTTGTAGTGGATTTCAGTCTTTTCTCGAGCTATGGGGCAGCATTTAGTTAACACTGGAGTAAAACACTGTGTTGAAGTAATAAATTTTAATTTGCAGTCTTTTTTCTGTGCAGCTGGGAACAGGATTTGCGAAACCGCACATGCGCAAAGCAATCAATTGTGATATGCTAACAATTCATTTTAGGATGTGTGTGAAACGCCACTGTGGTATTATTTTTAATTGCACAATTGTGTGACTGTGTGAAACCATCAAGACACTATGGAACTATTGTTGCCTTTTATTTTCATCACCGCAATTATTGCTGAATTGGTCATTGTGTGATAAACTCCCTAGACTGTAAGCCATTGGTTACTGTGATACATTCTTCTGAATACACATTCACAGAGTTGTGATGTTAATCTTATAAAACCCATCACCTGCACTACCCAGCCATTGTAAAGCATCTAGAAAAATGGAAGTTTTATAATACCAACGTGTAATATACATGACGGCTTGAGCAGAAGGAAGAACACTACTGTATGTGATTTTCATAAATTCATACAGTAAGTGTAGCGCTAATTTCTTGTACAGCCAGATGATGAATGCAGGTTTGGGATAGACATGCATATACACCCACATGTTTTGACTAGTATTCCAGCTACACCTTTTCTGTGTTAAATGACACAGTATGATCTCATAATCCATTCAGAAGGAAATCCCATTGAGTTCAATGAAGTTTATTTCAAGAAAGAGGGTCAATGTGAAGTCTTAAACTTCTCAGCTATGAAAATAGCACTTATATTGTGCGCATGCATCTCTCTCTCTCTCTCTCTCTCTCTCTCTCTCTGTGTGTGTGTGTGTGTGTGTGTGGGGTGGTTTGTTGTGTATATATATATATATATATATATATATATATATCATAA
The DNA here is from genome assembly GCF_019175285.1 of Sceloporus undulatus. Taxonomy (NCBI): domain Eukaryota; kingdom Metazoa; phylum Chordata; class Lepidosauria; order Squamata; family Phrynosomatidae; genus Sceloporus; species Sceloporus undulatus. The sequence continues at coordinate 87,229,370 of NC_056525.1, forward strand.
AGGCATATGTCTCCTTGCTAGTGTTCCCTGCCAAGGTTAATTAACAGGAAGTCTGCCTAATCTCCACAGATACAACCCAGCAGTCTACAGAGTAGGTGTTCATAGACTCAGAACATGTTTCCTTAGCAGGAATTTTGGACGGCTGGGAGAGAAAAATCTGTCCTCTTAAGGACTACATAAAATTATTTTCTGTGGATAAGTGAGCCAATTTTTCATTTGGAACCCTTCTGAGTGGCTTATAATAACAGCCCCTATTAGATCCTTACCAGATGGAGACTAAGAGGAGGATCCCCCCCCCCATAAGATACATTGCTCATTTATTGACAGTAAAAAGTATGCTGAAAATTAAAACAGAACCTTTTCCTCTGTTTCTTTACATGCTGTGTCTTCTCCGGAAGGGAACGTGTTTGCTGCATTGGACTTTCTGCCACTAGTCTTAAAAACCAGAACAACTTTTTATAATTTACCTACAAGAGAGGCAAGGAAGTTTAATTTTGAAAGGTAGTTCAAAACACCAACACCCAACAGTATAGGAAAATGCTTCTGTCATTGGATGAATTGACTTCATGGAAATGTAACACACTTGTTACTGAAACAAATAAAATAATTAACCCTTACAATAATGCAAGGATGAGTTTGTTTGTGCTTATCTGTAACAATGCTATGTAAGTAATTATTACAGATAAATGTTATTTGTAATTAATTCCTCTTCCCACTATAAAATTAGCATATACATTACTTTTGTAACATCACTTTTGTAACAAAGGATAATTTCACTGATTTGTGCTTTAAATACAACTTCTTATGATATTATAACAATTATGTGCTTTATTAGTGATGGAGGTGGAATATTACATGGTTCAGGTGCTGGCTAATGCTGCACCTCGTGCTGTTGAATGAAACACACTGAGGGTTGTTTTTTCCCCCATAACTACAAGCAACTACCTTGTTACTTTGAAGAAATGAGAAATACTTTTGAAGTGGTGGCAGTACTAGCAACTAACTATTTTGGTGGGGCTTGGGACATTTTTAAACCTTTGTTGTCTGGCAGGAGGGCAGTGGGGCAATGGCAACAGATCAATGGGGTGCTAAATCTACCTTGGGCTCTAAAGGAGCTATTCAAGTTGCACAATCCCACATTCAGACTAAAGCCCAGAATAGGCCCTATGTCCCACTACCATGAGAACCACCAGCAGCCACTGGAAGAAGTTCCAGGCAGAGTTGAAAGGCTGTAAAACCAGTCTCAGGAGCAATATGGGCTGCAAAATTCCCACTCTTGGCTACCCTTTGTCCAGGATCCTGCTTTCCAATGTCCAGCCCAGGCGGCTATGGGAGGTCTGTTAGTAGCACATGAAAGCAATAGGTATCTCATGCTAATCTTATCTCCAGCAATTGATATGCAGATGCATACTACCTCTGATACTGGAGACAGCATGTAGCTATCCTTCCCACTGACAGTCTTATCTTCTATGAATTGGTCTAACAGGCTGTGCAGGCTGCCCCTTTTAGAGCCAGATTGGGGCCGCAGCAACCACATGCTGTGGCCCTGATATGGCCTCTGCAGGGTGCAAAAGGGAGCTATAAAAAGAGGTTCTTTTTGTGCCCTGCAAAGGGCACAATAGCCCTCATCACCGTGGCTTTACAGCTGTGGATGCAGTGCCAGGAGAGCACCATGACACTGTGTGCTTTATGGTGCAGTGCACAGCTTCACGCCATCCTAAGGGTGGAGCCAGGGCATGTGTTGTGTAGATACTATGCCCCGACTCCGCCCCCAACCCAGCCAAAGATGCTGATGTGCACAGGGCCTAAGTCTACTTTAAAGCCATCCTTGTTGGTGGCCATCGCCACATTTTGTGATAATAAATCCTACAGTTTAACTGTGCACAATGCTGTACATCTAAACAGTGTTGCTGCTTTTCTCATAATTGAAACAGAAAATGGTATTTATTTATTTATTTGTTGCAGTTATCTGTGCCTCCTAAATAGATTGTGATAGCAACAGAAGATCCACTATGGTACAACCTTTCTATGGTGGTGAGACTGCTTGCCCTTCTGATGCAAGAGGCTACGCTGCTGGTAGCAGTGCTGCTGGTACAGTTTCATGTGTTAGACAGGCTTTTCCTGAGAAGCCAAACTAAATGTGAAAAAGAGATACTGGGCGGCGGCAGCAGCAGTGAAAGGTGATACTGGTAGAGGATCTCTCAGAGAGAATGACATTGGCACAATAGCTAATGCTATTTAATACTATGCAGAAGAAGGCAATGGTATACTAATCCTGAAGGCATATACTATGAAAACCCTATGATGATACAGTCCAAAATGAAACAAGAGCTAACTACGGGAATAGTACTGTAGCTAATGATGCAACTGGATTCTAGTTGAAAAGGATGTTCAGCTGTTCATTGCTCAGAGGTGAAAGGAAAGTCTGAACCTGCACAACACATATTATAGAAACACGGAATGTGAGAAGCATGAATCAGGGGAAGCTTGGCATTATAAAACAAGAAATGAAATGTATAAATGTTTCAATATTTGGGTGAGTGAGCTAAAATGGACAGGAATGGGACATTTTCAGTCAGATAACTACACAGTGTTTTACTCAGAATCTAAGAATAAATGGAGTGACATTTATAGCAAAGAGAGATGTAGCAAGAACAATCAATTGATATAATGCAAAGTCTGATAGAATAATATCAATATGACTTCAGGGCACATCCATAAATATTACCATAATCCAAATTTATGCTCCAGCCACAGAGGCAGAAGAGGAACTAACTGCTCTATGTTGGAGTCCAAGAAGAATTGTTCATACACCAAAACAGGATATCCCAGTAATGAAAGGAGACTGGAATGGAAATTAAATTAAATTAAATTAAAGGGGGGAGCAGAATCAAACATGGTAGGAGAATTTGGCCTAGGATCAAGAAATGAAGCAAGAGAGTGACTGAGTGAATTTTATGAGGCCAACACATTATTCAGGCAACCAAAAAAGTGACTATATACATGGACATTACCTGATGGCCAATATAGAAATCAAATAGATTACATAATTAGAAATAGAAGATAGAGAAGCTCCATTCTCTCTGCAAAAACAAGACCAGGAACAGATTGTGACACAGACCATGAACTGCTAATATAAAAATGTGACTAAAGCTAAAGAAGAACACCAAATAATTGTGCCAAAATACAACGTGAAGAACATCTATGCAGAATTTAAAGATATCATAAAAATAGATTTGCACTATCAAGCCGAATTGACTGGGAGCCAGAAGAATGCTAGACTGAAACCAGGGACACTGTCAGGGAGGAAAGTTAAAAGACATTATCTGGACTCAAAAAGTGCAAAGACAGGTTTCCAGTTGAACATTAAGAAAACAACAACAACAACAACAAAATGATCACAGATTATTTCCATAACTTTAAGGTAAAGGATGAAGACACTGAAAGCTTTCAAGATTTTTCCATACCTTGATTCAGTCATTAATCAGAATGGAGACTGCAGTCAATACATCAGAAGAACACTAGGATTTGGAAGGGCAGCTATGGAGGAACTAGATGAAATCCTGAAGTGTAAAGCCTTATAATTGGATAATGAAGTCAAGATTGTCCATGCCATTGTATTTATCATGTCTATGACAGTTGGACAGTGAAGAAGGTGCATAGGAGGAGAATCAACTCATTTGAAATGTGGTGCTGGAGGATAGTTCTGTAGATAACCTGGACTGCCAAAAGCACAAATAAATGGGTCCTAGAGCCAGAGCTCTACCTGGAAGCCAAGATAACTAAATGAAGATTGTCATACTTTGGACATACCATACGAAGATATAACTAGAAAATTCAATAATGCTTGGCAATATGAAAGGCAGTAGGAAAAAAAGATGGCCCTAGTGGTCTCTTCCAACTCTATGATTCTATGACTTATTCAAGATGCAACAGCCCTGAGTTTGCAAGGCCTAAGTAGGGCTGTTGATGATGGATCTCTCATCCATAAGGTCATCACGAGTTGGAATGACTTGGAAGTCTCTCATTTATAAAGTCAGCATGAGTTGAAGTTGACTTGATGGCAGTGAATAATATTTACAAATATTTACGAAATACACTGGTACCCCGGGATACGAACGCGCCGCGTTACGAATTTTTCGGGTTACGAAAAAAAAACATTTAATTAATTATTTCCGGGTTACGAAGGTTTCCCCGGGTTGCGAAAAAAAGCCGGCGCTATTTTAAATGGAGCCGCGGCGGAGCCGCGGCTTTTCCCCATTAGCGCCTATGGGGATTCGGCTTACGAAGGTTTTTCGGGTTACGAAAATGGCGCCGGAACGAATTAATTTCGTAACCCGGGGGACGAGTGTATAATCTGTATTACTAAAACGCAAGCATTTTTTTTAACGTACACCCATTATGTCCAAATTATAAGCATTTTGTCCACAATGAAAAATATTGCATTAACTTACCAATTCTGGATCATTTGCATTTAAAAATTTATTGAAAAGTAGTTTGACTGTTGGTAACTTTAGTGGGACTTCATGCTTCAGGAGCAAGTGGCTCAGCTGTGCCTGAGATAGAAATTCTGAAACTTTGGGGTCCAAAATACTGCATTCTTCCTTCAGCTTGTCTAATACAGCCAAGCTCAAAGAATAAAGCTCAAGTTCTTTTTTGAGGACAGCCAGAAGGGAATCATTTTCCTCATGTATTTCTCTTGAGTCTTCCATGATATTCTGATTTTTTTAAATTAAAAAACCAAAACAAAACAAATGCAAGTATTAAAACAGAACTACATTAAAGAGACAATTTTAAAACACATCAGTACAGAAAATATTATAATTCCTGGTAAAATGTACCCTCTTCAGCACCTGGTTTCACAGCCAAGGGAAAGCCACTGAGAAAGTCACCGATAAATAATAATTTTTACTTATTGGGACAAATTTTAAAAATAAAAAATTCCACAAAATTAGAAGCAGAAGATGCCATATATATTCGTGTACAAGTCAACCTCATGTATAAGTTGAGGGAAGGTTTTAGGATCAAAATCTTGGATTTTGATATGCCCCGTGGATAAGTCGAGGGCAGAATTTAGGAGTCAGATTTTAAGGTTGGCTTCAAAGTGGAAATGGAGGGGGGGGGGGGAGAGAAGCTTTGTTTTCAGAGGAAACGCAAGGAGGAGGAGGAGGAAGAGGAGAAGGAGGAGAAGCAAAGGTTTGGAGATCAGCTTCCAAGCAGAGGGAAAATGGGGAAATGCAAAGAGGAGGCAAGGTTTGGAGATCAGCTTGCAAACAGAGGGAAAATGGGGAAATGCAAAGAGGAGGCAAGGTTTGGAGATCAGCTTGCAAACGGAGGGAAAATGGGGAAATGCAAAGAAAGGCAAGGTTTGGAGATCAGCTTGCAAGCAGAGGGAAAATGGGGAAATGCAAAGAGGAGAAAGAAAAATTTGGAGATAGGATTGAGAAGGGAATCACTACATGCACACTCACACTGGTGCCTCGCAGCTCTTTCAGCAAGTGCTGCTGAGGCATGGAGAGTGGGACATCAGGGCTACTTTTTAAAGGAGCTTTATGAGCATTATTATTGTTTGTTATTGTTGTTGTTAACTGTCCTCCAGTCAATCTCAAGCCATGGTAACTGTATTGACCCTTGTATAATTCAACCCCAGATTTTAGGGTCAATATTTGGGCATAAATTTCTCGACTTATAGTTGAGTATATACAGTAAATCTAATATCTCAAAAGGCACTGCATCCAGACCATAGATATCAGGCAAGTGTTTTGCTCTTGCAAATATAAAAACTCTTTCAAGATTCTTTAAAAAAAATACTCCATAGTCTATTAGGCAAAGAGTAAAATGGCTGTTTCCATTTTCATGTGCAAAAAGGCAAGAGATGTTTTAGATGCTAACTTCAAACACACAGTCCAGTAGAAATCCATACAGAAGTAAGAAGGACAGGAATTCTAAGGACATGCCTAAATACCATAAAGGCACCAGATCTTGTCTGATCTTGGGAGCTAAGCAGGGTCAGCCCTGGTCAGTACTTGGATAGAGACGACCAATGAATACAAGGTGATGTAGGTTTTATTTCAGAGGAAGGACCTGGCAAAACCACTTCTGAATATTCTTTGCCCAAAAAAGCCCTATAAAATTCACGGAGTTGTCATAAGTCAACAGACAACTTGAAGGTACACACACACACACACACACGAGAACTAGCAGCAAGTTCCGAGAGCATACAAACATCTCGAGAGCATTATCCTTCAAATTACCAATCTTTGTGTGTCAACTTAAATAATAACATCATAAAGTAGTACAGTCCCCCCTCCCCAATATATATATATATATACACGTTTGCTCACAAATAATAACTGGATTATTAAGAAAAAATGATAAGCAGCAAATTCTGTACACCCAAAGTATGCACTTTGAGCATAAGCACCCTAAAAAATGTATATTACAACCACTAGCCAGAAATTCATGGTTACTCATATTTATTTACCTCTTGTCTTTCATGTTGTCCTGAAGTTTGTGGTCCAACAGATGGCTTTTTGAGAGTATGAATGTAAGACAAAGACTTGTCTCCAGAAGGAGCAGTGACACAATGCATATTTACTGGTTTCAGACCCTAAAATAATGAATAGTTAGAAGGGATGCAATCAAGGAAAAACATTTATTGTGTAAAATAAGTGCACCTACTAAAACACTTTGAATAAGAAAAATTGTAATGTATGAAATAGTCTATAATTTATAAGCCAACTAGGCTTATGCTTTCTCTGCAGAATTCTAATAATAAAATACCATTCCAGATGTTAACCAGTCTCAGAGCTTTATCACACTAGTGCGATTCCATGGGGAAATGGGATTTAAATGAGAATTAAATTAAATTTGAATTTAAACACAACCTGCAAAGTCAGGAAGTTTATCAAACCAAATTGCTGCTAAAGTGAAATGACACAAAGTTAAACCGAAGTTAAAGCGGAGAAAAACACCACCTTTTAACTTTTGGCATTTCCCCAAAGTAAAAAGCTGCCATTTTTCTCTGGTTTAACTTCGGTTTAACTTCATGTTATTTTATGTTAACAGTGATGTTGTGTGATAAACTTTGGGCATTTCCAGGTTTTTCTCTAATTTAACTCTTGTTTAAATCCCATTTTCCCGTGGGATCTCACTAGTGTGATAAACTCCTCAGTTACTATCACTCAGCTTAATTTCAGGAATGTTACATTAATACAATGAGAAAACTTTATATAAAGTGTCCATAACTTCCTGGAGAAAGGTAAGATACAATTGTGATATAAATAAATACATAAAATGAATAAACATTTACAATAATTATGTTATTTATTGTAGGCAATTGCAGAGTTGTATTTCACTCACAATTGTATCTCACCAGCAATCACTCTATAAACTATGGTTTAGGATTACACATTACTGGAACAAGTTTATTTGAGTCTGGGGCATGAGGACACTTCTGCAAGCAAAAGAGTAGAAGCATCCATTCCTGTTTAAACAAGGGCATTTTGTTTTATATCAAAAGTAGGAACTATAGTCAGTCTAAAGTATGCTCCATTGAAACAAGAGGAGGTCGGAAGTTGTAGCTTGTAGTGTAGCGGTTATTGTTGTTGTTCTGTGACTTCAAGTCACTTCTGATTTATGGCAACCCTAAGGCAATATCATGGGGTTTTCTTGGCAAGTTCCTTCAGAGAGGGTTTGCTAATTCTGAGGGAGCTGACTTGCTCAAAGGCACCCAGTAGTTTTACGTGGCTGAGCTGGGAATTGAACCCTGGTCCCCAGAATCAGTCCAACATTCAAACTACTACGCCATGCTATGATGAATTGCAGTGAATTTAAACCAGAAATATGGGCCCGTACAGACAGGCCAAAATAAAGCTGCTTTGGGTCACTTTGGAGGTATGCTGTTTAAATTATGCATGTGCCCCAAGATGCCAGAAGCCATGCCAAAGCCATGCTCCAGTCCTAAGGACTGGACCACAGCTTCGGCACAGCTTTTGGCCTCTTAGGACACATGCATCATTTAAACAGCATACCTCCAAAGTGACCCGAAGCAGTTTTATTTGGGCCTGTCTGTATAGGCCCTATGTTTCCTAGCTCTTCCTCATTTTTGCCTTCAGTCAAATGAGTAGAATAAGGTCAAGGAAACTGTTTGCATCTGAGACTCAGTCAAGTTCATTCTCATTACCTGAACAAACCTTTATATGGTTTGTGTCCATATAACAGGTGAAATTAATAGCCCATTCAGTGGTAAATTATGTGTATCAGGAATGCTAATCTGCTCTGGGTTTACTGTGAACTTTAAAAGAAGTGCTGAACCCCTTTGGGGGGATATCTCCATTAAGGTTTGAGGTGAAACCAAAGAAGGTTCACTACCCTGCCGATATGGAAGCCACTTGTTGACACATTTAATTCCCTGTCCACCTAAGCATGCAAGGTCTACATCTTCACCCCATTTTGCATGCCTCTACAAATTAATCTAAGCTGAGCACAAACATCTGATAATGGGTTGCATTCTGTACTTCATGGCTCAGGGTATTTCTCAAATCATTCTTGCTAATATATGACAAGGCATTATACTGGCCATGTTTATAATCTAACTGGTCATGATTTTGGATTATATAAGAGATAGGTATTTTTTCAAACAGCCATTCAGTTGCCAGAATTTTTTGTGGGAGCCAACTTGTCAATTACCAACTTGTCAATATAATTCAGTCTTTGAAGGTGAGAATTGATGGCATTATCATCCCCATCACAGCATAAGATATATGATGGAAGGATGATTTTAGAAAACCTCTTAGGCCATATCTTAAACCCTGTGTATAACACATTCACACACATATTGAGATGCCAGAGAAAAGTGAGAACTTGTTCTGGTCAGACTGTAATAATTTATGAGGAGGTTTGTTATCTGGGTTGATTGAATCATATATAGTCTTTGGTCTAAAGTAAATGAGATTCTATATAACCATCATGTTTACCTTTATAAAGCCTTGGGTTACTAAACTATAGAATGAACAAAAGTCTCATGCTTAGAGTCTGTATGAAACAACAAAAACATTGAAGAATGAAAAAATATTTCTAAAAAACAGGGGAAAGGAGTAAAGTCTAATGAACATCAGGATGTAACCAAGCTATGAAAAGGAAGCAAAAGGAGCAAACAATTTCTAAAGTAAAGTGCTTTTGGCAAGGTGAATATTGTATTTTGACACAGAGGTGTTTTCTTTATTTAGCCACAACAAAGCAAGAATGGAAATCATAGGGCCTTCCAAATGTTGCTGGACTACATTTTCTACCATGCCAGGCAGTATAGCCAATGGTAAAGAATGCTGGGAGCTGCATCCAACAATATCTGTATGATCATATGATTCCACCGTGTATAGTAGAGTATTCTTTTTTGCTGGAGACCGAGAGTTAATGCTATTCATTTTTTAGTTATCCTATCTGCCTATAAAAAGTAAAATCTGAAATAGGATAGAACTGAGTAGAAACTACAGATACAGTCCTCCCTTCCCTTACATGGGGGATCCATTCTGGACATACATACCCCCGCGTAAGAGAAAAAATGCAGATGCTCAAGCTGCATTCACATGAATGGGGCTCGTTCCCACAGCGGTGTGGCAGCAGCACATGGGGTGCATGCCACAGGAGCGTGCACCATTCTTTTCTTCCAGCATGCACCTCCCTTCCTTCCAGCATATGCTGGAAGCTGCATAAAAGTCGCCCGCGTATAACAGGGGCACACTGTACGTTTCTGTAACATAAACATTTTATCAAGCACTAGTTTTTGACTCCTTTTGTGGAAATCCTTTTTTTAAAAATCCACACTAAAACTCAAACACAGGCCTGTTACAGACTGCCAAAATAAAGCTGCTTCAGATCTCTTTGGAGGTATACTATTTAAATGATGCATGGGTCCTAAGAGTCCAGCGGTCGTGCCAAAGCCACACTCCATTCCTAAGCACCGGAGTGCAGCTTTTGGTGCAACTTCCAGATTCTTTGGACGCATGCATCATTTAAATAGCATACCTCCAAAGAGACCCGAAGCAGCTTTATTTTGGCAGTCTGTAACAGGCCACAGTTTTGTTCACAGATGACCCTAATATACATAGCTTTAAAAACATCTTCCCCCTAATATTTTGCTTTTTACATGAAATTGTCAGTTATGTATGCATTTTAGTATGTGTTTCTTTTGATGCTTAATTTTTTTAAATTAGAAAACTGCATAGGAAGATTCAGAGAAGTGTGAAAACAGAAGAAATGATGTCATTTCTGCTTTGGGTATTAGTATGGATGTGTCACATTAGACTGATTAGTATTAAAGTGGCAATGGGGCATATTTCTCCTGCATCCCTATGAGAAATCCATGAGAAACAGCAATCATGACTGTTAGAGCAACTTACTTTGCTGCCCACAGATCTGCTATCACTCGTTTCTGCTTGTTTAGACTTATGTTCTTCCTTTTCACCTTTGTTCTGTTGTTCATCATTGAGAACATAATTGATTTGTTGACAAGGAGGTTTATTGAGGCTTGGAGCGTTTCCACGTGTCTGCCTTGTATTACATGGGGCTAATGTTTGGAGCATGGTTTGTGTCTCAGCTTTCACACCCTCCTTTGCTTTGCTGTCAGGAAACAGGCATACAATATATCTATTGATACGTAGGCAAATCATATTCTGTAACCATTCACATTACATAACAGTACACGCTTCTTGCAGCATTTGTTAGCTTGGTAGAAATAAGTATTGTATTAGTAAAGTGTAAAGTCTAAATCTACTTTAATCACTGTAGTAACAGTACATGTAATTCTAAGCACAGCAACTTCCATAATAATAATAATAATAATAATAATAATAATAATAATAATGGAATTCTGTTTATTTTGTTGAATGGTTACATTCTATGGCCTAAATTAAATTGTAAGTATGAACTAAAGTAGGCCCGCTTCATCATTGGCAATTTAGTAACTCAATACTTGTGCAGACATCATTGAGTCACTATGTTTACTCTAGTTACCAGCTTATAGGTTTCACATGTTGTGGATAAGATCTTCTTCGGACTGCATGGGAAAATGGGTATATGCCTTAAAAAAAAATTATCCCAAATTGGCATTAATGAGAGAGGTTTTCAGAAGACTTGCTAATATCAGTAGGAGTCAAGCCAAGAAACATGATACAAAATAAATTCAGTGTTGGCTCATTTGTTCCAGCAAGGTAGGGCCAAACTAACAATATGGAGAAACTGAACAAATCCCATCATCTTCCACCACAGATTCTTCTATAAAAAATTGTCCAGAGACAGAGCAGTGCCCAGGGACAAAGCAGGGCTTGGAAATTTACTCTTAAGAGGAATTAATATAACAGCATGCTGAGCAGCTGTATGGTTATGTTCTGGAACTCAAAGCATCACCCCACCTCTGCTCAGCGTGCCATTACAGTCAGCTCTCTGTATCCATGGATTCTGCATCCATGGATTCAAGCAACCATGGTTTAAAAATACTCCCTCATCCAAAAAGCAAACCTTGATTTTGCCATTTTATATAAGGAACACTATTTTTACTATGCATTATATATAATGGGACTTGAGAATCCATAGATTTTGGTATCCATGGGGGTTCGGGAACCAAAACTCAGCAGATGCCAAGGATCATTATATATTGATTCTTCTTAAAAATAACTTTCCGTGCTCTTCTTTACAACTGGGTCCAAATCTAGAAACCCTCTACCCAATTTGTAGACAGAGAATTTGCCACATTTCTGCAGAGGGATAAAGCTTCACCAATAGTTTCTCAGAGATGGGGCTTTGACATTAGCAGGCAATTGTACACCTTCCTTCTTTCTTCCTTGTGTTTTTTTTTAAAATGGTGGTTTCTGCTGTTCCTATCACTTTTTTCAGCCACTATTAGTCAGACTTTATGAATTCCAGAACATGGGGGTGAGATAGTATCTGCCATCCACTCCACACATATCAAGACATAATAAATGATGCAGAACAGTTGTAGAAAATCCTGCAAAGTGGGCTTCTTTTGCAAAGAGGACAGGGGAGAAAAAGAAAGGAAATCTCTAGACATTTTCTCAGAAATATCTATTCTGAAACATAGTTAGGTTGCGTTTTCTTCCACTTGAAATGCAAGGGGGAGGGATAATGGTGGGAAACTACAGAAAACAGACTTCTACTTGATCAGGCCTTCATGTGAAAGGCCTGACTCTTATGGCAACCTCATTGAGCAAGAGAAGGTTGACAATGTTCTTCTAGCTATAGCATGGGAAAGTTACTTTTTTGGACTACAGTCTCCAGTCAGGATGGCCTCACTATTTCAGGCACCATTACTCGCCAGCAATAGTGTGTGAAAGAATACTTCTCTTTGCTGTGTAATAGGGCTTCTTTATGCTGCATAAGAAATATTTCTTGAAGCTAGGAGGAATTTTAAAAGTAAATTATGGCATCACTAAATAGGAGGAGGAGGAGGAGGAGGAGGAGGAGGAGGAGGAGGAGGGAAGAATAAATTATAACTGCAAAGATTATCAGAAATATTTAGAACATAGTCCAAAATTTTGTGTGGTCAGTGTCAGAAGACCCTGTTGATGAGAATCCTGGACTGAAGAGATTCTTTGCTTATTATTATTATTATTATTATTATTATTATTATTATTATTAACCTTTATTTAAATTTACACAGCGCTGTACATGCAATCTTTTTAGTTAGACGGTTCCCTGCCCTCAGGCTTACAATCTAAAAAGACATGACACAGAAGGAGAAGGGAGTGGTGGAGGGAAAGGGTAAGAGGTCCAGCAGTTCCTCTCTACCTCCAAGGCCTGGACCAAGGCAGATGGACTGGAGGGAGGGCTTGGCTTCATAATGGATGGTTAATCATTATCCAGGGAAAATACATACTCTCAAGTAGGATAATGCATATACAGTACATAGCAATACAGGAAATGGTTTGATAAACAGGCACCAAAAGAACATCAAGTAGTAAGCGACAATTATGCAATGCCTGGGAAGGCTTCTCTGAACAGGATGGTTTTCAACTCCGTTTTGAAGCTAGTTAATGAAGTGATGGCTCTTGCTTGTGGAGGAAGAAGGTTCCAGGAGTGAGGGGCAGCAAGTGAAAAGGGGCGAATCCGGGATGGGGCAGAGGAAATCCTGGGCTGAGACAGGAACCCTTGACTACCAGAACGGAGGGCCCTGGTGGGAAGGTGAGGAGAAAGAAGGTCTGATAAGTAAGGAGGGGCCAGTCCATGGAGGGCTTTGAATGTCGACAGCAGGAGCTTATACTGAATGCGGAAAGGGAGAGGGAGCCAGTGAAGGGATGCCAACACAGGAGAGATGTGGTCAGAGCGGTGGGTGGAAGTGATAATGCGTGCAGCTGAATGCTGGACAGAGATTAAAGGACGGAGGTGAGAAAGAGGAAGCCCAGCCAGGAGGACATTACAGTAATCAAGTCGTGAGACCACTAGGGCATGGACCAGGATCTTGGCAGTAGAGGCGGAGAGATATGGTCGGATTTTGGCAATATTGTACAAAAAGAATCTTCCAGCCTTGGCTGTGGTCTGGATCTGAGGGATACACGACAGAGAAGAGTCAAAGATAAAACTATTTATTAATTCACAACAGCATTTTCTGCACAGGAAACAGCCTTTTCCCTAGAAATGTTGTTTCTGTGTGTTTCCTGTGCAGAAAATTCTGCTTGCTTCCCCTACCACGTACAAAATTTGCAAAGAGAACTGTGAATGGTCTTCAAAAATGGTACAGTCTTTGACAACTTTCTTATGGCAGGTAGAAAATTGCTAAAATTACTTGTTGCTTTCTTCAAGAACAAAATTAGTGAAAAATTACATCTCTAGAATAAATGTTCCACTAAGCATATTGAATCTCTTGACCATTCCTTAAGTAGCTCTTTGGATCCTGGCTGTTATTCATGTCATTCTCTTACATGCATAAAACCATCCCATCCAATTAATTTATTTGATATATTATCAAGTAGAGAAAAGACTGGCAGCAATTCATATTTATACTTGTCACAATGTTCATACTTATTTGGGCTATTTTAATCAGGCAAAACAACAACAATAACAACAACAACATTTTCCTCTGTAATTTTGCTTTTGTAAATCCACTGTCAGGTTGTTAAAGGAGAAATAATATCAGCACTAGAATTTTTCTCACTTGTATTTTTAAATGAGAGTTTATTAGTGAATTTAAAGTACAAAGTTGCTTCAGGTGATGAATACATTTACATTAAAGGAGCGGGAAAGTATTTCAATTATCTAGTTAATTTCTAAAATGGGAAGCACTGTATATTGGTTTAACAAATATCTCTGAAACCATATTTTATTATCCTTTAGTCCTACCAGTAGTGGTATAAACAGAGCTTGGAAAAATTACTTTTTTGTACTACAGCTCCAAGAATGCCCACGTAGCATGGCCTTTAATGATGCAAGCAACAGGATTCTGTCATTTATAGCTCCCCCCCTCCCCAAATATAAGTGGTCTTTGTTGGGAGAAATAAGATTACAGTACATACAGATTGTACAAAACAACTAAACTCAGGGCAACTTACCTCAGGGAAATACTTGCATTCCAACAACAAGAATAACAACAAGAAAACCACACACCAAAATTATCTGTTAATCAGTCTGTTAATTACCTATAAGGAGGTAATCCATAGCTAACATCCATAGAAACAATTCTACACTGAATGGGCCCTACTGGCAAAAGTATTAATTTTGGATCAAGGCCCAGGGCAGCCAGAAAAAGGAGCACAAAAAGCACTCCTTGCTGGTGGCCTGCAGCCGGCTTTGAGACCATGAACTTTACTGCACGGGCCCAGGAAAGGGACCGTTGCATTCCAAAATGGGTGTGTTCTGGGAATGTGATGGTCCCCAGAACGCAGTTTACCGCACGCAGGAACACTGCAGCTGCCGCCGGGCATTCCAATCATGTCACCAATCCATTCCAGGAGTGCGATTTCCCAGAACTGTTCAAAGCATTCTCGGAAATTGTGCCCCCTGGAATGGATTGGGGATGTGATAGGAACGCCCGGCAGTAGCTGCAGCGTTCCTGCATGCAGTAAAGACCATCACGTTCCCAGAACACATCCTTTTTGCAACACAATGGGCCCGTTCCTGGGTCCATGCAGTAAAGTTCATCAGGTTGCCACGGTCCCATGCTGAACAAGAATTGATTGAGGCTGCAGTGGCCTTTGGCCACTCAAACTGGTTGTCTGTTTTGCCCCAGCGATGTATTTGAAAATATATTTATTCCTGAGATCATACTTACCCATCTTTTTTTTCTACAAAGCATCGGACATATTTGCTCCCAATGATCTTTGTGACAGTCTCATAATTTGCATTAAACCCATAAGGGATGTTCCTGACTGAAGCCATTCCTGAGGTTTTTTGACAAAATGCCACTTCCCTGTAATATCAAGAAGTATCATTTTAGAGATTCCTTTCAAAAGCATTTTCCATTTTTATTCTCTTAAAAACAAAATTGAAAATGGCCATCATGGGTCTCAGATATTGTAGGAAATGGCCCATTCATGTTGTTATTCCTAATTCCAGTGGCAACCAGTTTCTAGGAGTATGCTTGTCATGTTGCACCTCATTGCTTGGGGAGGAGGTGGACACACCACTGCTCACTACCTCACTCTCAGGCACCTCAGAAGTCTTTCTGTTGGCAAGGGGTTTATCTGACTTCAACAGTAGGGTTTTTTTTTTGGGGGGGGGGGGGCTTTCAGTCATTGCCATGCTAAAATTATTGAAAACATGAATTCCAATAATTATGATGACATGTATCTGGCTTACAACTTTGTAAATACTAAGCAGAATGCCAACAACAGTTTAGGCATCTAAAGAAATGGGAGCAGACAATGATACCAATGAGAACATTGCAAATATAAAACTTCTACATATGAACAGTTTTTAATGCCTCATTCTCTGCAGTGAGATTTCTAAACCTGAGGACTGAAAGAAAAACTCATTTAGGAGAGCAGAATTCATATTATTATTATTATTCTTTATTTATATAGCACTGTAGATTTGCACAGCGCTGTACATAAAAACAATAAATATAAAAGAGTAAACCTGCCTATGGCGTACAATCTAAGAAATAATAGGATAATACATATAAAATACATAGGAATACAGGAAATGGTACGATAAAACAGATGGGGGCAATGTTCCTCCTCCCCATAGCTACATCTATGGGATCAGCTAAGGAACTATTTTTAGAAGTAGGAATGAGCCAAACTGTTTTTATTTTGGTCAGGTTCATTCTCATTAGATATTATTACATGAATATAGTTCATAGCTTACTCATAATGACTTTTAAATCGATAACAACTTTTTAACTTTTTCATTCTGCTTTATAGACTAAATGACATTTTTTTGGGTAAATGACACAAATCTCCCAAATATTTTCAGGTGTTACCCATCATGCATTATCTAAGCTTTTTCACACCATAATTGGTGTGAAGAGTAAATACTTTTTCTTTAAATGTGGGGCATGATGTTTCCTTATTCCTTTGAACATCCAAGTCTGCAGTTAGTCCTATAAAAGTTTGGACTGAACAAAGTCAATAGCAATAGTAATAGCAAGTACATTTCTATATCGCTTATCAGTGTATTTAAGCACTCCCTAAGTGGTTTACAAAGTGTAAACTAATTTGCCCCCAACAATCTGGGTACTCATTTTAGTGACCTCGGAAGGATGCAAACCTGAGTCAAGCTTGAGCCCCTGAGCTGGTATTGAACTGACAACCTTATGGTTTGTGAGTGAGTGGCTGCAGTACAGGGCTTTTCTGTTAGATATGTACTGTAATATATGTCCAGTAGAAAAGAAGATGGCATTCATAATGGCTATATATTCATGATACCTACATAGTTCCCAGTTTACTACCTAAATAGGGACCATGAAAGTCCCCTGAACCAGACTTACTGTTAAGCCATCACTGGGATATATGGGGGTCCATTGAAGAGCACTGCGTGATGTCCCACCCCTCATGTGAGCACTCTCTGTGGCATGAGGTGGATTTGTGACAGAGGTCCTTTTTCTGCCTCTTACACCAGAAATTGCTTATGGGAGTGAGTGTGAACACCAGGCAGCCATTTATGGATTGACAGGGAAATGGTCAACTGTTGATCCCAGTTGTTGCTTATCTGTAAGTGAGGTTTGTTGGGGGGGGGGGGGGGGGGGGGCTCGCTGAAATCCATGGCATAACAATTAGTTGCAGTGTTATGTAGCATGTAATGATCATACAGGATTCCACTGGATATCTTTTGCCTAATAATAATAATAATAATAATAATAATAATAATAATAATGTATACCCTGCTTTTCAGCCAAAAGGCTATCAGAGTGGTTTACATTTTTTTAAAATTAGAAATTTCCCTGCCCTCAGGCTTACAATCTAAAAAGCCAAGACACAAAAGGAGAAGGGAATGGCAATGGGGAATGTGACTCTTTGTGCTCAATGTACTGGTCATCTAGATACTACATTCTTGGTGCTGGTCCTAGACAGTCTCATAAACTACCAGAGATGGCAGATATAAAGAATATTCATAGATTTCTGCTGTTTTCAACAAGGAAGAATACCTGTCTGATGTGTCAAAACAACTTGGCTGTCTATGGGTACAGTCTACCTTGAATTGTGTGTTGACAGGAAAGGTGTTACTTGTTGCTCTGCCCCAGTCAGAAAAATTACTTTTAGACACTGAGACACAGAATAGAGAAAATGCTCAACCACACTGGAATTTCTTGCATTTATGAATTTCTTGTGAAAAAATTACTTTTTTTTCTTTTTTGCAGAAACAGTATATTTTACACAAAAGACACTGGCTAGTATTCCGTTATTGAGTTACAATTGCTAATCCAACACATGCCATGGAAGCCCATTTTTTCTGTTTCAATGGTGCAACCAACAAATCCGCCCCTCTCTCCCCAATCCACATGACAAAGGCACCATCTCAAGATAGTCACTTCCATGTGGTGAAGAGATCAGGAACACAGAAATATGTCTAGCTGTTTTCCTTCAACTGTATCTCCAATGCTAACATTATACCCCAGAACTTCCCCTGTGGTACCTGCTCTAGTGCAGGTACAGCAAAATAGATAGGTGTAGTTGCACTGAAAATATATGTTTTGCAGTGGTTGCATCAGGAGGGTTATCAGGATTTTATAAGCATATATATATATATAGATACTGTATAGATATATTGCAAAACAGTCTAAACGTGCAAGGAATTTAATAAAAACATTTTGAAAAGTTTCCTAATCTCACTCGAGGGAGAAAACCGTTGACAATATACATGCAGGAATTAAATAAGTAAAGATTTATGTCTCTATTAGAGTATCATTGTTGTCTGAAGCAACCAGCCAGTTTCTACTGCAGGGAATCAGATTGTACCATTGGTACAAGCTTCCTTAACTGGTCTCCTTCAGATGCATTGGACTCCAGCTCCCATGATCTCTTGCCAGAGGGAAGATGGAAATTGCACTTTAACACAAGTAGCAAGCACTGGATTTGAAAAAGGCAAGCACAGTAGAACATTTAACCTTTAACTTGTCCTAAATGTCAGAAGAGCTTCAGCTGGTGACTGTTAATTGTACTGTATTTAAAAGTTCACTTGGGCAACTCCCAGTCATTTTGCTGATTGAGGCAGAGCAGTAACTCCTCTGTCACTACACAGGTTAAGGTACATAGTACCCAAACCCAACCAAGTTATTTTGATAAATGAGATTGAAAGAACTCATATCCCCTCTGTAAAAGTAAAAATAGCATCACCACCACCACCACCACCACCATAATCTCCACCACCACTGTGCTGTCCTTTTACAACACATAAAATCATCTGTCTAGGACAGTTGCCCTAGTCTGCCTAATGGTGGAGCTGACCCTGAAATATCACAGAAGGAAAGAATATCAGGGACTGAGAGCACCCACTTCAGTCTTATTCTCTGTGCAGTCTCACCTTTCTTCAAATGAAAAAACCAAAGGTTTCCAGTTGCTGCTGCAATTGCCACCACCCAAAGTAGCCAGTTGCTTTTCAAATTCACTGCAGCCAGGAATCTGTCACTAAGGACGCAGTCCTGTTGCCAGGCTGGGCAGAACATGTCACTCCACAATCAGTGCAGCAGGAGGGATGTGTTAGCTTGGAAACAGTTTAGTTGGCAGACATTTTTTCTGGTTTGTACAGCAGGGAATTCTCAGGGGTCAGATGGATTCACTTGCTCAAGTGGTGGTAACCAAAATCAGCATGACTAACAAGCTGCAGACATTTAGAATAACGACATAGAGATAACAGAGCTAATCCAAATTTGTATAGATAGTGCACAGCAGTTCAGAAGGATTAAGAAGAGTTTAGAAGAGATATGTGATGAGAGAGATAACTTGTTTGCTCTCAAGAGATTCAGTAAAAGTTTACCAAAGTGACCTCAGCATCATGGCCAATTATTTTTAGAGGAAAAACAAAGATTGTGAAGATAAAAAATTGGGCTATAGAGCATGACTGCCCTCTTTATATTGAGGAACAAAAATTATTTACTGTTTGGTAAATATATCATTAGGGGTTAGTGGTATTGCATTTGATAATGGCTGGAGTGTTTCATATTAGAAATTAAGTTTGTGCTTTGTAGAAATTAAAAAGTGCAGCATAGTGCAAAATGGTACACTCTAAAGTAACCCGAGGGCTCCGAGGGCGGCAGGGGGCCTCCTGGAGGGCCCCAGCGATGGCAAAGGGCCCCCCAGAGGCCCCCTGCCACCCTCGGAGCCTTCCTGGAGGGCCCCAGCGACGGCAAAGGGCCCCCCAGAGGCCCCTGCCGCCCTTGGAGCCTTCCTGGAGGGCCCCAGAGGCGGCAGCGGGCCCCCCAGAGGCCCCCTGCCCGCCCTCGGAGCCCTCCGGGAGGGCCCCAGAGATGGCAGCGGGCCTCTTAGAGGCCCCGCCGCCGCAGACGCCCGTCGCGGCTTTTCACCGCTCTGGGCGCTGCCATTTTGGGCGGCAAAATGGCGGCGCCCAGAGCCCCAGAGGCCGCTATGGGCGCCACCATTTTGCCCGCCCAAAATGGCGGTGCCCAGAGCAGCGAAAAGCTGTGATGGGTGGCGTTGCGGCGGCAGCAACAGCAGCCAGGGGCCGGTCGGCAGGCCTCCGTGGGCCGCATCTGGCCCGCGGGCCGGAGGTTGCCGACCCCTGGCCTTGAGCCACAGCAGTTCAGTCTAAAACAAGTTTTTAGGGGTCACATAGGGCAATGTGGGCAACAACAAGTTATCACCCCAAGCTCCAAATTGTATCCTCAAGTCGGTAAGCTTGATTATGTTGGAGAGAAATGAATAGTGTTGTATACACAGAGGCCCACTGTGAATTTTAGGACGGTAGCCCAAAGGAAATGAAACAGACACAACAACAATTAAGTTGAGCATCTTTTAAAAATCAAAACTCAAGACATGAACCTAGCTATGGACTTCCTAGATTATAATCTGCTAAAGAGACAAATGCAAATTTTAGACAGCAGCAAATTCAATTCTGGCTGAATTATAGCTCATAGATAGAATGTAATCTATAATAGATAAAATAGAGCCAAATTATTTTATATCTATAATAGATAAAATAGAGCCCTGGTGGCGCAGTGGTTAAATGCCTGTACTGCAACCATTCACTCAAAACCACAAGGTTGCGAGTTCAAGACCAGCAAAAGGGCCCAAGCTCGACTCAGACTTGCATCCTTCCGAGGTCGCTAAAATGAGTACCCATACTGTTGGGGGCAAATTAGCTTACTTGCCTAATTAGCTACTTGCTGTTCACCACTATGATCTTTGGAATAGCGGTATCACTGGTCCCCCGGGTTACGAAATACCCAGGTTACAAAATTTTCGGGATACGAATAAATCCCATAGGGATTTATTGTTTCGGCTTACGAAGGTTTTTTCGGGTTACGAAAAAACCTCGGCGCTATTTTCAATGGAGCCGCGGCGGAGCCGCGGCTTTTTCCCCATTAGCGCCTATGGGCTATTCGGCTTACGAAGTATCCCGGGTTACGAAAGCGGCGGCGGAACGAATTAATTTCGTAACCCGGGGTACCAGTGTATAAATAAAACAAATTATTATTATTATTTTGTTTTCATCATACCTCCCCCCTTCCCCAATTCTTTGGCCAGTTATTGGCACCATAGCTTAACATGGTCATTGAAAAATTGGTAAAAGTAAGAAGCATTTGAAATAGCTGGGGATGTTTAGCCATGGTCTAGGAAGAGAAGATGGACAGGTGATATGACTGCTATCCTTAAATATCTGATGGGTTGTCATGTGAATAATGGAACAAACTTGCTTTCTGTTGTTCTAGAGGACAGGACTTGAATCAGTGGGTTCAAGAAGGGAGATTCTGATGAAACATTAGGATGGATGCCACCCTGGATTCTATAATGTGTCAAAGGAAGGAAATAAATAAATTAAATAAATAATGACACAAATAAATGGCTGCTCAACAATGTCACAGATTAGTTCAGAAGATGGAAGACTCTCTTTTTGCTGAAGGTATTAAAACAAAGGTTAGATGGCTATCCCCAGGGGTACTGTAGTGGAGTATTCCTTCATTGCCAGCATGTTGAACTAGATGATCATTGGGAACCCTTGCAGTTCTATGATTTTGTGAAATGTAAATCTCAGAACACCAAATGTAAAAACAGGGTTTTGCAATGGACAAAATGTCATTGCTGAAGTCTGCTAACCCCCCTTTTATCAGAACTGCAGCAGAGGACAGGGGCTCAGCTCTTACTGCTTTGTTCCCCAGTAATTTGCATGGTTATATTAGCACCAACCACCATCTTTAGGGAACTTGGCAATTTTGCCAGGCATCACGTCAAGGAGAATCAGAACTTTCATATCATCACAGCATGGATTTTCCTTCTCTGAAACTACTGTGCAATCTGTAATTTTTAACCTCACGAGTTTGAGATTGTACCTTAACATTTGTGAGAAACAGATGGCTCCTGCAAGCTGCCAACCTGTTGTTGAAAAAGCCTCTTCCATAGTTTTCTGCTCGTAGTCGCTTAGCATAATTAACCTTTCATGTGATTTATTAAACAGAAGCAAACTTTTGTCATATTATATTAATAAAGAGAGCCACTTAAGGACACAGCATTTAAAAAAAATCCTGAGAATGCCATCATTTCTTTATATTTCTTCTAATTACTTTTTTAAAAGTTCATGGTATAGGTCAACTAATTAATGTTGCAAATGGCTCCAGTACTAATGGATTTACATAAGAAAATGTTTTTGGTTAAGATAGAAAATTCTTCTCCATAAAAATAAATCAGAGGAGTGTCAAAGCAATGGAAGAAATTATGATGGCTTTTTAAACTGGCTTCTAAGGCTTCTGTACCACAAAAACAAAAAATGCTATGTTGTGGAAGCAGAACAGAAAGCAACACTACATAATCTCAGATCTGGGGCGTCGAAATATAGCCACATAAAATATCTATATGTATATTATATAATCATAATTATGCAATTTATATTATATTATATTATATTATATTATATTGTTATG
>NC_056525.1:87251922-87288455 GCF_019175285.1 Sceloporus undulatus
TTATATTATATTATATTATATTATATTATATTATATTATATTATATTATATTATATTATATAAAAAGCCAGCATGATGTAGTTGTTTGAGTGTTAGACTTTGATTCTGGAGACCAGGGTTCAAATTCTGGCTCAACCACAGGGTGATGTTGGGCAAGTCACACTCTCTCAGCTTCAGAGGATGGCAATGGCAAATCCGCCCTGAAAAAAAGTGCCAAGAAAACCCCACAATAGGTTTGCCTTAGGGTTGCCATAAGTCAGAATGGACTTGAATGGACACAGCAGCAACAGCAAATATTATATAATAAGTATATTAAAGTTTTTCAGCACACTACTTTATTAGGTTTGGCCGTACTTCTCATATGATGCAGTGGTGTGCTGGATAACTTTGGGATGTTGAGGAGAGACATTTTGTTCCAATAGCTACTAGCTATCATGGATACCCGCCACTGTGCAGAACAATGAAGATGCTGAGTAAACAGTATGTATCTCCTTCATCTAGCTAATCTTCTTCAATGTTATGGGACAGAAGTGTCATTGAACATCCATCAATGAACTACATTTCAGACTTTCTAGAGCATTTTAAAGATCAATAGTACTCATAGAGGACAGCCAAGTCCTGCATGAATTTTCACTTTCCATGTCCTGCCAAGCTTACTTTGGGCAGGGTGAAATATGTAGGTAAGTTTTTTCTTGTTATCCCCTCCCTTCTAATTAATAGCCATTTCTGATTGAACACAGTAGGTCATCTCTCCAATTTTGCATGTGTATTGGGAAAACCAAAGGAATTTAGGTCTTGTGGATCCAAATCCTTTCACAAGCTTCTCCCAGAAAGCCTTTTCTAGCTTTTTTGTTGATAGTTCCCCACATTCAATAAAACTGTTCCCATAGAGATTTCTGTTGGTATACCAGAAGATTCTTCAGTGATATTACTTCATTCTGGCAACTCTATTCTCCATCTATATTGATATCACTACCAACAGCCTGTATCCCAGCTAGCTTAAAGAATGCTTAATGACTATAATGATTTTCTCTGTGTTCCTTTATTCCATTACATTATATCTCTAATAAGCAATAAGTTGTGTTTTCTCTCATTTTATTACTTCTATGCACAGTGGCTGTTTTAACATTATTGATGTCTACATTCATATATAATTGTAATTACATTAAAATATGAACTCCTAAATAGACAAAAAAAGATTGAAGGATGAAAAAAAAAACCACCCTGCACGTCCTCTGGTAGCAATGTGAGAGTTGTCAGGGGATCAAGTTACTTTTTACCTCTTTTCTACCATTACAGTTTTTATGCCTCATATAGTTCTGA
Source organism: Sceloporus undulatus (assembly GCF_019175285.1). Lineage (NCBI taxonomy): Eukaryota > Metazoa > Chordata > Lepidosauria > Squamata > Phrynosomatidae > Sceloporus > Sceloporus undulatus. Next base: position 87,253,246 of record NC_056525.1, read on the forward strand.
GTGATAGTAATAGAAGCCTTGTAGTACTTTGACCTTTTCAGTATTCGGAAACTTTACTGACTGGTCATTTCTGCGTGGAAAAGGAATATGCATATATCAAGATGACAGGCACTGCTGATAGATGTTAAGTGCAAGGTATTATTATTCTTTTATGATTTCACTAATGAAAGAAAAAGAAAGAAGCACAAGAAAACTTCCATTTCATTAGTGGTGGTGAGGGAAAAGGATAAAAGTGAATGAAAGGTAGCAAAGGCGATTAAAACCTAATAGCCAAAATTTGTTGTAGTAGAGTTTTTGCTCAGGGCTGTAACACCAAGATCATTCTACCAAATTGATTCTGTGAAGGAATATGAATCCTTAGTTTCATGACTGTAAGTCAAAAATGAATTCCTCTCCCAAGACACATTTGAAATACTTCATTAATAATCCATGTTTCTTATGAGCATCATCCATTTGTGTGATTATGAATATTGGATACCAATGACTCATTTCTAATGCTGATGAATTTAGAAGCCCACATACCAGCTTTGTGGTATTATTGCCACTGGGAGCAAATAAAGAACATCCAGAAGGTTGACCTGGCCTTGAAGGCATAATGTATTTTGTTAGATGCACACCATGATGCACAAAACCCTAGTTCTTAGTATCATGAAGAATCCTTAAGGATTTGAAAAATCACTGGAGACTGAGTCCATCAACAGCTATTTGCTATGGTGGCTAAGTGGAACCTTCATACTTGGAGGAAATATTCCTCTAAATGCCAGATGTTCAGAACAAACAGAAGGAGAATGTCAGCTTCATACATTATCTGAAATCTGCCTAGAAACACTTGGCTGACCACCACGGGAACAGAATATTGAGCTAGATGAACCACGGGTCTGATCCAGCAATTTGTATTTCTCATGGGAATCAACCATAATGAAGTGTATTTCAGGCAAGTGTTATTTCATTGTAGACAAGAGTCTGAATTCAGTATTGTGGCCAAGATGCTCCATCACATATGTAGATCATAAAGGCCCACGAGGTTAGTTACATCTCCTCCTCCAAAATTAGCTTTTCTTTTGCCTGGATGCCCCACTCCTACCTTTTAGTGGCTATGGGAGGATTAGGGGAGGTCAAATGATAGTCACCCAGCTCCATTCTTGAAACCCCTTGCAAAAAGATGGTGTCATCCTTCTGGATAACTGGAGCACCCTGGGAAATCCAGAAGGAAGATTTTTGTTCTTCCTGTGGGCAACTGCAGAAATGGAGGTGGTTGACTGTGAGGCTGTTCCTCACCCTTCCCCCATTTTCCCCTGGCTGTGGGGAGGACAACCAGGTAGAAAAAAGATACATGGCCTGGGGAGGGAGTCATAGCAGATGAAGATACTGAATTCTCATATGACCAAAAAAGTTACATATGCAGACATAATTTTCAGTTATGCCTGCATATATCACCAACAGAATGGCAGCCTATGTGCTTTATAGAGGCATCAGGCAATATGTTATGACAAATAAGCTGATATACCTTGGGGACTCAGAAATCTGTAAACCTTTCTTTCCCAGCAATGAATTCACCATTAGAAGATATACTTGTACAGATAGACAAGAACCACAATTCCTCAGAGATAAACATGCTAAAACATAGGCTGGATTTACAGTGAGGTCTTGTTTGCATGAGCCAAAAGGTCCATTTCGTCTTGTTCTGGTGTTGTCCTGTTTGGACGACACACAGCCCAAACCCTGATTCTGGTGTGGGCAGTGCAGAATATATCTAACTTGTTATACACCTGAACTGGGGCACAAGGTTATTATAAACTAAAATAAGTTATCTGTTGCTCCACAACTTCCAAGAATAGCCAGAGACCTCTGTTTCCCCATGCCACAGCATCTGTCTGGCCTAGGCCACCCAGCATGTGCACTGCCGCCATGGATTGCTCATTCTGAGGCACTCAGTACTCTGACCTCAGACGTAATATTTAGAGGTAGGCTTCAGCAACTTGAATGGTGCCTTTAAATTCTGGAGTAAAACTTAGAGCAGATTCAATCATCTTGACAACAGAAGGCTTCAGATGCCATGGAAAAGGAATGTCTGTGTTGAAAACCACCTTGGCTGCCAGCAATTAACATTTTGACTTACAAAGAGCATTCTATGCAGTTTTCATCCCAGTATAAGCCAATAAAATCATTGATATGGCATTGATGGGACAAATATCCTTAAGCAAGCTTTGGACATTTTGAGCTTTTAAATAAGAAGGAAAATGCCCCATATGATAGTTTCCTTTTTTTAGTATGTCCCATGTAATAGGAAATGAGGCCTAAGTACCCTAAAGGCACGCACACCATTTTGTCCTCCCAGACTTGCTGTCTGTGTGAGCTCATGCCCACGTATGGGACGGGCAGACTATATTTGGATGGCAGACCACCAATTAATATTAGGTGCTGTAGACTAAATTTCTGAGGAAGGAGTTGGCAAACCACTTTTGAGTATTCCTTCCTAAGAAACCCCTATGAAATTCACAGGGTTGCCATATAAGGCAACAGATGACTTGATGGTAAATACACAGGCACACACAATAGGAGAATGAGGGAATATACTAATTTTCTCCTGATGTTTTTTCCTTTAGGAATGGACTCAAAGAGAGAATTTTATTGAAAAAAAGCCATTTATTCTATAGATATTATTAACAGGATAGGTAGTTAACAGCACATCTGCTGGTAAATATAAAACTGACACCACATCTGTCTTTTGGTATGTGTACAACATGTTGGATAAAAGACAGGGTAAAACCAAGGCCTTAACTGCATTAATTTTCTTCACATTTCAAAGCTGTGAAGTTGCATCTATAAGTGTACTGGCCAACTGTAAGTGTGAATTTATAATAGGTTTTTAGATTTCATTATAGTATAATTATATTGTACCTCTCTATAGGCAAAGAAGTCAGTATTACTTACCAGTGGTATCAATTTAATTTGAGAACAGGTTATTCTCCCAATATTAGATGTTGCAAACCATGGCCACGATCCTATATTGCCAGCTTTGCTCAGAATGTGTAAGTATTATCTCCTGTCCTAACTCCCCATCAACTGACTTTAACTGCCAGCATCCATTCTCAGCAATGGAGGCCTGTTCTGCTGGTGATCAGGGCATAGAAGGATGATATTTCCAGCCCCCTCCCTCTGACAATGTCTGGTATTCAAGGAACTGCAACAGGGACCCTTCTGGTTTTTGCAGCCTCAGTCACTGGAGGGAGGGGACTGGGGGCATCCTGGTCACCTTGATCACCAGCAGAACATAGCTCAAACACTTAAACAGCTCCTATAAGTTTAAAGTGGAATTTAGAGGACAGGGGGAGAGGTGTGCATTTACCATTGTGACAACAATGCCATGTTCATTAAAATGTAGAGTAGATGAACATGGAGATCTATAAATCCAGATTATGAATCTGTAACTGCAATACAGGATGCCACCCCATGTTTTCAGGCTTTCAACACTATGCTTAATAATAAATAGAACCATAGAACTGGAAGTCACCAAAAGTGCCATATAGTTCAGCCATGTAGGAATATACTGGGATTTACAGTCCAGAACCATCTTGGAATGTGAGTTTGGGGGATTACTGTCCCACTGTTTACAATCTGACTGAACAATATCTGCCAACGTGACAAGTACGGTACATTTTGGGAATGGGGGTGCAGGAAGAAAGAAAAGTATATTGTAGTGATGCTTGGTATTCACCACAGAATCCTAAAAGCTATATTTTTGTGCCTTTGTTGTGATACTCCTTTTAGTAAGGGATGGGTTATCATTCAGTGTCACAGGCAGATGGGAAATTTTGTCTCCACAGTAACACCTTCTTCAGTTATCTCCTTATTCCATAGGATGAACTGTGGCATTTTGTTGTTGTTAGATGCCCTCAAGTCAGTTCTGACTCATGACGACTATGAAGATTTTCACACCTGGCTCCAGTGCTGCTAAAACATCCTCCAAACTGAGCTAAAAGGGAAAAGAAGCCTCTGTGTCTGAAAGCCTGGAATGCTCCTGAATCACCATGGAAATATGCCTCCTTCCTTTGCGTGCCTGAATCATCGCAAGGGAAACAGATTTCCTCTTAACACAAACTTAGCGTTCAGAAGAATATCTCTGCCCAGGAATGATTCAGGCACGCATCTCCATGAATCCTTATCCTCCACTGCCTTAACCAGATCCTGCAAGCCCCTGCCCATAATCCCCCTGACTGAGTCTATCCATCTGGTTTATGGTCTTCCTCTCTTTCTTCCACCTCCACCTTTCCTAGCATTATTGTTTTTTCTAGTGATCCATGCCTTCTCATTATGTGGCCAAAGTACAATAGTCTCAACTTGATCACCTTTGATTTCAAGGAGAGCCCTGATTTGATCTGTTCAATAACCCATTTTGTTTGTCTTCTTCGCTGCCCATGGTATCCTAAGTACTGTTCTCCAACACCACATTTCAAAAGAGTTGATTTTCTTTTTGTCTGCTTCACTATCCATTCCTCACATTCATACATGGACATTGGGAATACAATGGCCTGAATGATTCTGACTTAAGTGCTCAGTTGTATGTCTTTGCTCTTCAGTAGCTTTTCCGGTTCTTTCATAGCTGCCCTTTACATTCCTAGTCTTCTCCTTATTTCTTGACTGCAGTCTCCATTCTAGTTAATGTTTGAGGCTAGACATGAGGATTGTTTAACTATTTCAATTTTCTCATTATCTAGATTGAATTTGTGTATTTCTTCTGTGGTCATTATTTTTGTTTTCTTTATGTTCAGCATCAGACCTGCCTTTGCACTTTCATCTTTGATTTTCCTTATTAACTGTTGCAATTCCTGAATGACTTCTGCTAATATTATGGTGCCATCTGCATATTAGGTTGTTAATATTGCTTCCTCCTACAGTATCTCCACTCCTCCTTTTTATGATTCTAATTCTGCTTTTCTTACAATGTTTTCAGCATATAGATTAAACAAGTAAGGTGATAGGATGCAGCCTTGCCTGACCCCTTTGCCTGTTGGGAAACACTCTGTTTCCCTGACTTCTGCTCTGATGGTGGCCTCTTGTCCTTTGTACAGATTCCTCAGATGTAGTGGCACCCCCATGTCTTTGAGTGCATTTCATAGCTTTTCATGATCTATACAATCAAATGCTTTGCTGTAGTCTATAAAACACATGCTGAATCTTTTTTGGAATTCTTTGGTGCACTTCATTAGTCATCACATGTTTGCAATGTGGTCCCTAGTGCCCCTTCCTTTTCTGAATCCTGCTTGCACTTCTGGGATTTCTCTCTCCATGTATGGTTGAAGTCTATGCTGCAGAATTTTAAGCATTATTTTGTTTACATATGAGATTAGTGCTATTATCCTATAGTTGCTTTTGTATCTCCTTTCTTGTGGATTAGTATATATACAGTGCTGAAAGCCACACCAGGAGAATGCTCAGCACGCCCTGGGAGGGGTAATGGTGGGCATGCCTGTGTCGCACATGCCGTGCAGCATCACAGGCACAAGCCCCATTCTTTTGAGCATACGCAGAACTCTCCTTATGCAGGGGGATCTGGAAGGGCCCACTGTGTTGAGTGTTTCCAGCCTGTTGGCCACCGCTTTTACATATTTGTTGGCATATTTCAGTTAGCACTAAAGTTGCATCTGTCTGTAGGCACTGTATTAGTTCAATTTGGATATCACCTGTTCCCAGTGATTTATTTTTTTCCATTTTCTTTATTGCAGATTCCACTTCATTTCTTAGAATTTGGAGTTCATCTTCATATGGCTCCTCATTCCAAATATCATTCATTCCCTCATTTCCTTTGTATAACTCTTCTGTATATTGCCTCCAGTGTCTTTTTATTTCTTCTTGTTCCTGTATAATCTTTTTTAATCCATAGAGCATCCTTGCCCTCGGTTTGAACTTGGCTTTAATTTTTCGGATTTTTGATAGAGGTCTCTTGTTCTTCTCTTTTTGTTGTTTTCTTCTATTTCTCTTCATTGGTCATTGTAATATTTCTCCTTATCCCTGTATGTCAGATGTTGGACAGTTGTGTTTATACTTCTGGCTTTGTTCCTATCTCCCTTTGATTTTGATTTTCTTCCTTTTATTGCATGAAGTGTTACATCTGTCATCCATTGTTTCTTATCTTTCTTATTGGTCACTGTTAGTGTTTTCTTGCATTTATCTTTAATTTTTTTTTTACTTCTGTCCATATGTAAACACCACCGGGTGAGGTGGGGGTACCATGAGGATTAGAGTTGAATTTGCAGCCTGTTCATGGTATTCCCAGTGTCTGAGATGTCTAGGGTTCTTTAGTTTTGCTCTATTGACTGACTAAGGGGCCCATAATGGGATTTGTTGTTATTATGTGCCTTCAAGTTCACTCTGACTTGTGATGACCCTGTCATAGGATTTTGTTGGAAAGATTTATTTTTCAGAGCTCTGCCACTGCCTTCTTCTAATCTAAGGCCAAGAGTCTGTACGCTCTCATACTCATCTAGTGAAATTTCCAGAGCTGTTTTGGGATCCACACCCTGGTCTTCCAGGATCCTAATCCAACACTCAAAGCACTACGCCATGCTGCCTCTCAAAGGCCTTTAGAATCCATAAACTGTATGCAAAAATCAATTTTCCTTCCATTTCTCTTTCCTGTTGTTTTGAAAATGGTCTTTATGACAAAGACAACAGTACAGATATGTCAGAATTTGACATGAAAATTGCATCTGGATGCCAGTCCTCACTATTTATTTTTGAATTAGTTGGTTGGTTTATTTATTTATTTTAAGGTCAGGCCTGGGATTTCACCTTCAACAAGGCACAGCCTGACATCTGAGCTCTTGTCTGAGACCTTTGTGTTGTCCTTGAGTTTTATTCAATCCAATATGAAAGTATATTGACAAATCCTGATAATTGGTTTAGGCTTAAAATGCAGAGCTCTTTTACTGTTTCAATTTAACCAGAAGACAAATCATTTTTGTATTAATGATGGCTCTTGGTAAAAAATGAAAAAATAAATTGTATAAAGAATGTCATTGCTTTCCTGCAATGATTTGTACTACTTTAGTGAAAGAAAATAGTACCAGACCCCAGTCTCATGTGGAATTTTAAAAAGTATCATCAAAGTCTACAAAAAGATTCTGTGGCAGATTTCAGGACTGACTCCTTCAAGAGATTATGGCTGAAGGCTTCTGTCCCTGTTACTGTGCACATCATACGTATTTAATGCATAAACACAAACCGATATTTAAAACATGACACATTCTCATATAATAATATCCACGTATAATATTTAATGAATTTAGGAAAGGAATTAAAATGTCAATTTACTAAGTATAGAACTACAGAAATTCAACATGTATAGCAAAGATTGGGAACTGAAAACTGGAAGGACAATGCAAATTTAACTTTCATTCCTACACTGAGTAAAGGCCTAACTTGATGGGGTGAAAGCTTTGCTCTTCCTAAGTTACAGTCTCAGTATAAATTATTTTCTTGCTATTGATTTGTTTCAACCAGTTATAAAAGCACCATCTGACAAAAGTCATATGTAATTTGAATTTGTGTGACTTCTCTTTGTTTACTTTTCATTCTCCCAAAATGTCACTGGCTTTCATATTGATAAACAGAATGTGTAAACCTAAGAAACATACCATTGTCATAACTCAACAGCTTGCGGGGTTCCAAATCATACATGAGGCCAAGGTTTATATGAACAGCACCATTAACTTCATGGCCAGGGAATGATGGAGCCTCAGTGCATTAACTGTATGCTCTCTAAAGCTGAAAGGATGCAATGATCTTATTCAACAGAGATTTCATAGTAATAGGAAACAAAAAATATCTGTTTTTGTCTATTAATTTTTACATGACCCTTAGAAGGTCTTAGAAAACCTAATGGAATTCTTGACTAATTCTTTATTAAATACCTTCTCTACCATAATAAGGTTTCTAAGGTTTGTTAGGTACTATATTAATATGAAGGGTCTGTTTACATAAACAAATCATTTTATGTTGAGCAGAGGTTTTGAAGATCCTGACCAATGAAATAATGAGTGCAGAAGGCCTCTTCTTCATCCTAGCGTAGGCAATTGCAGCACAAACCAAATTTTACCCCCATAAAACAGGCTGAAGGGCCTGTGAGAACCCAATCACAATATGACTGAGTCACTTAAAGTTTCCATTTTCCTCTCTTTCAGAGGGTTTCTTGGACATGGGGTGGGTTGAATCACAAAATTTGCCATTCCTGGAGGACCCCAAGGAAAAAAAATATGACCCCTTGAAGCTTTTTAAAAACCTCTACCACAATTCTGGATTTTCTTTTCTTTTTTATTTTATGGTGGGGTTGGGGGATTTGGGGACATCAGGAAAGGCTTCAGGTAGTACAAAAAAGAATTTGGTGACAAATGCAGCTTACAGGTTGTTGTTTCCCTAGCCCCACTTGATCCAGTCTTTTGGAATTTCAAAAGATAAAAAAATCCTTTGTAAGCCTCCAAATGAACAATAATCTAAAATGGTTCTGTTGGTACTAAAAATTATATATTTGAATAGCATTACTTATCTTTTCTTTGCTTCCTGCCTTTCTATGCCAGTCAACTGTCAATATCAGAAGACTGTTCTCTTTAATTCACAATGAGATACAGATATTAGTCTTATCTTTTGGACCACTTTTATTCTAGAAGTGAAGGTAAGTGGGCCTGCACTGATGTGTTGCTGATGGTTTCCAAAAAATCTTCTAAACAGTCAACTGCAGATTTTTGCTCTCTAGACTTTATTATGTAAACACCTGAATCTGATAACACAAGAACTATCTGACAACAGAAGACCTAGCAGGTTGACCAAAACAGATCAAGGACAATACGTTTGGCCTTCATCAAGATGTTTTATGAAGCAGTTTTACAATCAATGTCTTATGTAACTTCACAGCTATTCTTCTAAAATTTGTTGTAACTTTGCTTCTCATGGTAATATCTTATGAAATCCCCTTGCCAGCATCACATTCCGACTAATTCATGTTTGCATTTTGGGGGAAGTAGAAGCTGCTGAGGAGATAGAACAAACATATCTTCCATTCAGCCTCTGTCTACATATTCTTGCAGCCCATTGCTTCTGCATTTGGACAAATGCACATCTTTCTTCAGTGGTCCTACGTGGTCTTTCCTTTCCTTCTATGATATGATGGAAGGTGACTGGCCGGCCATTAGTCCATACCCAGCTGCCCATTTTATCTTCTTTTAATCCTGAAATTGGAGACACTGAAATTGTTAAGCTATTCTGTAGAGCAATCCTATAGAATGATGACAGGACTTACACTTGTGTTCTTAAATGTAATTCATAAGAATTCGTCCATCATAATTCATCCATCATAATTTCATAAGTACTTTATATAAGAGTGAGATACAAATGACCAATCTGTTTCTAGTAAATCCATGCTTCAAAATAATGTTTACCCTTATGTTGGGTAAGAAAAAAAATACCATAGTTCAGTGACATTGTACATATGTTATATGTAGAATCACTGGTTCAATAGCAGATTATTCCAATTTCCAAAGATTTCAGGCAACAGCCCTGACAATCACTCACTGTCTGAAGCAATGGGAATTCATTACTAATCAGAGAAGATAGTTTTCTTGGTGAGTGCATCTCAAGCTACCTGACAGAGAAACTGGTGTGGTATTTTCTTCAGCATGCCAGGGTCCAGCCTCGTATGTGTGGCATTTGACTATAGTTTCATTCTTTCCTGGAAATGCACTATACACTGGCAAAATAGCTTGTAGTCTGGCAAGGACCACCACTTTGAGTAGAACTGCTTGAGACTACATATAACATTGATCAGATTCATGGTAAATATATATATGAGCGGCAGGAAGAAGAAGTATATTTTGCATGTCACCCCCATTTCAGCTTACTGAGCTAAGGAATCTTTGAGGAAATCCTATGCACAATGGAGCTGGGTATAAATCCAACTGATATCATGGAGTTGAACTCTGACAACACATGGATAACTTTCATATTATTATTATTATTATTATTATTATTATTATTATTATTATTATTATTATATTTATATCCTGCCCTACTCCCAGGGCTGGACTCAGGGCAGCTTACAACATTAAAAAACACCATACAGTTAAAAACATAAAAAATAATAAATTAAAATTAAATTAAATTAATACAATAATTAAAGTAAATTCCATGCTAAAATCAAGTACTTTAAAAAGATTAAAATGCTTAAAATATATTAAAACAATATAACAACACCTCATCACATGCCTTAAAAATCTTCTGTTATAAAAGCATGTCTAAACAAGTAGGTATTAGCTGCCAGCGGAAGGATAACAAGGAAGGGGCCATTCTGGGCAGGGAGTTCCAGAGTCTAGGGGCAGCCACAGAAAAGGCCCTCTTGTAATGGTGGTGGGATGAAGAGAAGGGCCTTCCCTGAGGATATCAGAACCCGGGCTGGGTCATATAGGGACATATTGTCTGCCAAATAGCCTGGAACTGAGCCATATAGGTCTTTATAGGTCACCAAAAGAAACTGGACAGTTACCAAAATTGAAAGACAATTAAGTGACAGATTATGGTTGGGTGGGCTATCATATTATTTATGATAGCCAACCAGCATCATTCTAAACAAAAGATCTATGAAAAAGTCACTGAACCCAATATATTCAGAGTTTGAGTTCCTATTTTTGTCCACAACTTCTAGAATTAGCCACATAATGTTCCCACACTCTGCATAATCAATTTATTTGTAGTAGCAGACTATGACAACAGATTACAAGGGCTGAATTGTACATGTAGTACTACTCTGTTTACTAGGTGAAAAACAAAGTTACATATATTTATATTATTATTGTTATTAGTAGCAGCTAAGCAAGTACAGCCTAGGGCATATGTAGGGTTCCCATATCCGCACACGGCGGGACAGTCCCCGGTTTGGGCGGTTTGCCGTCCCGGTCCCCGGTCCGGCTTTGGCGCCCAAACCGGACGGCCCCGCCCCACCTACGGCCACCTCCAGCCGCGGCGGCGGCTCCAAGGCCTTGCTGAGGCCTGGGAGGGCTCTCCGCGGTTGGAGCTCCAGCCGCGGAGACGCTCCTCCTGGGCCGCCAGCAAAGGCCAGGGTGGAGGAGAGGAGGCCGCTTTCCCACCGCGGCGATGGCCGCGATGAGGGGCGGGCCCTCGTCCTCCTTCCCGGCCTGGGAGCCGGCCCGAGGTTTTCCTCCCAGGCCGGGAAGGAGGAGGGGGGCCGTTTGCCACCGCTCGCAATCACCGCGATGAGGGGGGCCTCGTCCTCCTTCCCGGCCTGGGAGCCGCCGAGGCTTCTCCCAGGCGGGAAGAGGAGGGGGCCGTTTGCCACCGCGGCAATCCCGCGATGAACAGGCGGCCCTCGCCCCTCCTTCCCGGCCTGGGATCCGGCCGAGGCTTCCTCCCAGGCCGGAAGGTAGGGGGCCGTTTGCCACCGCGGCAATCGCCGCGTATGTACAGGCGCCCTCGCCCTCCTTCCCCTTGGCCTGGGAGCCGGCCGAGGCTTCCTCCCAGGCGGAAGCAGGAGGGGGCCGTTTGCCACCCCGGGCAATCGCCGCGATGACAGGCGGGCCCTCGCCTCCTTCCCGCCTGGGCGCCGGCCGAGGCTCTCTCCCAGCCGGACGAGGAGTGGGCCGTTTGCCAGTCGGCAATCGCCGCGATGACAGGCTGGCCCTCGCCCTCCTTCCCGGCCTGGGATGCCGGCCGAGGCTTCCTCTCAGGCCGGGAAGGAGATGGGCCTGTTTGCCACGCGTGCAAATCGCCGCTATGACAGGCGGCCCTCGGCCCTCCTGTCCCCGGCCTGGACCGGCCGAGCTTCCTCCCAGGCCGGGAAGGAGGAGGGGGCCGTTTTGCCACCCGGCGGCAATCGCCGCAATGACAGGCGGCCCTCGCCCTCCTTCCCGGCCTGGGAGCCGGCCGAGCTTTCCTCCCAGGCCAGGAAGAGGAGGGGGCTGTTTGCCCTCCGCGGCAATCGCCGCGATGACAGGCAGCCCTGGCCCTCCTTCCCGGCCTCTGTTGAGGCTGTGGGCCTCCACAGAGGCCGAGAAGGACTGGGGCCGCCCGCGATCGCGGCCGCTTCTCCTTCCCCTTTCCCGGTCTCTATGGAGGCCCAAGGCCTTCACAGAGGCTGGAAAGGGAGTGGGGTCCGGGAGAGGCTGCTTCCCACCGCGGTGATCACCGCGATGAGGAGCAGCCCTTGCATCCTTCCCGGCATGGAGCAGGCCGAGACTGTCCTCCCAAGCGGGAAGAGGAGGAGGACAAGGTTTTAAATGTTAGTACCTTAAAAAAAGGCTTAAGCCTTGTCCTACATTTGTCCCGGTTCGGAGCTCCTCAGTTATGGCAACCCTAGGCATATGCTGTGGTATACTGAATAATTTCTACTTACCAATCCAAAATGGCTGCTTATTGGCAAAGTTCCAGAGCCATGCCATCTCCTTTGGGGAATGCACACTAGCTAGATGACCAGTGGACCTGTATGCCAGACAATAACATATGGCAATGAAAGTCAGCCATGGAAAATTTTAATGGGAAATGCTGTGTTCTAATACACATTGTATTATATATATTTATATATATATGTGTGTGTGTGTGTGTGTGTGTGTATATATATATATATATATATATATATATATATATATAATGGATATATAAAATAAAACATAGATTTTATATGTATTTTGATTTATTTTGGGGGTTCAAAACTCTTGCCACAAAATTCAGAAAATAATCTTCTAGTCCACACATTATTTTGGGAAGTGTGCATTAGATCAGTTTGCTTCCAAACAGAGACTGGGGGGAAAAATCCTCAACCATCTCCAATTTCTATATTATATGTGTTGCCTAACAAAAACAGTTGGCTATTTTTCATTTTCCTCTAAATGATATTGCTTTAGCTTATCCCTGAGCAATTATGCCTTTGCTGCACTATACATTTTTAAAATTTGATCTCCTTTTCAAAAACCTTTTTTTAAAAACGGCATCTTTAAAAGAAATAGAATAAAGCAATGTGTTATTTTTATTTTAATGAAAACCCACATCCCTCTCCCTTTCCTGTTTGACACTAATAAAAATGGTTAAAGCTGCCCCAATATTTAATATTATGAGAAATACTTGAAATAAACAAAAGCAAAGTGTTCTGCAATTCTTGTGAGGTACTTTAGGTAGTACTAACTGAAAAAATATATAGTTTCGGGCCTTCTTTTGCTTCCAGTTCTATCCAGGTGACACATTTTCCAATGCATTTTGTTTCCGTTTAGTAAGACTATTTTCAATATAATTTTCGAAGGCTTTTGATGCGAGGTCAGCACAACTTCACACTAGGATTGGGAGTTTATTAACACATATGACTAAATCATTCTGCTGTTGTCTACTTCAGTTTCCAATTTGTCAGCACGAAACATAAAAACTGCAGACCATAAAGATCTGCAGGAATTTTAACTAGATTCAAGGAATATTTGGATGCCAAGATAAGGCAAAAGGTTCAGGCTTTTCAAGATACTGTTTTTTAAAGTCATTTAAATAGGGACTTCTGCTAGCCTTCAGTAATCAATCAATCTGGTCTGCAGGCTAATATGCTGTAATTTGCTTCTCATGGCACTTTCTGAGAGCCAGCATGTTGTAATACAGTTGGCCCTTCTTATACACAGATTTCTTATACACGGATTCACGCATACACGGTTTGAAAATGTTCAAAAAAAGTATACATTTCAAATATCAAAACCTTGATTTTCCATTTTTTATAAGGGACACCATTTTGCCATGTCATTATATTTAATGGGACTTGAGTATACACGGATTTTGTTATACACGGGGGATCTTGGAACCAAACCCCAGTGTATAACAAAGGTCCACTGTAGTTTGACTAGGCCACTAGGAGACTAAGATTTGCAGTTCTGCTCAGCCATGGCAACCCTCTGGGGGACCTTGAGTAAACCTCCCTCTGACAGCTATAGAGGAAGACAATGACAAATCTATGAAGAAATCTTGCCAAGAAAGCCCTGTGATATGGTCATCTAAGTTGGAGTTAATTTGAAGGAACACAACAACATTTTCTGACAAAATTTTCTTATGATCTCACAGGTTTTTCTTTACCTCTTCATTGTTTATATTTCCACTTCCCTTTCCATTACTTATGTGTCTACTAACTGAGAAGAAGACTGTTTGCATCTGATCCAGGTGATCAGGTTTCACCCAGTTTTGTAGGAAATGACACATTACCTGGTGTCTGCTCAGAACACAATCTGACCTATATTCCAAGTTTTTATTTTTTATTTTTTTTAAAAAAAATCCAAGTCTGCAGTCCTTGCAGAAATGGAGTTATGGGGCAAATGTGAAGTCACTATTCTGCCCAATTATTTTGCCTGAAAACTTGCCACTGCCACTGATTGTGTTTCTCCAATCAATGAAGTCTCATACCTATGATCAATTTTTGTGACAAATTCTCTTTCAGTGTCAGATGTTATGCCTTTTCAGGAAAGTTTAGTTTTTGGAATGATGTCCAGCTGAAGTCTTATTTTCACAGCTTTTTGCACAAAAACCAAGGGTGCTATTTGAATGAAGGAGAAGAGATGCAACAAAGCAAGAAAAATTCTGCAATGCAATCAGAAGTATTGAAGCATCCATAGAGACTGTTGATATTTCTGACTCCTATGATGTAGTATGTTGGGGGGGGGGTTATGAGGGGCAATTAGACTGTAGTTTGTGGATCTACCTTTGTAGTTCTTTTGTTCAGTGACCGCTGTTCTGAGGTCTGAGATGGAATGCCCTGGAAGATTGAAATGTTCTGCCACCAGTTTTTGTGTATTCCCATTCTGATTTATGTCCATTTATCCTCTAGCACAAGGACTGGCCTGTTTGTTCAATGTAGAGTGCTGAAGGGCATTGCTGATAAAGTATAGTATAGATCACATTGGAGGATGAGAATGTGGAGGCCCTCCTAATATTATGGGTGACACCATTAGGTCTTGTGATGACATATCCTGGATAAATGTGTGGGCAGAGTTGGCATCTTGGTTTGTGGCAAAGCTTAGTACCAGTGTCGCCATCTATGTCGTGTGTCATCCTGTAGGTCAGTATCTGTTTGAGGTTTGGAGGCTGTCTGGATTTGTAATTTGAAGTAACATCCTCACATATCAGAGGCATATATATGTCTGTACCTGGCTTCCACTCCACCAAATACATCTAAAGACGTAGACTGAGGTCTATGAAAGCTCATGCTGCCAATTTCTTTCTTTCAGTTAGTCTCAAAGGTGCCACAAAATCTCTCTATGTACTGGTCTCTAAAAGGTTCAACATGTTTTTGTTTACTTATGCAAGGCTCACCTGACCTGGTTGTTTCATTTAATATTTTGTCAGTTTTGGATAAAACGTTTGTTTAAACACGCCCCCCACCTCCACTTTCTGTGGTATAGGAACATATCCCTATTCTTCCCATGTTATTTCTGTCTCTGGTACCATATTTTCTTTTAGAGAAGTAATGTCCAGGAAAGTATATAGTTCATTAACTCAGGTATACTGTGACAACCCACAGTAAAGTATGTCTAGCCTTCCCATACCATTTCCTGCAGGCTCTTTCAGCACTATCCCATGTTACATTACTCGCAGAACTCAAAATGTAGCAATATTTGCCTCTGTGTGTCCAGCTGGAAGGGCATTTCCTAGATTTAGTTTTCTATGAAGGAAAGAAAATATGTAAACACAGCAAGATAACACATCTCTGATTAACTTTTTGTTTCTTTTCCACTACAACTCCCCATTGTATTTCTTTTAAAGATAAGGAGTATCAAGTAACCCATATGGCTTCTCTGATTATACTTCTCATATTATATGTTTCTTGAGATATAGGTCTAGAACATGAAACATGATACATGAAAAGCTAACATGCAAACTGGAGGAATGACTATTCAACTCTTCACAGCCTGCCACCCAAGGCAGTATACAAGATAAAACAGAATAGAGATAAATTCAATAATATTTTTTTCAAAAAATGTGCTATCATAGGCCCTATACAGACAGGTCAAAATAAAGCTGCTTCAGGTCACTTTGGAGGTATGGTGTTTCAATGATGCATGTGTCCAAAGAGTCTGGAAGCTATACCAAAGCTGCATTCCAGTCCTTAGGACTGGAGCGTGGCTTTGGTGTGGCTTCTGGACTCTTAGGACACATGCATCATTGAAACAGCATACCTGCAAAGTGACTCGAATCAGCTTTATTTTGGCCTGTCTGTATCAGGTCCTCATTACACATTATTACATTTAAATAACACAAAACGTAACTGTAAAACAGGATGAAATTACAAACAGCTTAAAAGCATTGAAACATAACAAATGAGGAAAAAGTGCAGTAGTTTACTGGGGTATACTATGGATGTGCTAGGGATAAGGATGTGGAAGATACTAAAGACATAGCTCTTGGAAGCAACTAGTTACACATAACACATGGTTTAATCCTCCAAATTTAGATTGCACTAACGTGATTAATTCCCTTTTCCAATTATCAAAATATAATTCAATTACATTATTTTGTTTTTGTTTTTTTATGATTTCAAGATAACAAGGGTTAGGTTCACTTCTTTTGCAGGCTAACACTGGATTACTTTAACAGCTACAGAGCAATAGCAGAGGAGGAAAAGTGTAACATATAGGCTGCACAAGGTCTATGGAGCCCACTTTTGTGGCCACTAAAGCCTCTGCCTATTTTATATTTGCACATGTTTTAAGTCATTTTTGCCCAACAGGCTCACACAAAGTGCAAAAAAGAAACTGTCTTTCCACCTCATAATCCCCATAATGTGTCCAACAAATACATTTGTTTTCATCTGTGTCTCTCTCAAAATATCAACAGGAAGTTACAGAATGTCACTTCTAGTCACCATTTTCAGAGAAATTTGAAATAAAAATGGAGGCATTTTGGCATCCTGGAAAAGGGGGATGCAGCACATGAAGGGTCCTGAAGGAAATTAATGGGCTGTACAGACAGTGCTTAAGGGGTGATGGGACGCCACCTCTTTCCTAGCCAGATCGGGGCTGCAGCAACTGCACGCTGCACCCTGATCTGGCTCTCCACTGTGCAAAAAGGGCACCATAGCTGCCAGTGCCAGGGCTTTTCAGCACTCCTTTCGACATGCGTCATCTGGATGCAGTGCCAAAGGAACATCATGATGCTGCCCGACGTGTGGTTGGGCACACTGCATAATGCCAGGATCAGGACAGCATCAAGCTGTGCGTCATGCAGATGCCACGGCCCCACTCTGCCCCAAGGCCAGTGTTTAGTGTTGGTTTGTTGAGGCCTTTAGTCTTGTCCCTCATGCAATTACCTCCCCTAGTCTGATTGAAATGGCAAAGGCATACAACAACAACAGTTATTTACTGATGAATATATAGATCAGCATTTTTGCAACCAGCTGTGTTAAATATTTAGCACCGTCTGACATGGTGTATATTGGATGAGTTGTTGACTCAGCTGCTAGGTGGCTTGGCAAATTTGGCCTAGTACCTTCATCACTCTATGGTCCTGTTAAAATACGCTTCTTCTCCTTTTCTTTTTTTTAGTGTTCAAAACCCATTCATTTCTAAATACAGCTACCACATCCTGTCATTCTAAGGGCAAAATCTAATCATTTAACCAGTAGTTGTAGAGGCACAACCAGATTATAGGCCAGGCCTGGGGACACCTCCCCATTAATATTTGGGTAGAGGCAGCTGGTAATTTGGTCTACTAACCACCATTGTTTGAAGGAAAAGACTGGACTATTTTAAGCAATAAATGAGCTCACATAGATTGGGTTGTGCTGTTTATAAAGATCAGCCTTTGGTTTTGAGAAGAGTTTAATTTTAAAAGAGACACAGATGCTCTGTCCAAGGACAAGATGCAATGAAGGGAGAGGACCAAACGTCTTCATCATTTTAAAAAGCCATCCCACTTGTTATCCCAAAACCTAGGGTCCTGGGAGGGCATCCATGAGTTAATTCAATGGGGATATTAATTTAGCTCAATAGGGAGCAGCAGCAGAGTTTCGGTAAGTTAAAGCCAGGAGTTTCAGCCTACGTATATCAGTTCTGAATCCAAAGAACTCCAGAGGCAGGTTCCAAATTAGTTTAGTTTTTTTATAAAAAGGGGAATGATCACACACACAAAGCTCTCTCTCTCTGTCACTCACACACACACTTACATACATATACAAGAACTAAGATATAAAAGGTTACCAGTTCCAGAAGCTAGGGTCCAATCTGGAGAAAGCTGGAAGTTGAATAGGACTCAGTAGTCTGCTTTGTGGTGCAGCTAGAAGTACTGAGAGTTCTAGCTTGAATCTGACAGGGTTTCTGCCTGACCCAAACTGAACCCAAAGTGGGAGTGCCCAAATGGGCATATTTATGGGTTGAACTGTGTCTTGGGGCAATTTTATTTATTTATTTATTTATTATCCTGCCTTCCTCCCAAGCTGGGACCCAAGGCAGCTCACAACATATATATTCCTGGAAAATCAATTCAATTTTTTTATGATGTATTTTTTTTAAAAAACAAACAAACCTTTTTACTGTTTTAATAGGAGTATGTTAATTGTTTTGAAAGTATTGCTTTAATGTGTTTATATATACATACACATTAAAACAACACTCTAAAATAATTAAAATAATCCAATTAAAGCAGTAAAAAGTTTTGTTTTTATTTAATTAAGGTTTATTATATTTAAAAAGACATATGTATAGAAAACATACATACAAATAGACATACATACACACATATATATAGTCACATATCTTAGACTAACATAAATCTTCCTGAGCTCTGTTATTTCCTTCATTTTATAATCTTATAGATAATTCATCTCCTTACTTATATTTTTGCCTACTTCCAGCTTAAACTTAATTAATTGTATAATTTCACAACATCTTCTGGACAACACTTGTAGATTTAGTTAAGTAAAAATACTTTAGTAAAAGACCTAAATTCATATATTAGTTCTCAAGTTTTTAACATATATTTCCACCTTTGTTTTGTTTTTGTTTTTTTAAAAAATGCATCAAACAAAATTTGAATTGATGGTTTTAACTTCAGAGATAAAAAAGTAATATTTTTGGTTGATTTAATCAAGCAGTGATAAAATTAGGACAACCCCAGGGAGCTTGAGACAAGATGCGGGGTTGGGAAATACAATGGAGGTTAGCAAGGAGATTGGCTTACTGCTTTAGGCTGATAGACTTCTTTGCCTTTGACCTTCAAGAGGAAATGCATATGGCGGGGGCTTGGGAAGAAGCAATACCCATTAAATTACATGGGTCCTATTGACAGGCCCTCAGATCTTATGTGACCACACATAAGGTCATCATGAGGTTTCCAGGATCATGCTATTTGGCCTCTATAGAATTGCTATTATAACAAACTATAACAAAATATTTGTACCCCAAAATAACATGGAGTATACAGAGTGTGTTAACACATTATAGTTGGTATTGGGAATGAACTATATTTGTAATATGGTAGGTAGTTGAATTACCTCTTCAGTCCTGCTTTGCCATGAAAT
This sequence comes from Sceloporus undulatus, assembly GCF_019175285.1. Lineage (NCBI taxonomy): Eukaryota > Metazoa > Chordata > Lepidosauria > Squamata > Phrynosomatidae > Sceloporus > Sceloporus undulatus. The sequence continues at coordinate 87,272,780 of NC_056525.1, forward strand.
CAGTTCACAATGAAGAAAGCACTGCTTTCACACTGAATTGGCTTCATAACACATTCACAGGTTGACTACATAGGGGCTGTGCCTCCATCTTTGCCAGATCAGGGTCACAGCAACCGCACACTGAGGCCCTGATCTGGCCTTTCCACAACACAAAAAGAGCCGCAAAAAGCAACTTTTTGTGCCCTAGAAAGGGTGCTGTAACTGGTAGCGGCACACCTTTATGGCGCTCCTTTGGTGTTGCATCATCTAAATGCACTGCCAGAGGAGTGTCGTGATGCTGCCCGCCGTGTGGTGCAGTGCACGGCGTCACACTGCCATGGGGGCAGAGTCGGAGCATGCGTTGTATGGACGCCATGCTTTGACTCTGCCCCCAGGCCAGCCTTAATGACCAGTGTGCACAGCCTGCAACAGGTCTAATGGATTTAAGTTTCAGGAGGATAGATTTCAACTGAACATTAGAAGGAACAATGTGGTTCTGCAATGGGACCAATTTCCTAGAAAGACTGGGGGATTCTTTAGCTGGAGATCCTACACAGAGCAAGACGTTAGACCCAATGGCCCATGGGGCCATGATTCCATGAATTAATAGTAATATCAAAATAAACTAACTTCCTCATTATGGCACTATATATTGGCAGTGAGGCTTCCCTTTGGCAGGTACATGAAATGAATGAGACCTATTACATTGTTTCCATTACTTTCTTTCATTAGCAAATATTTCATTTTCCCCATTACAACTTTTCTAAGTAGTTAATTCACCCAGAAAAGCATTAACGTGCTTTATTTTGCAACATCAGCAGGAAAATGGAGTGTTATTAATAGGATATCTTTTCCTTCCTTGCCCTCATGTAGCAAGGAAGGCTATTTAATAACATTTCTTTCTACTGAAGGAACATTACTCTGGCAGTTTCACCCCCCCCCCCCCCATGATGAAAATGTTTTTGGTGCTATTGTAAGCTGGTGTAAATACAAGTCAGTGGGGCTACATTATTTTACATGCAGCAAGGACCTATTATCATGTTTTTCATATTTTGTGAAGTAAATTGAAAAGAATCCATAGGCTACAAAAATAAATATTAAAGGATTCAGGTAACATCTAAATAGAATTTTGATAACTAGGGGATGGAGCAGACAGGTAGGCAAGTGTAACCAGAGGGCCCAGAAAAGTACCGGAGTGCAGCTTCGAGCCAGTTTGGAGGTGTGCGTCCCTTGAACAACATGCCTCCAAAGCAGCCACAAGCCACTTCATTTGACCTGCCTGTTCCTGGGCCAGGTCACTTGACTTGTATTTCTTATATTGTTGCAGTTCTTGGCATATAAATAAATATAATTTGTATATATACCATCAGTGTACAGCTGTTTGAGACTCTTATTTCATGGTAAGGAATTATCTGAATCTCCAGATATTGTGGAACTAAAGCTCCTAGTGTGCCTCACCTATGGCTATTCTGACTAAGGCTGCTGGTAATTATAGTCCAACAACAACATCAGGAGGGCTTAATACTTCCACTCTGTCTTAAATTTAACATACCCCCCCCCCCCCACACACAAATGGAATTTCAGGCTTACATGATCAAGCCAGTGATCCATCTGAGGAACTTCTCCTCTAGGGGAAGAATCAGGATGAGAATTCTCCTTATTCAAATACTGTTCATCCTGAAGGACATTTCCTCTTCTACTGGGTATACAAGAATGATCAGCATGCAATATGCCTTGTGAACTGTTGCTGGTCCTTTCTTGTATTTCTTGAGTGTCATCATTTTGGGAGGTTGTGGAAGGACAGCCACCTGATCATTAAGCAGGAAACATAAACACAATGTTTTGAAACACAAGTGAGTGAATGTAATAACAAACGTGGTTTGAGCACAACAGAAATGAGCTATGTAGAAAATGAAAGACGCTCCAGCCTCTGAAGTAAATCTTTTTGCTTTCATGCCTCTTTTTATAAGATATTTTAAGAGTGGAAAACTGAGGCATTTTGATTCTGGAGTGCTGCTGATAATTCCCAACACTCCAGGAGAGACTTGCTGCATGGTGGTCTGTAATATTTTCAATCCAAGGTCAAATCTAAAATAAATCACAAATGAGATTAATTTTGCAATCTCAGCTTAATCTTCAGAGAACTCATTTCTGAAAGGGCCCAGAGCCAGATGCTGCAGACAAAAGCCCAAAACAACAGTGCTGCTGTTTGTGCCAGGATGGTGTCTTGCTTTCAAATTTGCCACTGCACTGATAGCTCAGGTTACAGTTTCCACTTCAGAAACTGCAAGGGCAGAAAAAGGAGGTTGCTGAAGATGAGGACAGAATTGCTGGTTGTGCAGCAAACAGACTGCCAAAGGATCTTTGCCCTCCTCTCCCACCTTTTTAGAAAACAAACATGAAATATATATATAATCTTTAAAAGCTGGAAGACTTTTAGGGGGGAAAGTATAGTGTGAGAAAGAGGGAACGATCACAGAATTGCTTGGCCACAGGGTGTCACTCTTGACCCAAATTTGGGTCAATCTATGTCATTGTCTAGGGCATCAAGAAAAATGGTTTAGCATGAAAATTAACAGGCGCTCTGGGTCTCCTATAGTAAAATATGAGGTGGTTCATTTCAGCTTAACAATTTGGATATCCAAATACAAGACATGTTGCCTGCTACTTGTCAGTCTGCACTCTGTATGTAACTGGGCACTAAAATTCTGTTAAAGATTAAGGCAACCAAAAAGCTGAAAATCTAAAAAGACAGATCTTTTAAAAAGAATGACACATTTTGTTCCTGAACACAATTTGACCTTCAATGTCTTGACAGTCAGTATTTTGGTACTACTGTACTTTCTTCTTGACTCAGTTAAAAGTGACCTATATTAACAGAAATACAGGTTGGCAGACTTTAACAAACTTTAGACATAAGTAACTTCTGGAATCCTAAGGAATAGGGAAAGAGAAAGTTACCCTAACTTGGGTGGTTTAACTCTAAAGGGGAAAAAATCCAGGTTGCAATTTAATGTGAAGAGTACTTCTAGTAAGAAAAAAAAATGAAAAAAAAATGATTGTTTAGATCCAATTGATTCAACAAAAGAGCAGGTGCAAGAGAAAATACAAAATTATACTTCAGCTTCTGAAATTCTATCACAGCTATATAAAGACATTGGGCAGCATCAGAAACATACAAAATTTGGGAAGAAAATGCTTTTTTATTCAGTTACAGAGTTCTCTTTCCTCTCTAACTGTATTACAATCAGATTACTCAGGCGACTTGTTGAAGAGTAGACTTCTTTTTGGGGGGTTGTGGCAGTGCATTTAGGAATCTAACAGAGTGCTGTAGGAACCACAGTATATTCTGTCTTGGAAAAGAAATCCAATTTGATTTTAAGGGTCAACTGTAGTAAGAAATCTGTTCTTTTATTAAGTATGTTGTGGCTTAAAATATACAGACCAGTAACCAGTGAAGCTTTTTCAGCAAAGAAGCATACATCTCCCTTGCTGAAACAGCTTCACTGGTTATGGGTCTGTTTCCAGGCACATTTCAAAGTGCTGGTATTTGCCTATAAGCCCTATAGAGCTTAGGTACAGACTACCTGAAAGCCTGCATCTCCCTGTATGAGCCTTTTAACTCTTTCAGGGAGGGATTTCTCTCCATCCCACCACCACCTGAGACTTGGTTGCACAGGAGAAAGCATAATCAGATCTGATCTGCACTGCAGAAATACTGCACTTTAATACTGTTTTAACTACTAGGGCTCAATGCTTGTGGAACTCTGGGATTTGTAGTTTTGCAAATCATTTAGCCTTCTCTGTCAGAGAGCTCTAGTGCCAAAACAAATTACAAACCCATAGGATGGAGCCATGACAGTTAAAGCACTGTCAAACCAAATTAATTCTCCAGTGTGGTAGTAGCCTGAGTCCTGTTCTTTGGAACTGCCATCCAAGGGAGGTTTGATCTGCCCCTTTCTGTTGTCTATTCTCCAACAGGCAAAACCCATCTTGTTTAAACAGGCCTTCAGCCTTGGCTGATCAGGGCGAAAGTGATGTGTAACTGGGTGTGCTGTTTTAGTATGCATTGTGAGTTTAAAGTGTTTTAATTGTTTGAAAATTTATTGTTTAAAAATAATCTTTTAATTGATGGTACTGTACTATTTAAATTTGTATATTCCATACTGTTTTAACTGCTCTGTTTTAATTTATACTTGTACTGTAAGATGCTTTGAATCCCATTTGGGAGAGAAGCAGGATATAAAACAAACAAGTAAGATGCAATGATTTTATTGCATCATTTAATTAGAACACTCTGCATTCCATTGTGATCCAGAGAAAGGCCAGTGTCTGGGGTTCAGAAAGAGAACCAATACAGTCACTATTATCCATTTTGTTTTCTAAAGATTTTTAAACACAGATACTACTGATTTGTATCCATCAAAACAATTTTTTCCACTGTTGGCTTTTTCCTTTGAAAAATTAAAATAAAAACACTAAACAGATAAATCATTTTAAATCATTAAAAAAATAATGATATTATCTGATTTACTTTTAATGACAAAAATAGTTAATTATTGTCTTCCCAAAACAAGCAATTGTATGTCTTATAGTTGTATTATAGGGTTACAATTGCAGCCTCACTTGAACAGGGAGATTGGTAAAACATTATTCAATTATTATATTTTTAAAAATCTATTCATATTATGTATTATTCAACATCTGATACAAAGGCACAGAGAAAACTTCCTCATAACCAGATCATCTATTAGTATTGTGGGCTTTAAACAGACTGGCTCTCTAGTATTTCAGACAGAGATTTTTTTCCACTACCTGCAACTGATGCCACGGTGGAATTTGGAAGCTTCTGCAAATAAAGCATGTGCTCTGTCAGTGTTTCCGTGCTTCCATTGTTTAAAAATTCTGAGATATATGCATAATTTGGCCCATGATGGCCAACTATAAACTCACAGTGCCCTCCCTTTTATGTCATATTTCGCAATTACTATAAAAGTACAGCAATCCTTGTGCAGTTGGATGCTTCAGATTTCCTAAGTGACTGTGGTCACATATTGCTGAATTTACTGTGTCAAAAGATCTGGCTCTGTTGTGGTCTGGACACTATTTTGATTATTCTATAGATGTCTATACAGATCCTAATTCCCTTGACTTCATCAGGTCTTACTTGCAGTGAAGTATGATCACAACTATAGTCTTGTTCATAAAATGCTGCTAGGCAGCCATTGGCAGTCATATATAATGACCACAATTTATAATCAGAATACCAATGAGATCCCATGACACTGGATGTGGTATGTGTTTGGACCAAAAAAGTCCATGACAATGGATGTGGTATGTGTCTGGATCTGAAGGTAAGGTCTGAAGGTAAATGTTTGGAATGACTTGTCTTACCCGTCCTGGTGTCTAGAATTTGAACAGTTGCTTCCCTCTTGTGTCCCAGTACAGCATTTTTAGGCTTGTTCAGTATTACTTTAAATACTTCATTATTTTCTTCAAGGCCATCATCCTGAAGGAAGATATTCCAGAACTTGGTAGAAGCACCTGTCAGAGGTATAATATGTAGATATGAGTCCTACATAACATTTTGAAATACTTTTCTTACTTCTCTAAGATAAGAACATGAGAACAGCCACATTTTACAACTACAATTCTGTGAAACACTTCAGTTATGGTGAATATATTTCCTTTTTACACATGCAGTTACCATGAATGATAACTGTGAATATACAGTTGTAAAACCTCAAAAGAAGTAGAATGCATCCAGAACTTTCCACCAAATAACTTTAAGTGCCTTTGTTTATACAATGCTGGCTTACTAATGCTATAAGTCTCAGTTTATCATCATATATTAACTCTTTACCATCCAAAAGTCATCTACTCCATGATGCCAATTCACTGTTTAATAAAACTAAAACTAAAAACACATGGCTGACATTCTAGTGAATAATTATATGCTGTTATCTGAAGGACCATTCAGGTTTTCAGGAACCCCCATTCCATGCCTCACATGAATATTGTACTAGCAGGCTTCCTAGCTTTTTTGTTTCATATTTAAATTTATTAAATCAACACTTTACCAACCAGATCCCCCCCCCAACCACCATAATACTTTATTTTGTAAGAAAGATGTATTGAGCATGGAATTATGAAGTGGGAAACCTCTGAGGAAAGTTTCATTAGTAACTTTTAAAAATCTCAATTGTAATAATAGCTTTCACATGTCCGAATCTTAAAAACTGTCTTTCCAGTCTTGCTTTTCATTCATGGAAGAACTTCACTGCACCTGGAGCCCCAAACTTTTTGAACAAAAGCCCATTACATTCTGTGAAACAACAACCCAGCAAATGATTTTGTGATATTCGTAAACCCAAGTTCTATAATATGCCATTGACATGAAGGATTCTTATAGTCTAATTTTCAAAGCACAATGTTGGCATCAGTTCCAGTGAATAGAAACAGGCAAGCACTTTGGGAACAATTTTAGGATTGTAGGATCCAGATGAAGTTTTATTCCCATCCTGGGCTCCAGTTCAACAAAGTACTTAACCACATGCTTAAGTCCTATCAGGACTTTGTAGCATCAAGCACTGCATATATATTTCTTTACTTACAGTAAATAAAGAGGGACGCACAAAATCCCTCCAATGACAATGAAATCATATTGAAAAGCAAACTCGTTTTAAAAGGTTTTCAGTATTTTTATGTTGCACATTGATTGGAAAAAATAAACATTTTACAACCCTGCAAGAAAGAACTCTAAGAGGAAGAAGCCATCCAGCCCTCTTTGGTCCTTCCTCCCTGCCTCCCTTATTTTTGGAACACATATATTTGGCAGGAAAGGGGATTGCATTGCTAAATCCTCATTTTCCAAGCATAGTGGAAAAGACAGAAGGTATAGTAATAGTTTTTCCTGCCCATTTTGGAGAAGAGAAATTTATTTTAAGTAAGAAACACTATGCAATAGAAAAACAAAGCTGTTTACCTGCACTTTTAAGCCAGACTATGCATTACATGATAGAGCTACAGTTGGATCTGCTTTAATACAGCAACCACGACTTTTCTCTCCACAGAGCAAACAGCAGTGTTTGGGACAGGATAGTTTACATGGAGATGGTAGCATGGGAAAAGAGCAAAATAGTTTATCCATCCATTTCACTGTTCTGATCAAATTTGGAGGCCAGCATAGCTTTATTAAACAGACCAGAAATGGGGACAGCTGGTCATAGATTTCCTGTCATGTAGAATCAGGGTGGTTCCATTAATACATAAATGTATTAACATGTTCTGCATCCACATCATACTGTTGTCTACTCTTTAGCTTGTAATACCTGTAAAGCCAAGATGGTTTTTGCATGTTTTTCTGCCAAACCCAGTTTAACTTTGTTATCTTCTACCTGTAGGATTGACCCCATCCAAAACCTCACACATATCTCTGTTGAATTGATGATTTTCTTTCTTTCTTGGGAACACTACAAAATGCTACACAGATTTCTGTAGGGTGATATCAAAGCACTGCATGGGCAAATTGACTGTGTGTTTCAGAAGTCATCTTCTTTCAGGCTAATGGGCACAATAGCCAGAAGACATGGGGGAAATGTCCATGCTCTCCTCTGCAGTTATACTTTAGCAGTTCCACATGCTGAACAATTTCTGAAATTTTCAAGGAAATAAAATACTTATGGTTTTCTTCTGTTTGAGCACTTGTGGATCATGGCCAAAGACTAGGCTGAGGTGTTAATGATACTGGAAGGAAAATCTTCTTTTTTGAAATGGCAATTTAATTAACACCGCTGAAGCCCGGTGCTTTAAGCTAGAATTATCATTGATGAAATAGACAGAAATACACACCTGTCTTCTGAACAGACAGTGCCAGCAAAGTAAAAAAGTTAAGATCAATTAATAATGGAAGGATGAGCCCCATTAAACCATCTTTAGTAGGATGGTGTCAAGAAATTGCATAATTGTCAAGTGCTAACTTGGCAATAGTAACACTAGTAAGTGTAACAAAATCCAGAATCCACAAAATAGTGATACCTTTATTGGCCAACCAAAATGCACAAAATACATCATGCAAGTTTTCAATGCTCCACTCCACTCTTCATCACACAAAACATGTTAAAAATCATACAAAAAGAAAAATTGTGATGATGGGAGAGAGTCACAAGCCTATATCTTCTATCAGATATAATTTCTGTTGTAGTTCATTAGTTATGAAGGGTTCCCAATGCATCCCTCTTCTTGGCCATGTGGGACCAGGGACCAGGGCATTAAAATACAGGTAATAAAAATTTCAACTTTATTAGCAACAGAAAAATAATGCCCTCTGAGATCGAGGCTGTAAGTGTACAATTACTAACTGCACACTTCTTCAGTTAAGTGATAGTCAACTACTGTACTTTCATGGAAATTTTTTGATTTTGCTGTAAATAAGAAAAAAGTTACACCAGTGTAGTTGCTATTATATGAAGTTAATGGTCTTTTACATGGGGTTATTGCTATATCTGCAGTAGACTAAGAACCTTAATAGCTAGACTTGAAAAGCAGACAGAGCTTTTCAACTGGTTGCATTTCTTCAGTGGCATTACTCCCTTTGGTATCACCTGGTAAAGATGCCTGTAAAGATATTCAGGGGGGACTGCTTCACCCTCCCTTTCACTGCCTTGCTCATCTGCTCCCCATGAGAGGCTGCCCACCATCTGGCCACATTACTGCTGAGTGAGGTGGCCCTGTGGTCTTGAGAGGGCACTTCAGGGTCTGGTGTGGCTGCTGGACAAGTGAGAAAGAGAGTCAACACCATTTCTCATTCACCTGGCAGCTGCATGAGTCCCTCCGGGTGTACTGCTCCACTGACTCATATACCTCCCTCTGGTGCAACTCCCTAGTGATGTCTCTGCATGCCTTCTTTCACTACAAATCAATCTACAATCCAAACTGAAATTTAAAGTGCTAATTAATCTATGATAGGACAATCTTGGAGGTCTGGCGATATATTCCACCATTCTAGCACCCCTTTGAGCTTCACTAACTGTTTCTGGTTTCTCAAAAATGGTTCTGGGATCTAAAAGAATGTGCAGGTAGAGTTCATATATGAACCCTCTTATCAGTTTGATGGCTTGGTACTAGTTTACCAGTAGAAAGTAGTCTGGTTAAATATATTCATTATCTTTGATGGCTGACAATTCCCTTGGTAGTGGGGTGAGGAATCTGTTTTGGGTTTTAGTTGAAACTCCCAAGAAGCTGTTGAAGGTGTTGAAACACATCCCTAAAACACCTTGTGTAGCTAATTTAAAGTTCAGACTGAAAGCAAAAGCACATGGAACAGACTCTCCAATCATATGGGAGCCAAGAGCTCCCATTGTCATTTATGCACAAATGTTGCATTATGGTGAAATTAAGGTATGCTGATATAGTGTTATAGCTCACAGTCTGAATGAACATGACCCCATTTCTAATCTCATCTCTACCTTAAACTCACTAGGTGGTCTTAAGCAAGCCATTATTTAGACAAGTCATTACTTTGATGTCCAAAGTATGTCAACGATACCACTGGTATGTCTTACAGGGATGGTGTAAGAACTGATAAGATACAGTATATGAAATGCACTTTGACTATTCACAGTATAAAAAGAATATTCACAATATATAGCTTTTCCAGGATGGCTCTTGCAGGTGTGTGTTGAAGGTTAACTTATTTTAAAGTAAACAGTGAGAGAATGCTTGAACTGCCCAGTGCCTTGGTACATTTTTGGTCATTTTAAGTGTGTGATTTAAGGAATGGTGCAGATCAAACAAACTGTGATCAGAGGAAAAATACTCCCTAAACTACCTTTTCAAATTATTAATGTTCTCTTCTTTATATATTATTATGGTTTTAAATGAAGAATAAATTTGTTTTAAAGGTTCCATTCATTCTTTCACTCTCAATTGATCACTGTATTATTTCATCTGCCCAAAAGTGTTGCCTGGACATGAAATTATCTTCTATATTATTTTATCTGTAAACCCTATATAATTCATGGGGTTGCCATAAGTTATCAGACAACTTGAAGGCCCACATACACATGTACACACATAAGCAGAAGATTACCTTGTCCTCTAAACTCTTGGATAGCAGCTACTATAGAAGGGTAGCTATTGACATCTCTGTTTAAGAGGAAATGTTGGATTTGTAGACTATATTTTAAAAGAAGGTGGAAAATTTTATGAACAAAAAATTAGATTGCTATTGTTCTTGCTTCATGAAACTATTTTATGGATGCTAGGCTCATGACATGATCACTAAACAGATGTAGAAAATAAACTAAAGCTAGAATATGTTCTGGGTATTACAAATTTGGGTATATTTATTACTTGGAATATTAGGGCCGGTACAGACAGACACTAAAAACCGTCTTGTGGATGGCATGGGGGCATGGCATACACATGACGCACGCCCTGATGCCACCCAGAAGCCACCTAGCTGCCCACACGACGCTCTGTTGAAAAACCGCTGTGGTGGTGGAAAGGGTGACTTTTTTTCTTCCCCCAAAAGGAATGGCATTTTGCTGCCTCTTTTGGGGCCAGAAAAATGCCAGATTGGGGTCACAGTGGGTGGTTGCTGCAGCCTCGATCCAGCAATTAAAGGGGAGGCGTCAAACCACCCCTTTAGCGCTATCTGTACCATCCCTTAGCAAAATTTTTAAAATGAGTTTGTCTACATTGCTACTCAAATATCTCTGGATTTACATAGTGGACGTCACTGAAATTAAGTATTTAGGGTAATATTGATATACAGTAATAGGATGGATGCTTTACTCTGAATATAGTATGTTTTCTTAGATATTTATTTGTATATATCATCAGGTTTACTTTCATAAAATCAATATTGTCATGAGAAAATTTATATGGGGGTCTTTATCATCCCATTTTTCCATTCAAAAAGATGCAACAGCCATTTTTAGAAAGTGAATTTAATTTTCCAGATTTGAATTTCTTATCATCAGGCACATTGCCAAACTTGTAGTAATAAGTGGAAAATATTGCCCAATTCAGATACACTTCCTTGGGCAATTTTAGAATCAACTTCCTTAGAACCTCCATTTGGATGGGCTGCCTTAGGTTCTGTTTATTTATGTAAGGGAGGGAAAAGCTGTGCCCCCTTAAATTTCTACTGACAGGGTGGTATGGTGTATAATATCTTGTAAATCACAGTTTGAGCTATATGGTCATGCTAAACTAACCCTATGGGATAATCTAATACTTTTTTATTTTTATGAAAAAAAGAAATTAAATTTAGGACTTGTTATTTGAATCACTTGGTCAGTCCAGACCAAGAAGTTTTATAAACTGAGATAATTTTTAATTTTTTTTATCTCTATAAATTTACCTATGGAAAACTTACCACAAAAACCAAAAGCAACTTGAACAAGCTTAAATAATTTTATTTATTTATTTTCTAGCTTAATGGAACAGTCACTGGCATGGTTCCATACTTAATACTTGCAAAAGAATCCATGTTTTTTTCCTGCACCACAAGTTGGATGACAATTGAAAACATCCTGTCAGAATTTTAAGGCATCTACCATCATTTTCCATTGAGCTATTGCTGCCTCCATATTTTTACTTCTAGTGAGTTCCCCATTTGGAATTGTCACTTGTCACAGACTTGTCACTGCAACTTGGACAATAACCAAAATCATACTGTCAAATTTTGAGAGATCTAGCATGATGTCCTGATAAGGTATACAGATGTTCTTTTTTATTATAATAGACTAGCTGATATATATTTAGCATAGGTCAGGTCATATTAATGTTCCAAAAAGATTCCATGGAACATCCTGTTTTCTCCAGCCTACTTTTTTAAAACTTCAAGTATCTTGCCAGCATTGTTTCATTTTAAATCTCAGGAATCTTAATAGCAGTGTTCACAGAAACTTCTCCCATTTTCTAGCCCTTAAAAACCAACAACAATCTTACTCAATGAGTTATGGTAGCTCCAGTTTTTAACTTCTGTGAGCCACCTTATTTGCAATTTTAACTTGAAACTGGTCATTATAACTCGGCTGACAACTAAAAAGCCTCTGTATCATTGTGAGATATCTAGTACATTAAAAAGATATATAACTAAAATGAAATAGCCACAAATAATATCATTTGTATTATAATTTGAACTGTTTGTCTGTCTGTTACGCTGTACAAATGGATGTGCTTGATAACATAGGCCTTGTCTGCACAGACCAAAGGGCCCATTTCTCTGCCATACGGGAATTGTTCTGTTTGGATGGCACATGTCCCAAACCTCAGTCCTTGTGGGGTGAGTCTGGATGACATCCAACATGTTCTGCATCAGAACTGGGGAATAACTCCATTAAAATGTCTTTTTAAAAAAAATATACCTGTCACTGTAGATCTCCCAGGAATATCCAGAGCCCTGTGTTTCCATGCTACAGCAGCTGTCTACACAGGTGTCCCACTAAGCCACCCAGCACATGCACTGCTAGTGTGGGTTGCTTACTCTCAGGCCAAAACAACACACCCTCCCATGTGACTGTTGCTGGGCGTCTCATCCAGATATCAGAAGTGAGCAACCTGCAGTGGATGTGCTGGGTGGTTCAGTGGGATGTCTGTGCACAGTTGCAGTGGGACATGGACAGAGGGCCAGGTAATGGGGGCAGGACAGCTGTGGGACCAGGATACAGACCTGTGCAGACAAGGCCATACTCTCCAACATGGTGTATTATCTAATGGACCCAAATGATGACAGTTTTGGATCAAGCGTATCAACAAAATCTATACACTTTGGATTTCTGTATTTTTATTTTATTCTGCTGAACCATGTTCTGAATAAACTTTAAACAAACTTGGTATTTTTGTGCAAGTCTAAGACTGATCAGCAAACTTTCAGAAAATTGCTAGTGCTTTGTTTAATTTGCATGAAATGTGGCCTCAAAGAAATTGTAGGAACTGTAGGTGCTAGCACTACTCCATTTGCCATGCAAATTGTGAGCAAATTCATCAGCATCAAACAACAAATGGTAATGCAGGGTAAATTTGTTTGTAAAGCTATAAAACAAGTTGGCTTACCGGGATCAAACTGTATCAGTTTTGCTGTACTATGTTTGAAGTCCAAGCCATTTCTAGCTGACCCTTCTTGGACCTTAAAAACAACAACAAACTATTAATCAGCAGAAAAATATAGACTATATGTCTTGGCTTCTTGTTGAGCAGAAATTAATAGAAATTTGGACATATTTGAAGTATATCTTACCTTTATTCCAACAAATGTTGGCTCAGCACTCCCTCCATTCCTTAGAATTTTGATAGGAAGAGACCCAATGTTTTCACAAATGCGATAACATGTTTCAGCCAGTTCTATACGAGACCATTTTATTTCAAGACTAAAAGTGAAACAAAAATTTTGAAACGTTACAAGGCAAATACTAAGATCTTCTATGGCTATCATTAAAAGGAGTTCCACCATTATATAAAGAATTTAATACTTGCAATAACCAGCACTTGTAAAAGTTACTTTTGGGGATTTGAATAACCAAGGCATCATGACCAGTAGCTCTGGTAGGGATGTGTCTATGACAGGGGTTCTGACCAGGGAATCTGACCAGGGCAGGGAAGCCTCTGTGGGCCGACCAGCTTCCTCCCCCACCATCATCTGGGCTGGCCTAAGTGAGTTGGGAAGCCCCATTAATCAAATAACAAGAAGCCGCAACAGAAAAGCTGTGAGTTGGCTTCCAGGCTCTATTTTCATATGCAAACTGTGGAGATTATCACATGGGGTAAAGGACAGAATGCTCCCATCCTTATCCCATCCTTATGGCGCGATCGCATGAAGATTTTCAGATAACGTCTGTCATTATATCGTCCTGAAATCATTGTTACTGCACAATTGCAGTAAGATTTTCAGACAACATCATGCATATCCCAGCGTTTCCCCATCACTGAAAGGCCATGGCCCTGTCACTTTGTATTAATAGAAACTCCTGCTAATACAATGATGGGTGCCACTGATGGAAGAAGGACAGGATAAGGCTGGACGTGATAAAGACGACTTCAGGACAGGGTAAGGATGGAAGCCATCCCTCTTTACCCTAGGTGATAATCTCTTCATGTCCCACACTTAGAATACAGCCTACCAGCAATTTTTTAGTTGTTTTAAGAGCAATAAAGCTTTATCTTAGTAGGATTTAAAATTGTTGTTTTCTTTTGCAGTAGGCATATTAGAATATATGGGATGAAAAATGGGGAAGTGTTATCCAGAGTGAAAACAGAGAGCTGAGTCCATGAAGGCATAGAAAGAAATCCCATGATGTAGCTTGAGTAAAGGTGGAGAGCGAAGCTGCAAATTTAGTGGGGGTGTCTTAGTGGACTCTCTTATAGTCCACTGTGTTAATGGCTGATAAGGAAAATCCATTGCACTGGTTGGGTGAGATAACACAAACAAAGTTTTGTGAGGTCTATCAAAAGAGAGAGAAGACAACAGGGTCTATCAGTTGACTGCACTGATGAGGATGGTCTCTTAATAGACCATGCCAGAAGATACAGGGCTGCTTGGCTGCAGGCAATCCCCAGAAAAGGTGATTACATTATATTTATGCTGGTTTGAACAGACAGAGAAAGAAATAGAAGGAAATTTTTATTGTACTGTACAGTCTTGTTGAAAGTAGCATTTTCATGGTTCACAAAACTTGAGAGAAAAAAGCATTCTTCATGTTGAACAATCCCACACTTGTGAGGCTTATAAGGGATTTCTGAGAAATGCACATATTTTAGAACAATCAAAATACAGTGGGCCCTGGTAGCCACAGGGGTTTGGTTCCAGGATCCCCCCTCCCTGTCAATACCAACATCCATGGATGCTCAAGTCCCATTATATACAATGGGGTAGTAATCCTGTCTCTTATATAAAATAGTAAAATCAAGTTTTGTTTTTTGGATTTTTAAAAAAATATTTTCAAGCCATGAATTGTTGCATATGTGGATGGAGAAGTCATGGATACATAGGGCTGAGTGTATGCATAATTGGAAAAAAATACACACAAAAAGGCTTTAGTTAATGGGGGAAAGTTGTATAAATGAAATAAATTACACAGATAAATGTTTATATGGGGGGGGGAATAGTAAAAATAGTGCTAACTGTGCAGGACCCCTCACAATCTGATGTGAAACACAGGAACAAAATACATATGGGGTTTTGAGAAATTCAATGAAACTGAGAATGGGGGATTTTTGCTTATTTATATAAGAACAGCTCAGGCACCTGTCTTACAATGTGCCTTTTTCCTATTCCCTGTCAGATGCATAGAAAGGTAGAGGAAAAGGGAGATAGCATGAATAATTGCTTTCTTTATGCAATGACTGCAACTTAGACTTAAATTAATTTATGTCGATATTACATTAGAGACAATTCTTGTACTATGACCTCCTTGATCAAGGATATATTTGCCATTATACCTTGCATTTGTTGCTATGTGCCTTTTAGTTGACTCTAAACTATGGTGACACTATCCTAGGCAAGATTTCTTCAGAGGAGATCTGAAATTGTCTTCTTCTTAGGGTGAGAGACACTTTCTCCAGGTCACTCAGTGGGTCTCCATGGATGAGCAAGATGTGAATCCTAGCACCCCAGAATCCTTGTCCAACACTTAAACCACTACATCACACTGACTCTATACATGCCTAAATAGTGTATTGTCCAGCTGGA
>NC_056525.1:87288465-87326420 GCF_019175285.1 Sceloporus undulatus
TACCATGGGGATATATGATATGGAAGTAGAAGAAACTTCAGCTTATACAAATCCCTCTAAGGAGGCAAATGCTATTTTAGCCTGCATTAGTAGAAGCATATATCCAAGTTGAAGGAAGTGACAGTCCCCCTGTATCCTGTACTGGTTAGGCCTCATCTGGAGTAATGCATTCAGTTCTGGGTGCCTCATTTTAAGAAGCATATATACAATTTGGAGTGAGTTCAGGGGACGAGGATAAGAAAAATGGAGAACAAAACATATGAGGGAAGATTTTAAAAGCTAGGCATGTTCAATTTTGTGAAAAGAAGATTGAGGTGTGACATGATTGCACTCCTTAAATAATTCAAGGGATGACAGGAAAGAAGAAGGTGGAGGCTTGTTCTCTGCTGCCCCAGAAGGTAGAACTAGGTCTAATAGATTTAAGTTACAGGAGAGGAGATTTCAACTGAACATTAGAAGGAATTTCTTGACAGTAAGAGCAGTTTGGCAATGGAAACAACTGCACAGAAAATTGCTGCGGTCTCCTTCTCTGCATGTCTTCAAAAAGAAATTGGACATCTACCTGCTGTTGATGCTCTAGCTAGAGATCCTGCATTGAGCAATGAGTTGGACCTGATGGTCCATGAGGCCCCTTCCTCCAATTTTAAGATTCATTGATTCTAATGAGAAAAATAGTTCTGATATTGATCACTATTGTCTGCAGCCAGGTTTCAATGCAGTCCTTCCACAGGATCCCACTGCTTCCACCAGAATCAGCACACCTTCCCTCCTGCACTCCTTTGTGCACCCTAAAAACCTTTTCCAGAGGGTTGGGAAACCTCCTGGAGCAAGTTCTGCTGTTATTGGATACCAAAGCATACCACTGGCACAGCCAAATATGATTCTCAAACCATGTCTCCAAATTAAATCAATAGAATATTTAATGGAGGCTGCTGGGTTTTGTCTGCTAGGAAAATGTTCTTTTACCAGCTCACTTCTTGGATACATTAGACTAGTTGTTGCTCCATACCTCCATTTCCTTTTCCTCACTAAAAAGCAAGTATGGGCAACACTTCACAATAGTCCAGCCTCTCAGTGGAACAAAGATGGAGGGCAAAAGAATATTTCATGACATTTCCCAATATTATCTGATTTATGGTATATGGGATCTCCTTGGCCATTCACAAAAAGCACAAGCCTTCATAATGTAGTATGCTTTTCACAATCCACCTGCTCATTCTACTAGCTTGAGATGTATGTTGCAAAGTTTCCCATTGTGTGTCTTGAAGTCATTTTTGACGTATGGCAACCCTAAGGTGAATTTATCACAGGGTTTTCTTGGCAAAATTTGTTCAGAGGGGGTTTGCTTTTTCTTCCTCTGAGTCTGAGAGAATGTGACTTTCCCAAGGTCACCCAGTGGGTTTCCATAGCTGGATGGGGATTTGAACTCCAGTCTCCTAGCATCCAAATCAATACTCAAAGCCACTAAACCAGGCTGAATCTCATTAAATGCCTACACTCAGAAAATCTATGATGAATGAAATACTTTAAAAGACAGGTGTCTAGAACTCCACATATCATAATACAGTATTAGAAGGATTTCCCCATGAAATGGGTCTACTCTTGTCACTTACATCTCTGGAACTATTGCATTGCCAGCTGAATCCGAGACTTCAAATTCAAAGCTATCAGAAGTAACTTCATTGGTGGGATTTATAATGTACCGAATATTATGCTGGTTTAAATCATCTTGAGTAAAAGAATTTTTCAGTAGACCACCTCCAAGAAAAAAAAAGAGGGAATGAATATAACATTATAAAGAAAACATACATTTTTCTATGCAGAATGATCAATGTTCATTTTTTGAAAATGGCCTTGTCTTCTAGACTCTTTGAAACTCAAATTATTTTAAGCTGTTCAGCCTGATTCAGGATAATTATTTCTATCATGTTAAAAATGACAGCTCAGAGACAAGGCAACTTTTCAAACAAATGTTTTGAGACAGGATTCGAGTCAGCAGAGGCTGGCAAATGTTAATTACATTATCAGATAAACAGTGAGTCATATAATCAGTGACTAGAAAAGCACACTAGAAAAGAAGCTTACAGGAAATAACGAAGTCTTTTATGCATTTATCTTAAATGTGCATGCCACACGCTCATGGTTTATATTTTCATACAATAACAGTAGATTGAGTTTTACAGGCCAAATCTACCTTACTATCTTGCAAGATTCTATAAGGAATTAAATTTATTTGTTGGCATTTCATCACCTGTTGAAAGAGGGGTAAATACCTGCTCTTGGATTTTCAAGATACCCAAAGTAAGGCTGACGCCGAACACTAAAGATGAGATCTTCATCTTTGCTATCATCGTCTGTAACTTTCAGGTTGTGAACTGTGATAGGTATAGCTAATCTCCCATCTTTCAGGTTTTGTATGGTGCTTGGGCTCACTTTTACTAAGAGTTTTGGAACCATTTTGTCTTGGCATTCTACCTGTTGGCAAAATGAGAGAGAGACAATTTTATAGTGTTCTTCTAAACAATGTAGTCAATTTGAACATTAAATATTAGATACAAATGTGCATTTTCTATTTCTAAATAACTGATTCAACTGCATGGAAATGCAGATTCTCTTAGTTGTGAACTTTTTTTTTTTTTTTTTGCTATCATCTGCTTACTTACAACTTGGAGACCAGAGTTAGAAAGCCACAAGTTACAAATGACTCATTGCTCTTAATTCATTCTTTTTCTCCAGTAAAGAAGGTATAAAATTGTAACTCCTCAAGAGGTAGTGTCACTTATTTTGTGGTATAACTGTGATATTATATTTTATATTTATAGTTATGACGGAGAAGGAATATTACATGGTTCAAATGCCAAATGCTTGTCTTGTGCTATTGATTTGCTCTGTTGTCAGTAATGAAGCAACAACAATTGGATGGGTGAAGAGTGTATCCTATAGCATAGGCCAATAGCTTGTAGCATTCTGATTCCCTCCCCCTGCAATAACTAATAGAACTCTTTGAGGTATCACTGAGAAACCAGTAAGAATTTTAAAAATTGTAACATCATGACAACTACATTTGGGTTTCTGGACTATAAATGTAACTTGTTACTTTTTAAAATATGTCCCAAGCTCTGTTAGAAACATGGAGGTAGCATGGAATAACTGATATCAGTTCTATACATTTAAATATATAGGCGGGTTACAGACCGCCATTTGGGATGTCCTTAGGACGTCCCAGTTTAAAAAAGGGGCGTCTCTTCTAGACGCCCCTACTCCTGTTACGGACTCTGTCCGTAACAAATGGCAGCGGCCGTTTCACATGGCCGCCACCATTTTGACGTCTTGGACGCCTAGCGTCCAGATGTGTCGCGGTGGAAGTGACACCGCAAAAGCACACCTTGCGCTTTGCGGCGCCACTTCCGGGACCCAGGAAGGAGCTCGATTTCCGCGCTCCTTCCTCGCAGCGTCCGGGAGTCCCGTGGTTTAGAAGCTGCGGCTCCCGGATGCTGCAAGCGGCACCGGCAGCAGACCGCCGCAATTTGGCGGTCTGTAACGCGCTATAATTTCCTTTCCCTGTGTATGGTGGCAGTAGATGTGTTCAGTCTGAGGTTTTGCACAAGCTCTTACTCATGTACCCAGGACTGTGGCTTCAAAGTGAATCTGGATTCTGGTGTTTCTTGTAAAATAAAAACTGACTAGAGAGCTAATATGGTGCAGTGGTTTGAACACTGGCTATGGGGTTGTCTACAATGACAAAAAACAAAAATAAAAGTCAGCTTTATCCCACATTTTCTTTGTCTATTGTGACACCGTAGTGACCCAGTGAGTCACCTACTCAAAATAAACTAACTGAAACTATACTGGCTGCCACAAATTTCCTGTGCCTAGATTCAAACTGGTAGAAATGGGATGTACTTTTTTTTTCTCCTCATGCCAAAAAACTATCAACCAATAGCCTTATTGTTTACCTGTCAATCTTGCCAGCTTGTATTCTCATGCCTCCCTCATCCAATCCCCCCCTTTGCATCCCATTGAATGATCATGAGTAAGGGAGGGTAGGAAAAATGGCACATTCTCCTCCCACTATCTGTTTGTTTGTTTGTTTATTAAAAATGTATTTTTAATGTCTCCTGATGCACACACACAGGATGAAGGCTGCCTACCTCCTTCACTGTGATTGCCAGCAATTGAGCATTTCACCTAGTTGCTTCCGTCCCTCCCAACTACAACCCTGCTGGAGAAGTTGCTCCAAAGTCAAGCATTAGTGAGAAGGTAGCCCCATCTACCCCTCACCATTGATCTCATGGCTGGACTCTACTGTGAAAGGGGTGGCAGCAACTCAGCAAAGTTCTCCATGCTGACAAACACAGTGAAGGAGATGGGAAGCTTTATTCTCCATGATGCATTGGAGTTAATAGAGCTAATGATAGTTCTGGCTACTCCATCCCTCTTCCTTCCCCTGCTAAAGAGAGCAAACTAGAGAATGATCAAATGAATGAGGGAGCATCAATGAAGCCTAGGCCCCCAACTTCTGCAAATACAGAAGGATGGTTGAATATTTTAAAAGTTTTTAAAACACTAAATGCACTTCCCTTTCAGAAGTCCTGCTAACCTTCCGTTACTATGCTGTGTATGTGAGGGGAAAACGGTGACACCAAGAGTGCCAAACTACTTCCATCTTCCAATTAGCCCACCAAACACACAGATAAAAAACCAGATTTTCCCTAAAACTGTGGAGTAAAAATTGTATTTTTAAAATTCATATTAATACCTAAAAGAAGTATGTTTACTGTGAAACGCTTCATACATCATGTATTGCCACAGAACTGAAAATGGAGTACATTTTTTCACCTGTGTAGACAACCCCTATGGCTCTGGAGAACAGGGTTCAAATCCCTGCTCAGCCATGTAAATCCATTGGGTTGCCTTGGGCAAGTCACATTCTCTCATCCTCAGAGGAAGGCAATAGCAAAAACCCTCTGAAGAAATTTTGCTAAGAAACTCTGTAATAAGTTAACCTTATCATCGCCATGAGTCAAAAACTTCTTGAAAGTGCACAACAACAGCATATATCTATTTTGCTCAATCAATGTATCTATCTCTAATGAAGGTATGTCACCCATATACAATGGTAAGTACAGTGATTATCTGGCAGCAAAGGAAGGGAGGGATTCATAGCTGCTGTCTTTGGAAAGAATTCTGAATAACAAGACAAAAGGGAAGTGGTGAAAACTCTTGATGTTTTTCACTGGGCACTTTGTCAGATTTCTCAAGGATGATATTTTTACGTAATAGGAGAGAGAGCCACAAGTTGTATTATGAAGCACTGCCAGACCAGTTTGCTGGGATATGTGAAAAGAAAGATAGGTTTCAAAGGTAAGCACAGTAGAAAGCATATGCTTTTCAGCATTTAAGACAGAAAGAAGCTGTCAAAGTGCTCCTGTCTCTTTCAACTTGGGTTGTGCTCTTTCAAGCATTCAGCTGACTAGCAGTTTCATTCTGAAATTAGACCAGAGAAGGGAAATTATGGTCTTTCAGCCCACTGTGATGATGAGCACTCCCCAAAGAAGGAACAAAGCTGCCCTCCTGGTTGACATCAATGTAATTCAGCCAAGTGTTGAGTTTTATACCACCGAGATGCTCATCTATCCAAACTTTCTTCACCTGTTCTGCTAATTCACCCTCCTCTGGGATATACACCTTCATGCCACTGTCCAACCAATTAGCTGCTTGACTGACTGCATTCTGCAATCCTTAAGTGATGGTTCCCTATCTGACATCTTATGACAACTGATTAGTAAACTAGGCCATGAGTTTTAAGATACATGCAGTTTAGAAGCTACTGCCCATTAACCCCTTATGTTCTAAAATCTACAACCCTTCAAAAACAGCACAGTCAGTTTTAACGATAAGGGATGGAGGCAGGCTCACACAGTGACCATTTGTATAATGATCATCTGCAACTTAGAAAGAGTGTGTTTACTTGGCAGTAAGTTCCATTGATCTCAGTGGGACTTACGTCTGAGTAAAAATGCATTGCTTTTGTCTGTATGTGTCAAAGCTGTTGACAATAAACAGAAATCCCCATTTAAACAACTTAACAAGTAGAAGCATATTTTAAAATGCAAGCGTCTCCCAAGACTCCTCAATAAATCACGACAAAACAGGTTATTCAAAATACAGCTTCCACATATTAAATAAGAACACAAAGGCACAATAAGTGGAGTTCTAAATAAGCTCCTCCTGAGTATCCTGTGAGGTTCAGGAGGGTTTTGACCATAGTTAGGAGTAGCAAGGGAGCAGTTAAATGTCATTTAGAATTTGACTGCATTTGGTCAGGAACATGCACTCACATGAGAGCTGGTCAAACTAATCTTTCCGAAACACTGATTTCTGAACTTTTGCCAGAGGTGCCTCTCTCTAGTGGCCACTGAGGATGATTTACCAGACATGTTAAGCCTCTCAGTCCTGAATAAGCAGTTAAAATGTGTTCCTAACATGGAAAATAGGTTTAAAGGCACAGAGCTAAATTTCACAGGTGAATTATACTTCAAAACAGAACTGTGATGTTCATTCCATGGAAATCAGTGGGCTCCAGGACTAAGTCATGAAAGCTGAATGGGAAGTTTCTTCTGATCTTCTAATCCACCTTTAATTTTAATCCATTCCTCAGATATATTTGAATGTATCACTTATTTTGAAAGAATCCCTCAGCATTCCATGGATCTGGATTCTGCTTGGATCAAAAAGATTGTCTGAATTTTGAGTAAACAAAAGAGATCCCACCAAAATTCTTACTTCTATACAATACATGAACCCTATCCATTTTTAATGCCTGCTCTGAACTCAGATAACCATTTCCATCTGTGGTACCTGGTGCCCATCTGAAATGAAAGCAGGAGAGCAAGCACAGAGAGAGCTGCAGGAGGAGCCAAGACAAATTGAGTATTCATAGTTACAAACACACGCACATAAAAGGGCAGGTGAGGTGGTATGCACTCCTATAAACCCAGTGGTGCTGTAGTGCTGGAGAAGAGTGCTGTCAGAGCGTACAGTGCAAAATCAGCACTCATCCCCAACATCACATTTCAAATAAATTGATTTTCCTCCTATCCTCCTTCTTAACAGTCTAGCTCTCACATCCATACATGGCAATAGGGAATATAGTTGCTTGTATGATTCTAACTTTTGTGCTCAGTTGTATATCCTTGCATTTTAGGATCTTCTCTAGTTCCTTCATAGCTGTCCTTTCCATTCTTAACCTTCTTCTGATTTCTTGGCTGCAGTCACCATTTCTATCTATATTTGATCCCAGATGTGAAAATTATTTTACTATTTCTATTTCTTCATTGTCTAATTCAAATTTGTGTAGGTTCTCTGTGGTCATTATTTTTGTTTTCTTTATGTTCAACAACAGCCTTTGCACTTTCTTCCTTGATCTTTCTTAGTAACTGTTCCAGGTCTTTGAGGTTTTCTGCTAGTATTATGGTGTCATCTGCGTATCACAGATTGTTGATATTCCTTTCTCCTACTACTGTGTCCAAGCCTGCTTTTCTTACAATATTTCCTGCATATAAGTTGAACAAGTAGGGTGATAAGATGTAGCCTTGTCTGACTTCTTTGCCAGTTGGGAACAATTCTGTTTCCCCATATTCTGTTCTGACGGTAGCCTCTTCTCCTGATTACAGATTTCTCATTGATACTATCCGATGAGTTGGCACTCCCATGTCTTTAAGGGCATTCCATAGCCTTTCATGATCTATGCAGTCAAAGGCTTTGCTGTAGTCTATAAAGCACATGCTGATTTTCTTTTGAAATTCCCTGGTGCATTCCATTATCCATCATATGTTTGCCATATGTTCCCTTGTGCCTCTTCCTTTCCTGAACTCTGCTTGGGCCTCTGGGATTTCTCTCTCCATGTATGGTTGGAGTATGTTGTAGAATTTTGAATATAATTTTGCTTGCATGGGATATTAGTGCTATGGTTCTATAGTTGCTGCAATCTTTGTTGTCTCCTTTTTTGTGGATGGAGATGTGTATTGATCGTTTCCAGTCTGTCAGCCATGGTTTTGTTTTCCATACCTGTTGACCTATGTTAGTTAGCACTATAGGGGACTCTGTCAATGTGGATTGCAGCAGCTCAATTGGAATATCATCTGTTTTGTGTGTGTGTGTGTGTTGTTGTTTTTTTTGCCATTTCTCTTACTGCAGCTTTCACCTCAATTTTTAGAATTTGGGTTTCATCTTCATATGGCTCTTTGTTCCATGTGTCCTTAATTCTGTCATCTTGTTATATAGCTCTTCTGTGTATTGCATGCATCCTCTTTTTATTCCTTCCTGTTCTTCAATTGTGTTATTTTTATTGTCATAGAGCATCCTAGTCCTTGGTTTGAACTTTCCTTTGATTTCCCTGATCTTGTACAATAGGCCTTTTGTTCTCTCCTTTTTGCTATTGTCTTCTATTTCTCTGCACTGTTCATTATAGTAGTTTTCTTTATCTTTAAGCACTAGCTGTTGTACTGTTACATTCATTGTTCTTAGCTTGTTCCTATCTCCTTTTTGTTTTGCTTCACTTCTTTCCTTTATTGCTTGTAACATTTTATCCATGGTTTCTTCTACTTCTTTTTGTCCATTGAAAGTGTCTGTATGCATTCTTTTTTTATTATGTCCTTGGCTTCAGACCAAAGCCCTTCTGGTTTTCAGTCTATTATGCTTAGTAGTGCAAATCTGTTCCCTATACTGCCGAAGAATTTGGTGGAGATCTTGTTTAGATCATATTTTGGAATGATGACTGGCTTTGTTTTCCTCTTCAGTCTTATAGTAATTTGTGATCTGTACCGCAATCGGCATCTGGTCTTGTCTTGGCCACCATTATGGAGTTTTGCCATCTTTTGCTTCCAATTATATAATCTATTTGGTTTTTGTGTTGGCCATCTGGTGATGTCCATGCGTATAATCTTTTTTCTGGTTGGATGAAAAATGTGTTAGCAATGAATAGGTTGTTGGCTTTAAAAAAAATCTACCAGATGCTCACCTGCTTCATTTCTTATGCCTAATCTGAATTTGCCTACTGTTTTCAGATCCTCTTTGCTTCCGACTTTGGTATTCAAATCTCCAACAATCAGCTTGACATCCTGTGCTGGTGGGTTGTCAATTTCTTCCTGTACTCCTTCGTAGAACATATCAATTTTTTCTTGTTCCGCATCTGTGGTTGGGGCATATACTTGAATTGTGGTGATATTCATTGGTTTCCCATGTAGCCTTATTGAGATGATTCAGTCTGATTTTGCATTGTATTCTATTACTGCTTTCGCTGTATCTTTTCTTAGTATGAAAGCCACCCCGTTTCCTCTTGTCTTTTCATTCCTTGAGTAGAAGACTGTGTAGTTGTCTGATTCAAAGTGGCCCATTCCTGTCTATTTTAATTCACTCACACACACACCTCCCGTACTGCTATGTTCATACATTCTATTTCCATTTTTACTATGTCTAGCTTCCCTTGGCTCATGCTTCTCACATTCCAAATCCCTATTTTATGCAACAGGAGGCAGGCGCAGCATTTAAAACGGCCTAGCCCCATTTTAAGAGTGCAAAGCGATAAGCTCCTAAATCTAAACATGATATTACTTTATGTTTCATATATAGTACAGTAGCTTAAAGATAATTATATACATCATATTTTTAAATAATTTTGTGCATGAAACAAAGTTTGTATATTCTGAAACATCAGAAAGCAAAGGTGTCACTATCACATCTACCTATATGGACAATTCTGGATTTTAGAGTCTTTCAGATTTTCGAATTCTGGATAAGGGAAACACAACCTGTATTACTTATTAGCTAGGCACTGCTAAGTAAGTATGCTTGGAAGACCTAGTTTTTAGAACAGCAGTTTAGTCAGCATGGACACAGTGGCTGGGGGATTCTGAATTATTGTTCAAAAATTAACTTTTCCAAGCTCTATTTATCACATTAGGTGGCTTGTTTCTTCCCAACTTTCCCTCTCCAGTAATAAATGCCAACTGCAATCTCATAGTTGATTCATTCATCTATAATAATAAAAGAGCACCACTCCAAATGTGTCAGCCAAAACTCACTGGACTTCTCAGAAGAAGCCTCAATCTTTAAAAGAGGTTTTTTATTTTTGTCCAGGTTGCCAGTATTGAGTCAAAATGCCAAAGGGAGCAGGACTTCATAGACACAAGAATGGAAGTTGTGACACAACTATCACAATATTGTACAGACACTTCAAGATTTAACAGAGCATTTGCCAGCTGAAATTGCAATGGCCAATTTCAAGTCAAAATTCCAAACTGGGCTTCTTAGAAGCACAAATGACAGACTTGCCATTACCTATCAGAAAATAATAATTGAAAACAGCTAGGAAAAAAGAAGACAAATGGTTCGTATACCCCAACAGGAAAATCTAGCTTCAGATTACCCCAATCCACAGCAACCACATGCTTGTATACACTCTCCGAGGTCAGTTCAGGAGAATTGTCAACACACAGTTCTTCCTTTCAAACTCATCCCAGCCCAATAAATTAGAGTATGCATGGCCATGGCTGCTCCAGGTTTTTTCCCTTTCCCTCATTCATGCAAATGTACATATTTCTGAACAACTCCCCCCAGCCTCACATTAACATCTCTATAGAGTGCAGTCCACATGCACATGCAAATATCTGGATTTTCCACTCAAATTTGGAATAAATCCTCATTCCCCCTTCAGATTAAAGTCCTGAGACAATGAAAAGTCTAGATTAGGCCCCAATCATTCCATATGCTGTTTGGACAGTCTGCTGTTAAAATGGAGAGTGTTTTATTTGGCCCATGTAAACATACCCTAAGACAGTGAGGCTGAGTCTTGGCATTTGAAAAGGTGCCGCACAATAGGAGAAGACTCACTGAAATGAATAAATAAGATTTCAAAGGTAAGAAATAGAGCATAGAGGTCCTATGGAGCCTTTTGGGAGAATGTTACATATACAATATATTTACAGTACCAGCTAGTATACTTTAACTTGTAAGAAATATCTACCATATAAAGAAAAGGAAATACATTTCATATCCATACATACCTGTATTATAAATTCAATGGGGTCATCTCTCAATTGCCCATTCACCAAAACTCCATGATTGACCTTGTCTGTAGCTATAAATGAGAACTTATCAATTTGCCCAGCTCCTCCATTATGTTTGTAGTACACTTCTGTATTATCCACATCCATTTGTGTAAATTGGTCCCAGTGTATGACCATTTCTTTCAAGTATAAATGTCCATATTGTGGGTGCTGGGTGATAATATAGGTGAGGTTTTTTACTGGACTGTCTACATCTGTAAGCTGAAGAATATCTGAAGTTAAGAATCCTTTGCTACCCTCCACAATATGGAGACCTTTGTTATAAAGTAAAGTAGGTGGAATCCGGTCAGTGCGCTCAATGTTTAATTCTAGCTGGCCTTTTTTCTCCATATGATCATTACTGATGATAAAACTGTTGGGGGTGGGGGAGAGAACAAGAAGATAATTAATTATTATGACTTATGCAATATCATTGTTACATGTATCAATATACAAAGATGAGTAGACCAGCTTTTAGGTTTTAGTAGTAAGACAGAAAAGAGCCAGAGATTTCAACTCTAGAGATCTCTGGGCTCAATTCCTCACTTGAGTATAAAAACCCACTGCGTGACCTTGGACAAGTCACACTCTCAGACTCAGAGGATGGTAATGGCAAACCCCCTCTGAATAAACATGCCAAGAAAACCCTATACTAGGTTTGCCTTATGGTTGGCAGAAGTAAAAAAAAATGACTTGGAGGCACACAACAACAACAAGCAAGATAGACTCCCTATGTGTAACCCTCACTCCATGACTAAGGACACTTGTCATTTTGCTTCTGCATCTTTCCATCACTCATTGGCTGGAATCCTGTTGGTATGTCATAGGTGGTGGCAGGAAAAGGGGGAAAAGTTTAGGATGGAGGCATCATGAAGGTCATGAAATGCAAATGGGCTGCTGAGAGCAAGCAGATTTCATCTGCTTTACATTGTCACCACTGTGTTTGCTGCCACACTACAAAATTAATATAGATTGACACCACTTGCTATGCCTCAATGCGATGGAATCCTGGGATTTGTAATAATAATAATAATAATAATAATAATAATAATAATAATAATAGGATTTATTTATATGCTGCCCAATCACTGGGAATCCGGGCGGCTTACAACAGAGGGGATAATAGACGGTTCCCTGCCCTCAGGCTTACAGTCTAAAAGACACGACACAAAAGGAGAATGGTGAGGAGGGGAGGGAATCAGGTCCAGCATTCTTCTCTCCCTCTGAGGCCTGGACCAAGGCAGATGGACTGGAGGGAGGGCTCTTCTTCTTCAGGCTAGCCCTAGTGGAGCTGGGCCTGCCTGGTCAACTCCCTCGCAGGCCGAAGGATGACAGTTATGGAGGGAGGAGTCTCTTCCTTGGCTAGCCCTGATGGAGCTCGGCCTGCCTGGTCAATTCCCTCACAGGCCAGAAGATGAGAGTTATGGAGGGAGGAGTCTCTTCCTTTAGGCTAGCCCTGATGGAGCTGGGCCTGCCTGGTCAACTCCCTCGCAGGCCAGAGGATGACAGTTATGGAGGGGGGCGTCTCTTTGTAGTTTGTTATTGCACCAGAGCTCTCTGACAGAGAAGGCTAAATTTGAGATAAGTAGCCTTTTTTGTCAGTAGCTATGGTGCCACAACAAACTACAAATCCCAGAATTCCATAGCATTGATCCATGGCAGTTAAAGAGAAATCATAGTGTTATTGTATAATATGAAAGGACCCTAGAAAAAGTAGCATTAGGGTCAGTTATGAGGGGGTCTCTATGGATCAGCAGTAGGCCATTTATGGTATCTGGTGTTAAGGAAAAAGCAACATGGGATATACAGTAAATGAAATAAAACATGTATGTGAGAGTCAGGGTGACTCAGCAGAAGCCAATTGGGAACCACTTGGTGTAAATGGTAATAGAATTAAGAAGTCCTAAATGCCAAGGACAAGAAATGTAAAGTGGATAATTGGACACACCTGACAATTGTTAAGTGGTCAAGGCTGAGATGATGAAATCCTTAATTGTAGGATGAACCAAGAGAACCAATGAGAATGATGTACACGCCTACTGGGTGGAAACAGACAACAGTGGGTGGTACCATGCATTGACTATAAAAATGACTATGCATCCCAATGTATTTTGTGGGTTGTAGTAGAGTGGATAGTGAGGAGTTGAGTTGGATAGTTTTGGAGCTGTATATAGTAGAATAAAGTAGATCTTTTATTTAAGACTACTGAGTTGTCTGGTGTCTTGGGTGAAGCTACAAGAACCAGCTGGATCCTGAAGAAGGGTGAAGACTTCTGTGGAAGCAAGAGAGAGAAGGCTTGGAGAGTTTGTCAGGGTCTTCAGCCTGTTCTCTGTAACTCTTGCTAAGCTATAACCACTGGCCAAAACTGGTCAGCGCGGTGCACAACCAGGTGGTGAGTTCAAGCCAGAGGTGAAGAGCTACAACTCCCATCATCCCTGACATCTGGCTCTTAGCATACCAGAAATGCCAATCTCTAATACAGGGGTAGGCACCTGACAGGAGTTGGGGGCCATATTAGCCTGTCATAGGACCCTGGGGTCTATGGTGTACAGAATTAGAGAAGAGGTTTGGGGGGGAGTTGTCCACAAGTGACCCAAGAGCGACAACCACTTCCACCGCTTGTGAGGTAGGCGTTAATAACTAATTCACCACATGGACAGGCATGTTCAGCCCCTTCCCCACCAGCCTAGTCGTGCAGTCTCCCTGGATATAAAATGCCCTGCAGTTTGTTGGGGAGTTCATAGCATGTCTCAATACACAACATTTCCAAGCTGAGTCAATATAACTTGTTCCTTCTCACTTTCCTTCCATACTGGGACCACAACTAATTTTCAAACCACATTTTGTTCTCTCTGCTGATGTTTTTAGCAGGTTGCAAAACACACTCAGCATTTAGCAATGATCTAACCCCTCTACTATGTGCCATTCTGTTGAGCATTGCACATGAATGGCTGCTAGAGTACACATGACAGTGTTTACAGAAGTAGGAGCCAAAGAGAAAAAGCAGAAGCAGTGACAGAAGAAGCATTCAGCATTAAAGAGCCTGGAGTCTTCTCGTAGTGTAATCTCTTGAGAAAATCAAGAATCAGAGTATAAGGGAGAACCATGAACAGAGTGCAGCAGGAACTCTTATTTGTATAGCAAATACTGAAGTCGACAAAGGAAACAATGCCAAAAATATCCGTGGAGGCAAAGACATTTCAGGGAAGCAAGTTAATATTTCAGGATGATGATGTGATGATGATGATGTCTGGCATTCAAGGTGGCTTACCACAGATAAAACAGATAAAAATTAACAGCATACAAAGCTTAAAAACATTAACTATGAAAAAAAATCAGTTAAAATAATAAACCACTGAAAATTTTAAAATATCTAGCAGATTATGCAGGCCCAATTCTGCCTTTAAAAAAAAAAATATCAAAGGCCAGCTGGAACAAATTTTTTTTGCCTGTCTGAGAAAAGAGAGTAAGGTGAATGCC
The DNA here is from genome assembly GCF_019175285.1 of Sceloporus undulatus. Lineage (NCBI taxonomy): Eukaryota > Metazoa > Chordata > Lepidosauria > Squamata > Phrynosomatidae > Sceloporus > Sceloporus undulatus. The sequence continues at coordinate 87,303,054 of NC_056525.1, forward strand.
AGTCTATCCTCTCTGGAAACAGAATTCCCGAATCTGGAGCAGACATGGAGAAAACCCTGTCCTGTGTTCCTACCAGGTCAAGGTGTGGGGGTAGTGAAACACAGAAAAGGTAATCCTAAATTATCTTGAAACATAGCCAAGCTCGTGTAGGTAATACGGTCCTTCAGATAACCTAAATCTGAGCCATATATGGCTTTCTAGGTCATAACTAGCATTCCGAAACCCCATGAATTGTTTCAAAAAAATTAGCCACAGTTAAGTTTGTCAGATCAGTTCTATTACAGACTACAAGACTTCAGTTTCAAAGCCTGGGATCTAGCAATGCTCCCTTTTGATGCCAGAGAAAATGAGTCCTAGTGACATTAAAAGAAGCAAGCTTATTAAGCATTATACATTAAACATTCAAGTATGTAATTCAAATAAAACAACAACAAATTGAAATAGATATATATAGGCACACACACTATTCAAGATTCCTTTACTTGACTCTAGAGCTGGAGAGGAGGGATGAGCTCCTGGGATCTAAACTGTAAACCCACAACTTCCAAGCCCAAATCTCCCTTCTGCCATGAATTCATTAGGTGGCCATAGCTAGTTATTAACATTCCTCCATCTCAGCTCACCATTTGGAACTTTACAGAGTTTCAGTGATTATTCTGTCATATTTACAGATTATTCTGTTAAGAAATAGGGGCTTCTGCCACACTGCAGAAATAAAGCCATTTGATACCACTTTACTGCCATGACTCAATGCTATGGAATTCTGGGATTTGTAGTTTTGTGAGACAATTAGCCTCCTCTGTTGGAGAGCTCTGGTTCCACAACAAACGCCAGAGTTCCACAGCACTGAGCCTTGGAAGTGGTGTTAAACTGCTTTATTTCTGCATTACTTAAGAGGCTCACTGACCTTAGTGGAACATTCTTCTAAGAAGACATGCTATCACTGCACTGACAAATACTGAATATTAAATGTTATCAATTGTTTGTATGTAACACATCAAGATCAGAAATATCTCCATAAAACAGCATTTTAATATAGAGTTTTGTCCATGGATATTCCCATTCAGATTCACAGGGTCACTGTGCATCTCACTTGCCTTCCCCATCCCACCAGAACCACTGTTTAATATTTTTCCATGGGTTTTCAGAAAATACCCAAGAATGTATCTGTACACAAAGCTTTGGAGACTTCATATCATTAGGCACAGTGGTTAATTTAGCTTTAGATGCTTTCAGGCTTTTCTGTATGTCAAATTCTACAGTTTCTCCAGGTATTTCTCACACATTAACACTAGTTTTTGTCTGTTTATTGAATCATTTCCTGTATTGCTATTGTATTTTTATATGTCTTATCCTCCTAGAAAGGCCCCCCTTCCCCACCACCACTCCCTTGGCTCTTTGGTGGTCGTGTCTTTCTAGATTGTGAGCCTGAGGGCAGGGAAACCGTCCATAAAAGTTGCATGTACGCGCTGTGGTAAATTTACAGCGCTTTATAACTCAAGGATTAATAATAATAAGACTTAATAATAATTGAATAATAATAATAATTCGTTAAGGACAGGGTGTCGCTACCAGTGTAACTTAGTACACTAACTACACGAACAACTTCGAAGCTGCAATAAAGAAGGATGCTGGGAGTTGATTGTGTACTCAGAACAAGCTATCTTCACTGAAAATAAAATTAACGTTACATGAGAAGGAAAAATCTTAGGACAAAGGGCGCACTACACTGCGGTCTTGTTGGGTTAAAATCTGCTATTAACTTAATGCATGAAAATAAGGTAAAAAGAGACAAGAACTTGAGTGCCAATGATCTCATTGTCTAGCCCTCTGGTGGCCTGGCCTGGGGTCTTTGATTCTTATATGATATGGTATCGCATTATGATTCCTTATCAAACTGCCATGTTTCCTCGTCTATGGATCCTGGGATCGTGTTTAAGGAACCGGTACTTAGAATTGTAAGCCAGAGAAACTCTATTGCCTCACCAAACTATAGAGCCCAGGATTCCCTTAAGATTCAAGCTGACCCTCAAAGTCATGCTGCTAAACATGAGTGCTGATGATTGTGTGTAGTGGTGAAGTGGGCCCTGCTTACCCATTTGTGCGTAGTACCCTTGTCCTCTAGCCTGCATGCCTGAACCCCGTTGCCATTGTTGCCACATTTAAATAGGTATCATTAATTTTCCTGGTTCATTCAACTGCAGTTATCAAAACCTGGCTGAGCAATTCACAGCCTACGGAGTCATTCCATTTCTGCAGTTTTAAATCCTTAATTTTCTGTCCTAAGGTCAATCCCAAAAAATCTGTAAGTTGTTGACAATGAAAACAGTTACAAACTAAATGTAAAGTCAGAGACATGGCCCTCTCAGTCTGGAATATCAGTATGCAAAGGGATGTTTTAGACGCTTTGGAGAGTAACTGTGTGAAAGAAATTGGGTAGCCTACGCTTGTTGTAGACTTGGAAGTAGAACCAGGTCTACCAACCAGCGTTATTGCTACAAATTCTTTCAGCCATGTTAGCCTCAAAGGTGTGTTGACCAGATAAACTTTGAATACAAACGTAAAAATATAATATAAGACCCATATGCAAAGGAAGAACGAAAAATATGGCTGAACTCTGGTTTTTCATTCTGGTGTGTTCGTAGGAAAAAGAAAGAAACAGCAAGCGTTGAGTGACCACTAAAGCCTGGGGTGTCACCCTTGTATCAGATAATGGAATCCTGGGGGTAACCCTGGCATCCTAGAGTTGCCATCACGAAATACTAGCGTGCTCTCTCTCTACTGGTTGTGCAGAAAATCACCATTGTCAGTAGAATAATGCTGCTTATCCACCACCACTACCACGCATTGAAAAAAGATCTGGTCTTGAAAATGATGCGAAGATGACTTCTGTTTGAGGGAGGGAATGTTCTGCCACAGTGATGCACAGTTGTAGGGCTGCATGGATGGGAATAAGGCGTGTCAAAACATTGGCTCTTGACCCAAGTGCCCCACTCCAGGCTTAGCCTTCTTTGCTTGAGTATTGCATCCAGTAAGATTGTGAAGCATCCTATGCAATTATTCTGACCCATCAGCTTTCTATAGGCCGCAATTGCATGGATGTATCTCTAGACCACAAACTTGACAGTCATTTGTCTGCTAGGTCTCATCCTACTCCTGCTAATAGGATGCACTGCAGGGCTGTCACAAATGTTCGGTGAATACTCGCTTCAAATGACGGGGTACGCTTCACTAAAAGAATACTGCGAATTAAACAGAGCAACTTCACTGTGTGGGGGAAGTAAAAAGGCTGTTTCAACGGGATAAGAGATGTGAAGAAAGTGCTGCTGGGCGTACGGAATGGACATTGCCGACAGGCCTTCAGGGGAAGCAGCTGGAAGGGGCCATGGAAAAGTTGGACTGGGGCGTGTAAGCTTGTTATTTTGGGGGACGTACATGTAAAAATAGGTAGCCAGGAAGTACGCTATGGGTAGGGATAAGATGGGGGGCGAGCGACCCCAGGAGGTACAAAGACTGATCGAAATAAACAATTGTTGGGCAGGTACATTAATAAATTTATTCTGTTCCCCCCCGTAATTAAGCAATGGCTTCTTCTTGTAACTGCCCATAAAACCGCTTGAATTTTATTGAATTTTTATTGAACAGACTACCAATATTGTGTCTGAATTTGGGGGTTTAGAAACCAGGCTCCACTTATATCATCATGTCAAAATTGACCTGTGGACAAGCCTCATTACTTTCCAATATTTTCCAAATGCAGTGTTCTAGAAATATCTTGTTAAACCATTGAAAGCACCCTCCTTTTACCTTCTACATTTGTACATGTGAATGCAGAGAATGGCAAGGTTTCAGAATTTTTTCCAAACCTGTCTGCCCGCATCCGAATTCCCTGGGTCCCAGTGCATCCAGGCACAACTGGAACCTTTTTGCAATAGGCTTCTGATTCACCATCTGTTTCAGAACGGGATGCCTGCCCTAGTTCTTGAAAAGATGTGGGACGAGACCAAGAGAAGCCTGGCGTTGGATATGGGCTGCACACTGCTGGCAACGGCGTGCAAGCGATGAAGATCTGCTAAGAAACTTGACCTCCAGGGTCTATCCCAGCAGCACAAAGCGAATGCAATATTCTCCAGAATAACTGTCATGGCGATCTGAGAACTCTGGAGCTCCATATGACACTGAATGACCAAATGTCTATGGGACAATAGTTTGCTTTTGTTATGTGTGCAAGGCATGTGTGTATGCTCATGTATACTAGGGATTAGGATTCTTCAATTACGTTCATTCTAAAAAATGAATACAATGGACGGAATGTGGGAACCTTTTCTTGCAATATGGCAAGAGAAGCTTGGAAACTGTGTGTTTGTAGAGTATGTCAGTCCAGGACTTCTGTTTTCATAAAAATTCTCAATAACATTGTTTTTTACACATGGGCAAATTTTACATGGGATAAATCATCCAGCATGTGCAAAACACATTTGGCACACATTGAAAAAGGCCCTTGTGCGAATGTTTGCATGGGATAAATACGAAGTGTGAAGATTTTTGTTCAGCCCAGCTTTTTGTCTTCTTGGGCTGCACAAACAATTGACACACAACATTTTTCAAATGTTTCAAAAAGTCTTCCACTCCATAACAATCCATCGCCACAAACCGCGGACTTCTAAACATCTCGTATTTAATATTCTCTGGCAGCTTTTAAGCAGCATGTGTTGAAAGGGTTAGCTTGAAACCCTGATTCTCTCCCTTTTTGTTTTCTTCTGTCTTCTTTTTTTTCAATATAGGCAGTGCTTCATGCTTGTGACTGGTACTCTTCCATTTTTAATCACATGCTGCTGCCATCGATGTGGCTGACGAATAATTAACAATGTCCAACATTACACCATAGATTGGATAGTGGGAGGAAGTGACTGGTGCACATTCAAACAGCAGAAGCCCTTAGGAAATGTGGTATCCACTGTTCCTTATATTTGGCAGTGCAATCACTTACTGTTTTTTTTTTTACTTAAAGGGTAAATTCTTTCATAGCTTTGAATTAAAGCATTTAATATAATTTACACTGCCTGCTCAATGTGGCTCAAGGTTCTTGTCAACATTGGAGCTTTCATAAACGTGTCATTGGTTTCCCCTCCCCTCTCCCTGACTGGCCTTGAAAATCTGTTAAATACCACTTAATCTAAATTGGGGACCAAAGTTGTCAAATGCATTGGAGCTCTGGACAGTTTGCTTTCGCAAACTGCCAGAACCGATTGCAAGTTACGCCATGTGTTGGCAGATGGGTAAGTTAAAAGGAACCCACCAAAAAAGAAAAAAAAAGCAATTTATTCACATCACCTGGAACCAGCAGGCTCCATTCCAAAACTAGTGGAGAATGAAAGATAGCAGGAGTCCTAAAGAGTTTGGCGCCTGGAATATGGCCAGAAGGACCAGGTACAAAACCAGATACCCATTTTGAGAAGCCTGCAGCTGTGTAGCAGGAATAATGAGGATGTTATTTAACCCGATGGATTCCAGTAGAAGATTAATTTAACAGTGCCATATTAGAGGGGGGACAGAAATATGTTTAATCTCCTTCCTTTAACCTTCTAAAAATCGGAAACATATTCGACATCCTGCCCTCAATCCATACTACTTCCCAAGGTCCCCTGGTAAACATGCTAATGGAAAAAGAACATGACAGATAGTATGCCTCGTCATACAATTGGCACTTTCTCAGCTTTACTTGGAGTATAGCTCATTTGCAGGCAAGGATATTGAATCCTAGTTATGTGGTTTGAAAACTGGACCAATATTATGACAGCAGCTGGTTCCAGGCTACCACAGAGATCGTTGGGAATTTTAAATCTTAAAATGGACAGAGAATGGTAAGTTTTATGGCCTGAACACCGAGTGTCACTATATGCAGGAAAAACTACAGTTATATTGAAAACACCATTATGCCATATCTCTATGACTGTTGAATTCCCTGGGGTGTCCTCTGTATGAATCCAAGTCCGTAAGATTTCCTAACTTTTTGACGGTTGGGAGGGACATCTGGATCGATTTACTTTGCAACAGAGGTAAACCGTTTACAAATCGCCATTCACTACTAGTGCTATGCCCTGGAAAAAGATTTCAAAATAAAAAAAATGTGAACCTCCTCATGTCCTGTTATGGATTAGACTATTACGAGAAATGCCACAATCATGTAGGACTTGCGAGTGGGCTGGCGAGGATTCTGGTACTCTCTTAAAATGGCTCCTTGGCATCTGCTATCTCAGAATAGGCGAGTGATTAAAAGCAGAAACGTTAAAGTAATTTAAAAACACAAAACATTAACAGAAAAGAAAGCCCTTCACAACAATAAGGCCAGTTACCAAAGAACCTCCGAATAATATATATGAAAAAATTCTTATCTGCAGCTAAAGAGTTCAAGTCAGCGTGTTCCAGTGCGAAATCCGCTTCTTATCGAGCCCCACTAGATGTGCAAGAGAGAAGGGCAAAATAAAGTGTGCCTAAAACGATATTCAAAGCTTTGAAGATTCATATACAGTAGAAGAATACAAGTCTGTAGATAAAACCAATATCAGTGTGTCTAGGGGTATAACCTGCACTCAAAATTTGCTTGGGAATGGACCAAGTTCCAGTCAAACTGGGAATTAGATTCACTGGAAATCTCATTACAGAGAACAGGGGAATTAAGACTCTGTGCAACCAGGACCCACCAAACAGTCTGGACTGGCAGCACTTTGGCGCTCGCTGTTACTGCATCCAAATGGGAGGACAACTAAAGGCATGCAGCACCATGTGCAAGTCCAGGACACCTCCAATAATGAGTGAGTTGGTACCACAAGTTAGAGGAAACGCCTCACCCTAAGACACAGTAAAATTAGACTCAGGGCATGAGTCATGCAAACTGGTGAACCTGAGTCTTCAATACAGCTTGACTCCTTTCTAAATGAACACCATATGTAAAGTGGGAAGCCACCACAAAAGGCAAAACAGCTAATGGGGCAAAACAGACCGGCGACAACCCTGGCTTTCTTGCAGAGTGGCCCAGAAGCCCACTCAGCTTCCAGACCTGGGTTGACACTTTCCAGGTGCTTGGTGGTGTGGGTGTTACCTGTGTTACCAGGAGCATTTGTGGAAAGGCCACAGCAGGGAAGGAGAAAGTCAGCTTTTTGCTGGCCCAAAACAGGAGTGGACAATTAGTTTTTCTTTCGGACAGTCTGTTTGTTACCCCAAAGTTGTTCCCCTTTGACAAGATTGGGCAAGTTGTGTTCAACTGCAGGGGCCCAATGGCTCATCTTGTTACTAAGCCAAAGGCGGCCGTGTTGTCAAAGAAAATCTGGTGATCATGTGGCAGCAGACTGACAGACTGTTGTGACCTTCCTGACTGAAGTGGGTACCAATGTATGTTACTTGTACGTTTTACATGTTCAAATTGGCTGATGTTGACAGAAGCTGGGACTGAGTGGTGGGACCTCACTGTGTGCACATGCCCACTGGGCTTGAACCTGCCGACCGGCTTGGGTCTTGGGCATGCATTGAGGTTAGCATCTTACAACCACTGACGCCACCATGTTCTGCGCTGTTGTTCCTTCCATGAAATTACTCCATTGCTTTCTCTCTATCCCCAATTTGAGTGTGGTGGGGGGGAGGGTTTAGAATCCTTCTTTCCCTTGTAAACCCCCCACCCCCTCAAGGTTTTTCTTCTTCCATGCTTTCACCTCTGGTTAGCATGTCCTTTCAGCGTTGAAAAATCCTTAGAGTGTGAGAGAGAAGTGAGACCGAGACAATGGCTCTTCTCAATTCCTTTCTCATGTGGGTCTATATTTCACGGTCTTAGATTTTCCCCATTACACCACTGGAAGAGGTGTGGTGGTGACGGCCGATGCGCAGTAGTATAGCAGCTCCCCAGACACTAGAGCAGTCCTGGTGTGACTATCACTGAGGACTATCCAGCGAGAGAGAGCAACTGGAACAATGCCATGGGTACCCACAAAAATCAACGTCCCCTTCTTCAATCTTTGGCTGCAAGTATTGTAGGTGGGGTTCTGCATGATTTCTGTTTGGAACACATCTGTTTTTTTCATGCGATGTTCTACACCTTGTGATTGGGCACGGGGATTTTATGTTATTTATTTATTTATTGTATCCCAGCTTTGTCCAGGACTGGGACTCAGAGCAGCTGTCACAGCATGTAAAAAGAGTCCCTTCATAGACATTTTTTACAAACAAAAAACATACAATTAAAGAGGAATTAAATTATTACCAGTATTAAACAACAGGTAGTTATTAAAAGAAAAAACATATTTGAAAAAGATACAACTAATATATGAGAAAATAAAACGGTATTCAAATTTTAAAAATGGTCCCCATCCAGGCCTATCTTATAGCACTGTCCGAGCAGGTAGGTCTTTTACCTGCAGTGGAAGGCCTAACAAGGCGGGGGCCGTTGGTGGTCTCCCTGGGAAGGGAGTTCCAGAGGTCTAGGGGCAGCCACCGAGACGGCCCTGCTCTCATGCCCACCAACTGTGTTTGTGATGGTGTTGGGATGGAGAGAAGAGCTTCTTCCAGCGGGGATCTCAGAGGTCGGGCCGATTCATACCGATAATGGTCTGCCAAAGTGTGGCCCTGAGGCCATGTAGGGCTGTTATAGTAGATACCAGCACCTTGAAGCTAGATATGTTCTGTCACAATGAAAGAAATAAATCCCTTGGTCTTCACGTAGTCCCGAATGAACTCCTGTAGCCAGGAAGAAGTGTGCGGAAAGATTCTGCTGTTGCTCTCTCCCTTGAAGGAAAGAGTGTACTGGTTGCCAGCTAGTCAGTTCATCTCCTTTAGTTCTGCCTAGCTTACACTGTCTCCCTTACATTGATGAAATGATAGGCAGGACACTCCAGTGACGACCAAAGGGACAGGAAACCAAGGCCTTTGTTGATGTTGCCCTCCTGGTTAAGGGATGGAAAAGGTTTTATGTCCTGTTGCATTTGTTTTGTTTTTGTTGCTCATCTTCAAAGAGCAGAAATGGAAGAGAAGATAGTGCTGATTCGCAGGAAAGGTAAGTGGAATAGAGGCTACAAAACGGAGACAGGGGGAGAAGTGGGAGAGAAGGGAATCTTCGGCTCAACCTCTTTTTAGGGATCTCACAAATCAGGATGTGTAAAATTATCAGTCTATTTTCACTGCATTCTTCTATTCTCCACCATCCCTGTTATATCATATTGGAACACTTCATTTTCCCTTCTCAACAGGCCAATTTGTTCACCTTTTCCATAAATCTTTTTATAAACTGTACACATCTTTGCACCCATTTCAAAAAATGCACATTTCCAATTATCCCGCAGTTTTCTCCCAAAGAAAATGCATTGTGGGTATTCATTTCTTCCAGCCTACACTGAAAGTATTCACAACTGTGAGAATTTCCAAAGCAATGAGTCCAAGGAGATTGAAATTAGATACCATAAACAAAATTCTACAAACACAATCAAGTTCTTTCCACCACCTAATTAGACAAGATAGATTAGCATGGCCTTGAATGAAGAAACTATGTTCCCCATACCCAATAAACTGGGCAAAGATTTAGGATCAATGATTTATTTAACTATGGTCTTAACCTCACTTGACAGAAGGCAGTTGCATGATTACTGATTCTTCTTTCTTGTTAATTAACCCATTTATAGCAAATGTTCACACTACTCACTGCATGAAAAACTTAGTGGGGTGTCTATTCGTGGCAACCAGAGTGCACCTAACTTTCGTTGAAAACTGGAAGGAAGAACAAGTTCAGGGGTCCAATATCATTTTTCTTATTAGAAAAAACAAACTACAGGAGGTGGGGATTGAAAGAGCAAAAAACAGTGGGGAGGAGGACACTTTTCCCTGGCCTATCATTTCCTAAGAGCTTTTCCCATCGTCAGGGTTTCAGTGCTATGCTTGCAAGCAAGACAAGATTTAGGCCCTGCTTCTTTGCTCTGTATCATACTCTCCTATAGCTGCTTCTTAGCTAATAATCAGATGTGTCAGGGCCCACTAGTTACGGCGCTAGTGACTCATAGCCTTGTGTATGAGGAAAAAGAGCAAAATACTAAGAGGGGATAATATTTATCTGTTACTGGGTTTACGCAGATGGTGCTTCTTTCTTCGAGGTGGATGGCATTATAGGTTTCTAATGGCTGAAAATTGCCACATCTGTTGGGAAATTCAGTAAGAAGAGAGATGAGATCTATTTTTGTGTACTTGGGAGAGATTAAACAGAGAGTACAAAAAAAAAACAGTCTGCTGTATTTTCCCCCGTTCTGCCCAATTGAGGTTATATAAAACCATACATTAAGTACCCATAAATCACCATATGTTTTCTTTACAATGACACCACCATCTGGATTAACTTCTACCAATGATTTCAGACCACTATTGCTGGAGGTTTTTTCCTGCTGACTGGAAAAAAACTACCCCAGCGAGGCAACTAACAATTCGGGGAGAATAAACAGTTTACAGAATTAGCCGTGTACCTTCACTTAATCTTGCTCACTTCACTGTATGCTGAGGAGGGGAGGAAAGGCAGGCTTTGTTGCAATGTATAGCTCCCCCTTGATATGCTACTTAATTAGAAAGTCCGTAAAAAATACCTTGCCCATACAAAAGTATGCTCCTCTCCCACAGTTTCTGGCCTTGAAAGTCCTGAAAAATACCATCAAACCATTGGCTGGTATTTGATGATGGGCTATTTCATTTCCTTTTGTATTTCATGCCAGTATCTTAATTGCAATCACTGTCCCTGAATGCCATACAAACAGCTGTTTTAACACTGCTTCTGAATATTTTTTCAATTGAAGCATGGGGGTGGGAACATATAATATATAATATCTAATAGGTAGGCCTTTCTCACCTGAATTGAAATCCTTACTAGCATCGTGGCTATTGTCATGAATGTAGCCAGACCTTCTGGGCCAAAACACCAATGGCTGTCGCGAGAAACTTGGCCGCCGGGGATAATGATTTCTACTCAATCTGACCATGCACAGGTGGCACGAAATGGCATACAGCAGCTTCTCGGGTTTACCAGTTGCCTTGTTGCCTAAGAACATCTTGTCGTCTAAGGTCACCCTGTCACCCTCTGTTACGTTACAGGTTTGGTGAATAGAACAATGTCACTAAAAAAAAGGGGGAGAACGAAGAAAATTACACACAGGAGAAGAAAAATCAAAGGTGTGAATGTGTGGCACATGTGCGAGAGAGTTAATTTCTTTCATATTCCATAGAGAAAAAACCAGGTTGGAGATGGGGAAATGATACAAAAAATCAGTCAACTGTGTGGAAAAGAAACCAGACACCTGGGTGGGTGGGGGGGGGCGCATGATTGGGAGATAACAGTGGTGAGGCAGTCATAGGGATTAACAAAATATTGTTGTTGTCAAAGCCGCCTGAGAAAATTCCCTCTGGTCCTTGCTAGCTTTTTAAAGCCTCTGAGCTACTAAAATTATTGACACATCTACACTCTACCATATATATGACCCAATCTCCCTGCTCCCACACATGAGCTGTTTGAGTTTGCCCATATCTTTGTTAAAGATATTCCTCTTGAAGACTTGGTGGTTGACTCAATTAAATTTATATACCAATATGGTATGCTTGGACAATATATACAACTCACATGGGGAAGATGTGTCTGTTTTCTCTCTGTTAAAATTAAATGTGTCGTATAGGCATAATTTGACCACAACCTTCTCTGCCCCACCCCACCCCGATGATTTATTTTAAAATGGCTCTTGTGAAAGTGACCCACTTGTATTATAAAGAACAATTAAGTTAATAGGTCCCACGTGGCCTGACAGACAAACATGACCTAAGCACGCCCAGCATGGCTCTTTAAGCTGATGTGTTATGTGAAAACTTGTAACCTTGCCAATGGGTGATTCTTCTGCATTGGATTTGCCTCAGTCCCCCATTCCTTTTCACATTCTTTTAAAAAAAAGGTACAGAGAAATTGTTCAGACTACTGATGGTGGACAGATCCAGGATGGGCCCTAACTCATGTGGTTCCTCTCCTTTCCCTTCTCACCTTCTCTAGTGTCAATTTATTTATTCAGATAACAGTGACTCAACCTGTATAATGTTAACTAATATTGTGACCAATGGCTTTAACATCATCAGCTACACTGGAAGCCACACCAGAAGTTGCAGCGCAGCACCAGAAGAGACAATGGTGCAGTGCCCAGCATGCACACCACCACAAGCACGGAACCCCATTCCTTGCATGGGGATTGCGCATCTGTGTTTTTTCCCCCTTATGGTGGGGTTGTGTTTGTGTGTGTAAGGAACAGATCCCCACGTAAGAGCAGGGACGACTGATACAGGCCAAGTATCCTCTTACCCCGGAATTTCAAAATGTGAAAACTATTCCAAAATCCAAAATTATCTAATGGGTGGGAGATGTGACACTTTTTTTAAATCATTCCGTGTACACAAACTTAGTTCATGCCAAAAAATTATTAAAAAAACTATTGTGCCATTCAAATTATTTCAAGCTTAGTCTATTAATTGTCTCTTAAACAAAATGCATGTTCATTTAGATTGCGTATCATCTTCAAGATATATCATTACATATCTGGCAAAATATTCCAAAATTTTCAAATATTTGGAGAAGCTGAACCTCAACTTGTCTTAGTACCAATAAGATGGTAACTCTTCTAACAAAAGTTGCCTTTCTAACTCGCACCCCTTTCATTCTATCCACTACCACAATTATAGCACCACATTCAATTTTAGCTGCTGTGTCTTAATTCCTATGAAATCCTGGAGGTTAGGGATGTTTAGAATTTCAAGCCAGAGATATCCTCTAGTGCAGCACCAAACTATACACTCCCCAGGATTCTTCCCAGGGAATATAAAATGGAATAAAAACTTTACTGTAATTGTTGTGGTTGACGAATCTCTGAACTATTAATGCCTATTTAGCAATGCTACTATGCCAGGTCCCAATTTGGTAAGGAGTCCTTTCAGTTAATCTATCATATACTTCTGACATGCTCTTACAAGTCTCAGTTGTCTCTCCTTACTCCCTATTCCCACACACTTTGTACCCAACTTACTTCCAATTGCTGCAAATGATTTCTAAATGCAAACGTAGTTTCGCTCACTTAACTTAACCGGGGGCAGGAGGAGTCTTTGCCCCTCGGGGCGATTTGGACAAAGTAAACTTGATGCCATCTTTCGTAGCTATTGTGTTCTTCCTCATTGTTAACTTTTGCCATCTTGGACCCACTCTGATGTTACTTGCCCACATGTGTCCCATTTGTCATCTGTAAATGTTGGAAGGTATTCATACAGTTCATGCCTGAAGCCCTATCCATGTTTGCCAAATTTAATGTGAGAAAAGGGCTCTGACTTCAGAGGCCAAACTGAGATCCTATTAATAGGACAGTGGCTTTGGCATGAGTTTCCTTTTCCCTTGTTTCTGATCTTCTGAATATAAAGTGTGGATGATGAGATATAACCACTTTAAGTAAAGGAGCAGGTGGAGAGTGGTTCTGAAAACTCCACCTCTCATGCTTTAGCCCATTTCATTCTCTTTCCCCGGGCAGTTCTCTCAATTCCGGGCTCATTCCAGCGGTCTAGACAGGGTCGAGAGAAAAGTGCTTGAGGCAACAGCCTGACCACATGGTTGTTGTCACCATGGGCCGAAGTTCTTATTCAAGACGATCCTTCCACCCCCCACGTTGTAGGTAAAACAAAAGGATGTGTTAACAAGGCTCAAGTCTAGTGAGGCCTTTAAATTAGGATTTTTAAAGGGTTCTGAATGACAGCCTCCTGAGAATAGGGATGGATATGCATTCCCTTTCTATGCAGAGAAGACACCAAACTAAAACGTTTTGCCTATGCATTGAATCGTTCCTTATTTGCTATTTCATTCTTCTGGCTTGCAAAAGTGTGCCTGCAGGAAACAAGGCACTAAAAGCTTGACTGAGAAAGACATGAGAACTACTTTAGGTGATCCTATGTAGGGTGTGTACTTATATACATCAGACAGGGTAAGTTGCTGCTGAAGTTTCACTTCCCATTTCTCACCACCTTGCTAGTGGTTCTGGACTTTGAAAAACTGAATGGGGGTGGGTAAATACCCCCTCTGGATAGCTCCAGAAGCACTCTAGAAGGCCCATGTGGAAGTGCAACTAGACAAAAAGCGGAAAAAAAACAGATTTAATTTGTTTTGTTTATTTATATACCGCTATTCCAAAGATCATTCGCGGTGAACAGCAAGTAAGCTTAATTTGCCCCCACCATCTGGTATTCCTTTTAGCGACCTCGGACACTATGCAAGCCTGAGTCGAGCTTGGGCCCTTTTCGGTCTTGAACTCGCCAAACCTTGTGCGTTTGAGTGAATGGTGCAGTACAGGCCATTTAACCCACTGCGGCCTCCGATAGCCTGCTTCACCAGCTCCCTGCATGCTGCAAAAGTTAAGGGCTATACCGTTTTGTGAGAAAGGGGTGGACAGAGGCCGCCCTTTGTCCACTGGATTATGTTGCAGTCACTGCATGGTGCCGGGTAATGATCAACTCCGAAAGGAGCCCTGTCACACAGGCCTCCTGTCTTCTTTCTCCACTGCTGCCCGAAGCATCTTGAAGTGCGATGTGATGTCCCCTCTTCTATTCTTTGCATGCCTTTTACTATCCTCTGATACCCATTAGCAAAGCCTGCCAATATTCATCATTTCCCATCTTTGCTTTGTTAGTTCTTGTGTGCATGCATGCGTTTGGTTATTGTGTATGAGTTGATTATTTCCTTAATAAAAATACAAACCTATTTTGATTTGCCTGGAGTTCAGTGTGATTTAGAACCATGTTAAAAGGATTAAGTTCCCACACAGCCACCTGTTGCCTTGGCCAAGATATTTTATTTGAGCTATTAAACTTCCCCTAAACATATTCATTTTCAGTGCCTCATGGCCCACAGCATTTGGCAACAACCAGTTTTATCAAAAGTTGCCGTTCCTTGCCCTGTTTTATATACTCTCATATCTTCTATCTGTATCATTTTACACTTAAATTCTTTCTCCAAAGATTTACAGCTGAGGCACAAACCTCTTCTGTTAGCATGAATATTCTTCTGCCTTGCAGAACTCTTCTGCCAATGATCCAGAAAAACTGCTCAGATCGTCAGCGAAAAACAAAAGAGCATGAGAGAAAGGATAACGAAAGGATGAGTCAAGTCTCCAGACCAGGCCTCTCCAGAGCAGGGGGATATGGTCACCAAAACTGCACAAGTTAGGCCAGGCAAGAGTAGTTCAAACTCCTTTCCGGGCTATATTTAACAGAGCTTCAGGCTGGGCTACTGGTAGTTTCATGGCTTTGCCCACTGGCTAATTGGAATTGCCCCTCTTAATCTTGCTTTGAACTGCTTTATTCCTCCAATTGTGAGGAAAACTCAGTATTTTAAAACCAAATAGATAGATTGAGAGACTTCAGTTTCCGTTGTACTTCTTGCCTCCTGGAAGACTGCAATGATCAGAGAAAACCGCCTGCTTCACCCATCAACCAAAGAAGGACTAGATTCAAGGGCTTGCCTAACCGATGCCTGTCCGAAGAACCCCGAGGCTGCTTCAACACTGTTAGAAAATAACAAGTCTAACACTATTTTAACTTCCCTGGCTCCAATGCTATGGAATTCAGGAATTGTCGCTTTGTGAGACATTTTCCTTCCCTGTCCGAGAACTTTGTACCTAAACAAACTACAATTTCCGCACTGAGCCATGGCCAGTAAAAGTGGTGTTCACACTGGATTATTCTGACGTGTGATGGCAGTTTAAACTATCAGTTCCCAGGGGTCTGCAGAGCTTGAAATCTCAAACCAACGTTGACCACCCACTAAATCCAGATGATCAAGCAGTTGCATGGCTTTGGGTGTTAGTGGTGCTGTAGGAGCCCCTGGTGATGCAGTGGTTAAATACCAATATGTTGGGCTTCTCACAGCACAAGCTGGTGAGTTTGATCCTGAGGGCTCCAGGGTTGATTCAGCCTGCATGCTTCCTTAGTTACTAAATGCATACCAGCTAGTGAGGGCAATTCGCTACAACATTGTAAATCACTTAGGAAATGCTTACGTGCATAATAAGTGGTATAGCATGTATTTTCTAGCTATTGCTATATTATAATTATTTTAGATGCATGTTAGCATGTTTCACTCAGAGGGACGGCTCAATCATGATAGAAAGACAGATGATAGACAGGATGACAGGACTGACTCTGTGTGTTTGGAAAAAAATGGCACTTCTGAAAGGAAAATAACTGAACAGACCTCCGTCATCGCTAAAAGTGGCTGATGTATTTGAATGTGTGACTTCCTGATGTATCAGCATGCGTGCATGTACGCACATGCCAAACACACACACACACTCATCTTGAAAGATAGTTGTCAGTCATTAAAGGGAATCCTTTAACAGCAGAATCTTGACCTGGCATTTCGCCTTGTGATTCAAAACCTAAAGGATTATGAACATGCACCCCGCTCACCCTTCTCCCTCTTTCTCAAGGTTTCCTTAGTTTCATCTATTCTTCTTGTCTCAAACACAGCACGTAAAGATGAGTAAAATGTAACATTCCAGATTCATTCCCGGCCACCTCAATCACTCAGTTGTGCAGACATGGGGAATGAGGAACTTGATTTTCCCCTCCTCCCTCATTTATAATTTATAAAAATTGATTTTTGTTTCTGTAAATGCACCTTATAAATTTAGTAAATACAAAACCATTTTTGGGGGGGAGGTTAGGCATGGAACATTTGTTAGGAGATTCAAGCCTGAAATTTTGAGAATGCAAGAAAGAGCAAAGGAACGTAGCAAGATTCTCTGTATAAAGTTGATGCTTGCTTTGTTACCCAACAATGAGCAAATATTTGGGTATGTAGAGATCCCAAATCAACACATGATTCAAGTACATGGCCCTTTGAATGCCTGCACATCATGTCCAATCCAGGTTAATTTTTGCACAATGATCTAACACACACTACTGAGGCCAACCACTACAGATTTGACTTCCAAAAATAAGAAAAGTAGCCTAGCTATACAAGAGCCCACACCATGTCTTCTTCGGAAAATCTATCCTACACACATGTCTGTCTAAAGATTTTAACATACTCACTGTCCACAAAGGGTGATGCCTAAGCCTAGCACTTGCTATCTACAAAGGATAGGAGCTTATATAGGAGTGTAATTCTATCGGATTCAAGCAACATAACATCACTATAACACACATCCACAACACACTCCTACTTTGCACACCAACAATGTGGATAGTTTTATATTTCCTAAAATAGGAATATCCAGATGATTGTTCAGGCTTAATAGCTATCACAACAGTGACAGTGGTGATCTCTGGATTTCTTTTTTAAACCTGTAATAAATGCAGCTGTTACTAATAAATAAAGCTCGCTTTCACAGAAACTAAATTCAATGCATTTAATTGGTGATTGCATCTTCCCCTCTTATTACAATTTACTGTCCTTTTATTTTCATGATGTCCGGGTAACGTGGCAGATTGACCGTGTGTTTATGAATCACAGTTTCCAGATGGCATCCTGTTTTCCTCCGCAGTTATGAGCACAAGTCACAGGAGGGACTCAATAGAGGGTTTTCGCCAAAGAAGACCCCCAGAGATTTAGTCTGCTTCATTTTCTCTTATGCCAATCTTCTTCATGACAGGTAGACTATTTCACAAAAAACCTATGTTCAAAAAATTAAGCCACCTGGCCACAAATAGACGTATTTCACACTCCAGGACTCCTGTGTGTTCATTGTGATTTCTATTCATTCAAAAGGGATTCAACAACAAATACTTGGAACAGGGCCTCACACCCAGTTATTCTCAATCTGATTTTGTCAGTTTCGTCTCCCTCCTGCCACCTCAGCTACCGAAAAAGTGTTAGGGGAGCAATTTGTTCATAAACACCCTCTCCTTCCACATCTGCAAAAAGGTCCTAACATCTTCTAAGGACACCTCTCACTAACGTGTCTTTAAGCCTTGAACTTGAACGAGCTAGCTAGGTTATGGACAGGCTTTGACACTCAGTTGGGATCTAATACTGGATCTCTTCACGGAAGGTTCTTAGATGTGAACATTTTCCTTTTGGTCCAGTAGTCACGAACAGGACAAACCGGGGGACGGCAATCGTAATAGTCAACAGCATTGCTAAACTTATGCACATAGTTAGTGCCGGCATAATGGATTGGATTCTAATAGCTTGTTCATCACAACACCTGGCAAAGAGTATGGAACACTCTTGTAGACCGATGCTGCAGACAAAAAAACAAAAAAAAAAAAAAAATACAAACTTCATCCATGCATTTACAAAATTACATCAGTGCCCACGTACGTGTTTTCCACCACCCCCCCTTTTCATTGTGCAACAAGTTTGGTCTCCGAAACGGATATAGAATAACCCAACATAAACTATCCTCATTTCCTACCTTTGACCATCAACTCTTAATGAAACATATAGAAGCTCTTCCTGGTGGAGAGCGAGAGCGCGTTCTGCCCATCTTGTCACATAAACACGGTCGCGAAGCCGCATGGACTCTCTGGAATCAGGGATGCTTAGTAGGAAAGTACCAGAGGCGGTCTCACTGTCCACATCATCTTGAGTGAAATTTCATTCCAGGGTTGCAGCGTGCTCCACAGCTGATGCAGTCTGGGGGGGGGGGGGGGGATTTGGGGGGGGCAGGGGGCGGGGATGGGGGGGGGTTATTGTCGGAAAACCAAAATGAACATGCCATATGCACTACACCATACACAAAAATGTGGATGTTCAGCTTCAACCTCTGTTCAGGTGTCACGTTTTATACAAACTACTGAACCAGAGTACGCTAGGTTCACACAGGGATGGTCACATGCACTTATGCCACTGCACCTCACAAACCTGCCAACATTTGAGACAGTAGAGATATAAGGACGAGCGTAGATTAGCGGGCAACATCCACATGGTCCTTCTCTATCCACAGCAGCTTCGGCTGCCACTCTGACAGGAGCATTTTAAGTGTCATAGCACAGGAGCAACAACAAATTTTGGTTATTTGCTTGTTCTTATTATATTTTACTTCTAGTAGACGCATGAAAAAATTGTGTGGCATTTCTCTGTCACATATCCCAAAAACCATCTTTTAGAGTTTAGGTACTCCCTTTACCCTGGGAGCGCATACTTTGCTACTCTTCCAACTTCAGGAGCCGCAAAATATGTGGAGCCAGCCCACTGGCCTGCACTATGAGTAGAGCTCCATGGCCTGTGGCAGAGACGTTCAGGTGAGGGCGCCATAGCAAAAGACGGACTAATACCCAGAGCAGCCTTTTAATCTTCGTACCTATGTTCCATTACCCTGACTGAAATACTTGAAGCCAACACACTTACTCTGATAATAAGTCCAGCAATAGCATAGAAAGTCATTTACACATCTTTGAGACTTACTTTGGGTTGACTTTTTACAGACTTGCTTAGATTGATCACTAGCTGTATCCTGCACTTTCTCCCATGTGGTTTATACAGGTTGTTCCCATTAACTGGTGAGAACTGATTGGTCCAAGCAGGGCACCTTCCCCTCTTAAATGGAGAGCTTGAACTGGGTTTCCTCTGTTCAAGTTTAGCATCTGCCCCACTACCATTATACTACGCTCACATGAGTCCTTTGAAAACGTAAACACACTGAGAAAAAAAAATAAATACACACAATCATGCATACCTTACTCTTTCTTCTGCTGGAAATTATTACTATGCCCGAACCCAATTAATCCCATTACTATTTACCCGCACCATACCAGTGCGGGAAACACAGACAGGTTTACCTAACCTACTGGCAGTCCTTTCAAAAACAGTTTCTTTCCCTGTCTGCCTTTCTACAAGCATCACTAATCGTCTCCTTTTGGATTCCTGCTTTCCCAACCAGTGATACAGAAAAAAGCTCTGTTACATGCCAAGAGATGCAGATGGATCCATTGTGCACACCCTGATGTTCCTAGCCAATACCCGGTGTTTTCAATGTACATTTGCTAGTTCGCTAGAAGTTGGTTTTTTTTCCAAGACACAATTTAAGATAATTAGATGCCCTCATAATAGGAGCAGAGGGTGTCTTTTTTAAACGCTAACAATCAGGCAATGTGACCATCTCCAGAGTTGGCATGATATGGGGCTGTCTCCACACCCATCCTTCTTACTGAAATCCTATGTAGTCCGCATACTAATTCATAAAATGACCTTGTTGGCACGATTCATCTTACAGCTATGAAATACCAGGGCACCCCAGGCCAAAGCTATGCTCCAATTTTCGCAGCAATATGAATGTGATGTTAAAAAAATCAAAGCAACCCCCTGCCCTTTCATCAAGGCCACCAGATTGTTGCCTATTTTATTAAAAAAAAAAGAAGATGAATAAGAGAGGAGGCCCATTTCACACATTGGTAAGTAATATGATTGCCATTTGAAATGGACAGCCAGATGTCTTTGTATACAACTGTCCATACGAGCTGACATACCAAAGGGTTAGGCTACCACTGGAGAGATACAAGTTCACATAGTTTTGTGAAACCGCTTCTCAGATGGAAAATTCCATTTTCAAGCTAGCAACAATTAAATCCCAATGCTCCTAACTGGAAACCAAAATGATACATTATTATTCACTTCAGTGGCTATCTCCTATAACTAAAGCCTATGAATGATTACATGCTACAAAACAACTCAGTATGATTGTTCTACTTGTTCCATTTCCATTCCTTGAAGCTAAGTTATGGCTCAGTGTTTATTACACTGGGTTTGTCTATGTAAAACACACTAACCATGATTACTCTAAAGTTGTCTTCAAGTTCTTAATCATTTTATTCCCTTTATTGTTGTTATCTCCCATTAAGGTGATTTCATCTTATAAATGAGAGACCTGTGAGCTGCCAATCATCAACAACCCTGCTTCAGGTCTTGCAAAATTATGGCTGTGCTTCATTTAAGTGCATACTTTCACCTCTAACTTTTTCCCTATGTTTGTCACTTTACTGAGCATAACTAAGGATGGATCTCTCCTCTAGATGCCTGCTTGGCGTCAGTAATGGGCTGGAGGGGAGAACACATCAGTGTGATCCAGGGAAAATAGAATACTGGTGATAGTTCCCAGTTCCGGGTGGCGGGATCTGTCACCCTGTCCTGAATGGGGTCACTCCCGCGAAGGACTCGGTGCGCAGCTTGGGGTACTCCTTGACTCGTGCTCCAGTTGACATCTCAGGTGGATGCGACGTCAGGAGTGCCTGTTATCGATTCGCCTGATACGCCAGCTGCGTCCCTACTGGACTTGTACTGTTGTAACATGCTTTGGAAACCTCTCGATTGGACTTCTGCAACGTGCTTACATGGGGCAACCTTGTACCAAACCCCGGAAGCTGCATTGGTGCAGATATGGCCAAGCAAGATTGGTCGCTGGTAGCTCCAGGTCCATATAACACCTATTTTAAAAGACCTTCATTGGCTGCCTATTCGCTTCCGAGCTCAATACAAGGTGTTGGTTTTGACCTATAAAGCCCTAAATGGCTTGGGCCCAGGGTACTTGGAGGACCGCCTCTCCCCATATAATCCACCCCGCACACTCAGAACATCTGGGACAAATCTGTTAAAGGTCCCTCAGTCACATTTTGTGAGGACCTCACAGAGGGCTTTTACCATCGTCGCCCCCTCCCTCTGGAACAGGCTCCCCGTAGAGCTCTGCTCCTCCACATCGTTAGTTTCTTTTAAAAAGAACTTAAAAACGCATTTATTTCAGTTAGCATTCCCACCTTAGATAACTTATTCTTTTCTCTGCCCCTTGTTTTTCCTTCTGACCTCAGACTGTTGTAATCTGACTTTTCCATTTCTTGCCCCTGATATATGTACTGTAATTTGTATTGTTTATTCCCTGTAATGTTTTTAACTCTGTATTTTACTGTTTTAATCCTCTGTAAGCCGCCTTGATCATACCCATGGAAAGGTGGGGTATAAATAAGAATAATAACTATTATTATTATTATTATTATTATTGTTGTTGTTGTTGCCTTTTCCAATGGCTCATGTTGTCTTATGATGTATCCAAAGTATGATAGCCTCAGTTTAATCATCTTGGCTTCTAGTGAGAGTTCAGGCCTGATTTGTCTAGGACCCATTCATTTCTCTTTTAACAGCCCATGGTAGCCATAGAACTCTTCTCCAGCACCACATTTCAAATTAATTCATTTTCTTCAGTTTTCACTATCTAGTTCCAAAATTTGTCTACTAGCAAATGTTTATTCACTATCGAAGGTGAAATCTTAGGGCTCTTCTTAAATTTATAACTGTTTATACCTGTGTCCCTTTACTCAGGCTTTAGAAAACAATTTTTTTATACAACAGGACACTAGAAGGACAATATGTTTGGGGCCACCTTGAAATACGCCAAGGATTTAGATTTGATCTTTGATTTGCTCTTTTGCATTCTTAACCTTTCCCAAAAAGGCATTCACTGTAAAGAACATTTATTAAAAAGAAGTGACACCCCTGAGTTTACAAAACCTAAGCAGGGCTACCAATAACAGGATAACAAAATCTCTTATTCAAAGGGTCACTGTAAGATGAAGCTGATTTGCCCCCACATAACAACAAATTGTCCAGTTTTCACCTCTGAACCAAACCATACTAAAATGAACACGGACTTAAATGTGGTTTATATTGGAAATTTTCCATGCTTAACATGTATATTGTAAAACTACACAAAAATGTGTTTGAAAACATGATTGCATTTGAAAAAAGTGCAGGAGAAGGTTGGTACAGCTGAAGAATACATACACAAAAGTACACATGGGGGGGGGGGGAAGAATGGAAACAAGAATATGTACAAATTTCTCCCAAGGGAAAAAATAGAAATGTTTAGTCATGGAAAAACAAACTCTTGAATAAAATCATACTCAACAGCTTTTTTATCCCTACAGAGAGCATACACAGCCAGACCGCTGTATTTACAAAGGATTCATTCAGGACACACAGACACACACCGCGGATACAAAAATCCATGCATGCTCAAGTTCCATTAAAGCACATATGCACCACTATTAATCAAACAGGGGCTTGCCATCCATGGATGGTTAAATCCATGGATGGCAAGCCCACCAATAAGGAAGGCAGACTGTATTTCTACTTTATTACACTTCTGTCTCAATTTCTTTGCAGGACAGAATTTAAGCAGAATTCCATCTCATAAGCTTTAGCATGCCATCCAAGTACTGGCCTGTCCCATTGCTACTTAGTTCCAATATGAGAACCTTGAAGTCTTATATCTGACCTGTTTATAACAAGTGAGTTCTCAGTGAGCACATCTTGAGTCCAAAGGTACTGGCATAGGAAAGCCAGGCAAATCC
>NC_056525.1:87329420-87357798 GCF_019175285.1 Sceloporus undulatus
CCTGTATTGCTATGTATTTTATATGTATTATCCTACTAGAAAGGCCCTTTCCCCTCCACCACTCCCTTCTCCTTTTGTGTCGTGTCTTTCTAGATTGTAAGCCTGAGGGCAGGGAACCGTCCAATTAAAAAGTTTGCATGTACAGCGCTGTGTAAATTTACAGCGCTTTATAAATAAAGGATAATAATAATAATAATAATAATAATAATAATAATAATAATAGTTAAGACAAGTGTCCTACCAGTGCTAACTTAGTACACTACACTACACACACAACTTCCAGAAGCTGCAATAAAGAAATGATGGGAGTTGATTGTGTACTCAGAACAAGCTGCCATTCACTGAAAATAAAAATTAAAGTTACATGAGAAGGAAAATCTTTATGGACAAAGGCCACACACTGGTCTTGTTGGGTTAAAATCTTGCTATAACTACATGCATGAAAAATAAGGTTAAAAAGAGACAAGAACTTGAAGGCCAATGATCTCATTGTCTAGCCCCTCTGGTGGCCTGGCCTGGGGTCTTTTGATTCTATAGATATACTGTATAGCATTATGATTCCTTATCAACTGCCATGTTTCTATCCTATGGAATCCTGGGATCTGTAGTTTAAGGAAAGGTACTTAGAATTGTAAGCCAGAGAACTCTATTGCCTCACCAAACTATAAGCCCCAGGATTCCATAAGATTCAGCCATGACAATCAAAGTATGCTATAAACATAGTGCTATGATTGTGTAGGGTGAAAGGGGCCCTGCTTACCCATCTCTTGCTTAGTACCCTGTACATCTAGCTCATGCCTGAACCCCTTTCCATTGTTGCCACATTTAAATAGGATCATTTAATTTTCCATGGTTCACTCACCCTGCAGTTATCAAAAACTGGCTGAGCAATTCACAGCCTACAGAGTCATTCCTATTTCTGCAGTTTTAAATCCTTAATTTTGTGTCCTCAGGTTCACTCCAAATCTGTAAAGTTGTTACAATGAAACAGTTACAAACTCCAATGTAAAGTCAGAGACATAGCCCTCTCAGTCTAGAATATCAGTATGCAAAGGGATGTTATAGCACCTTTGAGAGTAACTGTGTGAAAAAAATTGTAGCATACGCTTTTGTAGACTTGGAAGTAGACCAGGTCTACAACAGCTTATGCTACAACTTCTTTCAGACAGTTAGCCTCAAAGGTGTGACCAGATAACTTTGCATACAAATGTAAAAATATACATTTAAGACAATATGCCAAGGAAGAAGAAAAATATGCTAACTCTGTTTTCATTCTGGTGTGTTAGTAGGAAAAATGAAAGAAAAAGCAAGAGTTGAGTGACCAACATAAGCCTGGGGTAACCCTGTATCCAGATAATGCATCCTGGGGTAACCCTGCATCCTAGAGTTGCCATCACTGAAAACTAGAGTTGCTCTCTCTCTAATGGTTGTGCGGAAGAACAAATTTCAGTAGATGCTGCTTATCACACAACCACATAACAAGCATTAAAAAAGATCTGGTCTGAAAATGATGAGAAGATCACTTCTGTTTGAGGGAGGAAATGTTAGCCACAGTGATTCACAGTGTAGGGATGCATGGATGGGAATAAGGAGTGTCAAAAATTGGCTCTCTGACCCCAGTGCCCACTCCAGCTTAGCCTGTCTTTTGCTGAGATGCATCCAGTAAAGATATGTGAACACCCTAGCAATTATTCCTGACCCCTCAGCTTTCTATAGGCAGTATTTGTCATGGATGTATCTCATAGACCACAAACTGACAGTCATTTGTCTGCTAGGTCCTCATCCTACTCCTGCTAATAGGCTGAACTGCAGTGCTGTCACAAATGTTTGTGAATACTCTTTCAAATGAAGGGGGAAGCTTCAATAAAAGAATACTGAGAATTAAACAGAGCACTTCACTGTGTGGGAATTAAAAAGAGCTGTTTAAACAGGGATAAGAGATGTGAAGAAGTGCTGCTGGCAGGAAATGGACATTGCAGACAGGCATCAGGGAAGAAGCTGGAAGAGGGCCAGGGAAAAGTTGTGAATGGGGGTGTAAGCTTGTATTTTGGGGGACTGTACATGTAAAAATAGGTAGACAGACAGGTAAGATACTGGGTAGGGATAAAGATGGGGGGCAGAGAGACCCAGGAGGTAAAAGAATGATGAAATAAACAATTGTTGGCAGGTACATTAATAAATTTATTCTGTTCCCCCCAGTTAATTAACAATGCTTCTTCTTTAAATGCACATAAACACTTGAATTTTATTGAACAGACTAAAAAATATTGTGTATAATTTTGGGTGTTTAGAAACCAGGCTCCATATATACATCATGTCAAAATACCTGTGGACAGCTCATACTTTCCAATATTTTCCAAATGCAGTGTTCTAGAAATATCTTGTTACACACTGAAAGCACCCTCTACCTTCTACATTTGTACATGTGAATGCAGAGAATGGCAAGGTTCAGAATTTTTTCAAACCTGTATGCCCGAATCCAGAATTCCATGGAGTCCAGTGCACTCCAGTGAACAACTGGAACCTTTTTGCAACTCAGGCTTCTATCACATCTTTTCAAGAACGGGATGCTCCCATTCTTGAAAAGATGTGGGACGAGCCAAGAGAAGCCTGGGTTGGATATGGGCTGCACACTGCCTGGCTACGGGTGAAAGCGATAAGATCTGCCTTAAGAAAATTACATCCAGGGTCTATCCCAGCAGCAAAGCTAATGCAATATTCTCCTAAATAATTCCTGGCAATCTGCAGAACTCTGGAGCTCCATAAGAAAATGAATGAAAAGTACTAGGACAATAGTGTCTTTTTGTTATGTGTGCAAGCATGTGTGTATGCATGTATACTAGGGATGTAATTCTTCACTAATTTCATTCTAAAAAATAATAATAATGAGGAATGTGGGAACTTTTCTTCATATGGCAAGAGAGCCATTGGAAACTGTGCTGTTTTCAGAGTATGTCCAGTCCAGGACTTATTTTTCATAAAATTCTCATATAACATTTTTTTACACATGCAAATTTCACATGGGATAAATCCAGCACATGTGCAAAATACATTTGCACACATTGAAAAAGGCCCTGTGCGAATTTTGCATGGGATAAATACTGAAGTGTGAAGATTTTTGTCAGCCCAGCTTTTTTCTTCTTGGGCTCACAACAATCGACACACACATTTTTCAAATGTTTTCAAAAATTCTTCCAATCCATAACATATACATAGACACAAAACCAGAGACTTCTAACCACAGTATTTAATATTCTCTGGCAGCTTTTAAGCAGCACTGTGTTGAAAGGGTACTTGAACCATGATTTCTTTCCCTTTTTTTCTTCTTCTTCTTTTTTTTTTTAAATATAGGCAGTGCTTCATCTTTGACTGGTACTCTTCACATTTTTAATCACATCTGCTGCCATAGATGTGGCTATGAATAATTAACAATGCTTCCAACATTACACTCATAGATTATAGTGGAGGAAGTGACTGGTGCACCATCTCAAACAGCAGAAGCCATTTAGGAAACTGTTATCCACTTTCCCTTTATATTTGCAGTGCAATCACTTACTGCTTAAAGGGTAAATCTTTCATAGCTTTAATTAAAGCATTTAATATAATTTACACTGATGCTCAATGTGCTCAAGGTCTGTCAAAATTGATGCTTTAATAACGTGTCATTCTTTTTCCCCCTCCTCCTCTCCCGACTGGCCTGAAATCTGTTAAAATTACCACTGATCTAATTGGGAACAAAGTTGTCAAATGCATGGAGCTCTGACAGTTTGTCTTTCTGCAAACTGCCAACAGATTGCAAGTTACGCATGTGTTGCGCAGATGGGTAAGTTAAAAGGAACACACCAAAAAAGAAAAAAAAAGCAATTTATTAAATCACCTGGAACCAGCAGCTCCATTCCAAAAATAGTGAGAATGAAATATAGCAGGAGCTACAAGAGTTGGCACTGGAATATGCCAGAAGGTACCAGTTACAAAACAAGATAAACATTTTGAGAAGCCTCAGCTGTGTAGCAGAATAATGAGGAGTTATTTAACCCGATCTGGATTACCAGTATAAATTAATTTAAAGTGCATATTTAGAGGGGGGAACAGAAAATATTTTAATCCCCTTCCTTTTAACCCTTCTAAAACTGGAAACATATTTCTACATCCTCCCCTCATCCCATACTAACTTCCCAATGTACCTGGTATAAACCATCTAATGGAAAGAACATATAGATAGTATCCTCTCCTACCATGCAATTTCTCAGCTTCCTTAGAGTCTCAGCTTCCATTTCAGGCAAGGATATTGCATCCAGTTATGTGGTTGAAAACTGACAATATTATGCCAGCAGCTGGTTCCAGGCTACCAACAGAGATCAGTTAGGAATTTTAAATCTTAAAATGGAAGAGAATGTAAGTTTTATGCTAAACAGATGTGTCACTATATGCAGGAAAAAACTCCAGTTAATTGAAACACCATTATCCATATCTCATGACTGTCTGAATTCCATGGGTGTCCTCTGTATAATCCAATGTCAGTAAGATCCTAACTTTTTGAACGGTTGGGAGGGCATCTGGATAGATTTACTTTGCAACAGAGGTAAACCTTACAAATAGCATTCACTACTAGTGCTATGCCCTGAAAAATATTTCAAAAATAAAATAAAATGTGAACTCCTTCATGTCCTGTTACGATTAAGAAATATACAGAAATGCCAAATCATGTTAGGACTATGCTGAGGGGGCTGGAGAGATCTGGATACTCTCATAAAATGGCTTCCTTGGCATCTTGCCTATTCTCAGAATAGGCAGGATAAAAGCATGAAAACGTTAAAGTACAATTTAAAAACACAACATTAAAAGAAAAAGAAAAGCCCCTTCCACAACAAATAAGGCCAGTTACCAAAGACCTTCCAGAATAATAAATAAAATTCTTTATCTGCAGGGTAAAGAGTTCCAAGTCCAGGGTTCCAGTGAGAAATCCCTTCTTATAGCCACACTAGATGCAAGAGAAGGACCAAAATAAAGTGTTGCCTAAAAGATATCAAAGCTTTGAAAGATTCATATACAGTAGAAGAATACAGTCTGTCAGATAACCTACAATCAGGTGTTATAGGTCATAACCTGCAACTTCAAATTTTGCTTGGGAATGGACCATTTTCCAGTCAACCTGGAATTAGATTCACTGGAATCTAATCCAGAGAACAGGGAATTATAGAACCGTGCAACCAGACCCACTCACAGTATGACTGCAGCACTTGGACTAGCTTGTTACTGCAATCCAAATGGGAGACAACTAAAGCAGCAGCACCATGTGGCAGTCAGACACCTCCATAATGAGGTGCAGTTGGTACACAAGTTTAAGGAAAGCCACATAAGACATCAGTAAAATCTAGACACCGGGTCATTGGTGTTCATGCAAACTGTGAACCTGAGTCTCCATAAGCTTGAATACTTTCTCAAAGAAACATATGTAACGTGGGAAGCACACAAAAGGCAAAAAAGATAATGGGGCAAAACAGACCGGCTGTAAACACTGGCTTCTTCAAGTTGCCAGAAGCCACTCAGCTTCCCAGACCTGGGTTGACTTCCAGGTGCTCTGGTGGTTGGTGTTTACTGTTTACAGAGCATTGTAAAAGCCACAGCAGGGCAGGAAAAAGTCAGCTTTTTGCTGGCCCAAAAGGAGTGGCAATTAGTTTTTCTTTCGGACAGTCTGTTTTACCCCAAAGTTTTCCCTTTGACAAGATTGGCAAGTTGTGTTCACTGCAGGGGGCAATGCTCATCTCTGTACTAAGCCAAGAGCCAGTGTTGTCAAAGAAAATTCTGTGATCATGTGGCCAGCATGACTGCAAAGATGCTGTTACCTTCCTACTGAAGTGGTACCAATGTATTTACTTGTACTTTTACATGCTTTCAAATTGCTATGTTGACAGAAGCTGGGACTAGTGGTGGGACCTCACTCTGTCACATGCCACGGGCCTTGAACTGCCGACCTGCTGGTCTGCAATCACTGAGTTGCATCTTAACCACTGAGCCACCATGTTCTCTTTGTTCCTTCCACTGAATACCCATTCTTTCTCTACTATCACCAATTTATGTGTGGGGGGAGGGTTTAGAACTCTTTTTCCCTTAAACCCCCCACCCCTCCAAGGTTTTTCTTCTTCACTGCTTCACTTCTGGTTAGCATGTCATTCAGCTTTGAAATTCCTTAGAGTTGAGAGAAGAAGTGAGAAAGAACAAGCTCTTCTCAATTCCTTTCTAACTGTGGTCTATTTCAAGGCTTAGATTTCCCCATACACCACTGAAGAGGTGTTGGTGGTGAAGGCCATGAGCAGATAGTATAGCAGCCCACAACACAGAGCAGTCCTTTTGGACTACACTAGACTATCCAGAGAGAGAGCAATGGAACAATATGCCAGGGGTTCCCACAAAAAAAGTCCCCTTCTTCAAATCTTTGCTGCAGTATTATAAGGTGGAGGGTTCTGCATATTTCTTTGGAAACATCTGTTTTTTTAGCGAAGTGTTATACACCTGTGATTGGCACAGGGATTTTATTTATTTATTTATTTTATTTATTTGTATATCCCACTCTTTCCCAGGACTGGGACTCAGAGCAGCTTCACAGCATTAAAAAGAGTACATTAATAACATTTTTTAAAAAAAACATACATTAAAAGGAATTAAATTATTACAGTATAAAACAGGTAGTTATTAAAAGAAAAACATATTTGAAAAAGAAAAACTATATATAAAAAAAAAACTGTATCAATTTTTAAATGGTCCAACATCCCAGCCTATCCTTATAGCAATTCCTGAGCAGGTAGGTCTTTACCTGCCAGTGAAGGCCAACAAGAGGGGCCGTGTGGTCTCCTGGGAAGGGAGTTCCAGAGTCTAGGGGCAGCCACCGAGAAGGCCCCTCTCATGTCCCCACCAACTGTGTTTGTGATGGTGTTGGGATGGAGAGAAGAGCTCTCCAGAGGATCTCAGAGTCTGGGCCGCTTCATACAAGAATAATGGTCTGCCAAAGTGTGACCTGAGCCATGTAGGGCTTTATAGGTAATAACCAGCACCTTGAAAGCTATATGTTCTTCACTGAAGAATAAATACCTTGTATTCACGTATCCAAATGAACTCCTGTAGCCAGGAAAGTGGGAGAAAGATTAGCTTTGCTCTCTCCCTTGAAGGAAGATGTTACTGTTGCCACAAGTCAGTTCATCTCCCTTAGTCCTGCCTCAGCTTACACGTGTCTACCTTACATGTGATAAATGATAGGCAGAGAACTCCAGCTGAATGACCAAAGGGACAGAAAACAAGGCCTTGTTATTCGGCCCTCATGGTTAAGGGATGGAACAGGTTTTATGTCCTGTTGCATTTTGTTTTGTTTTGTTGCTCCAATCTTGCAAAGAGAGAAATGGAAGAGAAGATAGGCGTGATTAGCAGGAAAGGAAGTGGAATAAGAGCTAAAACGGAGAAGGGGAGAAGTGGGTAGAGAAGGACATCTAGACTCAACCTTTTTAGGGTATCTCACAAATCAGGATGTGTAAAATTTCAGTCTATTTCACTGCATTCTTCTATTCTCACCATCCATGTTTCATATCATATTGGAAAACTTCATTTTCCTTCTCAAAAGGCAATTTGTCACATTTTCCATAAATCTTTTTTATAAAACTGTAC
Organism: Sceloporus undulatus; assembly: GCF_019175285.1. Classification (NCBI taxonomy): domain Eukaryota; kingdom Metazoa; phylum Chordata; class Lepidosauria; order Squamata; family Phrynosomatidae; genus Sceloporus; species Sceloporus undulatus. The sequence continues at coordinate 87,337,077 of NC_056525.1, forward strand.
ACATCTTTGCACCCATTTTCAAAAATGCACATTTCCAATCACAGTTTCCTACCAAAGAAAATGCGTTTGTGGGTATTTCATCTCTCCAGAATACACTGAAAGTATCACAACTGTGAGAATTTCCAAAGCAATGAGTCCAAGGAGATGTGAAATAGATACCTTAAACAAAATTCTTAAACACAATCAAGTTCTTTCCCACCACCTAATTAGACAAGATTAGATAGCATGGCCTTGAATGAAGAAAATATTTTCCACATACCAAATAAAAATGGGCAAAGATTTAGGATCAATGATTTATTTAACTATGGTCTTAACCTCACTTAGAAAGAGGCAGTTTGCATGATTTACTGATTTCTTCTTCCTCTTGTTAATTTAACCCATTTCTTAGCAAACTGTTCACACTTAATCACTGCATGAATAAAATTAGATGGGGTGTCTATTTCATGGCAACCAGAGTGTAAATAACTTTCAGTTTGAAAATGGAAGGAAGAAACAAGTTCAGGGGTCCAACATCATTTTTATTATTAGAAAAACAACTACAGGAGGTGGGGATTGAAAGAGCAAAAATAACAGTGGGGAGAGAAGGAAACTTTTCCCTGCCTATCATTTCCTAAGCAGCTTTCCCATCGTCAGGGTTTCAGTGCTATGCTTGGCAAGGCAAGACAAGATTTAGGCTCCTGCTTCTTTGCTCTTTATCATACTCTTCCTAAGCTGCTTCTGTAGCAATAATAAGATGGTGTCAGGGCCCTAATAGTTACGAGTAGTGAATTCATAGCCCTTGTGTATGAGAAAAAGAGCAAAATACCTAAGAGGGGATAATATTTATCCTGTTACTGGTTTAAGCAGTATGGGTGCTTCTTTCTTAGAGATGGATGGCATTAATAGGTTTCTAATGGATGAAAATTGCCACATCTGTTGGGAAATTCAGTAAGAAGAGAAGATGAGATCTATTTTTGCTGTACTTGGGAGAGATAAACAGAGAGTACCAAAAAAAAAAAAAAAAGTTCTGCTGTATTTTCCCCCTATTCTGCCCACTTGAGGTATATAAAACCATTACATTTAAGTACCATAATAGCCAACATATGCTTTTCTTTACAAATGACACCACCATCTGGATTAACTTCTACCAATGATTTCAGACAATATTGTGGAGCTTTTTTTCCTGCTGACTGGAAAAAAACTACCCCAGAGAGCAACTACAATTTCAGATGGAGAATAACAGTTACAGAATTAGCAGTGTACCTTCACTGACACTTGATAACTTCAATGTATGCCTGAGGAGGGGAGGAAAGGCAGGCTTCTGTTGCAATGTATAGCTCCCCCTTGATATGCTAATTAATTAGAAAGTCAGTAAAAAATACATTGCCATACAAAGTATGCTCCTCTGCCACAGTTTCTGGCTGAAAGGCCTGAAAAATTACCATCAACCATTGGCTGGTATTTGATGATGGGATATTTCATTTCCTTTTGTATTTTCATGCCAGTAATCTTAATATTGCAATCACTGTTCCCTGAATGCCATACAACAGCTGTGTTAACACTTAGCTTTCTGAATATTTTTTTCACATTGAAAGCATGGGGGTGGGAAATATATATATATATATATATATAGGTAGGCCTTCTCACCTGAATGAATCCTTACTAGCCTCGTGGCTATTGTCATGAATGTAGCAGACCTTCTGGGCCACAACATCCAACTGGCTGTAGCGAGAAATGGGCACGCCGGGATAATTGATGTACTCAATCTGACCATGCACAGGTGGCACAGAAATGGCATACAGCAGCTTCTCGGGTTTACCAGTGCCATCTGTTGCCATAAGAACATCTGTCGTCAAGGTCACCCTGTCACCCTCTGTTAAAGTTACAGGTTTGGTGAATAGAACAATGTCACCTAAAATAAAAAGGGGAGAGAAAGAAAGAAAATTACACACAGGGAGAAGAAAATCAAAGGGTGTGAATGTGTGTGCACATGTGAGAGAGAGTTAAGTTCTTTAATATTCCATAGAGAAAACCAGGTTGAGATGGGGAAATATACAAAAAATCAGTCCAACTGTGTGGAAAAGAACCAGACACTGGGTGGGGGGGGGGGGGGGGGCCATGATTGGGAGATAACAGTGGTGAGGCATGTCATAGGGATTAACAAAAGTGATTGTTGTCAAAGCAGCCTGAAGAAAGATTCCTTTGGTACCTGCTAGCTTTTAAAAGCATTCTGAGTCTACTAAAATTATTGACACATCTACAATTAAATATATATTGAACCAAATCTCCCTGCTCCCCACACATGAGCTGTTTGAGTTTGCCCATATCTTTGTAAAGGATATTCCTCCTTGAAGACTTGGTGTTGAATCAAGTAAATGTATATACCCATATGAGTATGCTTGGCAATATATACAACTACACATGGGGAAGATGTGTCTGTTTTTCTCTATGTTAAAATAAATGTGTCGGTATAGGCATAATTTGACCACACATTCTCTGCCCCCACCCCACCCCGATGATTTATTTTAAAATGGCTCTTTGTTGAAAGTGACCCACTTGTATATAAAGAACAATTAAGTTAATAGTCCCACGTGGACTGACAGACAAAATGCACTAAGCACGCACAGCGTGGCTCTTTAAGCTGATGGTGTTATGTGAAACTGTAACCTTGCCAAGGGTGATTCTTCTGCTACTGGATTTGCCTCAGTCACCCATTCCCTTTTAACATCTTTAAAAAAAAAGGTACACGAGAAATTGGCAGACATACTGATGGTGGACAGATCCAGAATGGGCCATAATCTCATGTGGTTCCTCTCCTTCCTTCTCACCTTCTCTAGTGTCAATTTATTTATTCCAGATAAAAGGTACTCAACCTGTATAATGTTAAATCATATTGTGACCAATGGTTTAACATCATCCAGCATACACTGGAAGCCACACCAGAAGTTGCAGCGCCATGCACCAGAAGAGACAATGGTGCATGTGCCCACGCACTGCACACCACCACAAGCACGAACCCCATTCACTTGAATGGGGATTGAGCATCTGTGTTTTTCCCCTTATGTGGGGTGTGTTTGTGTGTGTAAGGAACAGATCCCCACGTAAGAGAAGGGACGACTGTACAGGCCAAGTACCTCTTACCCGGAATTTCAAAATGTGAACTATTCCAAAATCCAAAATTATCTACATGGGTGGCTGAGATAGTGACACTTTTTTTAAATCATTCAGTGTACACAAACTTAGTTTCATGCACAAAATTATTAAAAATATTGTGCATAAAATTATTTTCAAGCTATGTATATAAATTGTATATTAAACAAATGCATGTCATGTTTAGACTTGCGTATCATCTTCAAGATATATCATTACATACATGTGCAAATATTCCAAAATTCAAAATACTTCTGGAGAAGTGAAACTCAACTTGTATTATGTACCAATAAAGAATGGTAAATTCTTCTAACAAAAGTTGCCTTTCTCAACTCGCACCCCTTTCATTCTATACACTACACAATTATAGCACCACAATTCAATTTTAGCTGCTGTGTCTACATCCTATGAAATCCTGGGAGGTTAGGGATGTTTAGAATTCTCAGCCAGACATCTCCTCTAGTGCAGCACCAAACTATAACTCCCAGGATTTCATAGATGTCTCCATGGGAATTAAAATGGAATAAAAATACTGTAATTGTGTGGTGTGAAGAATCTCTGACTACTCATGCCTTATTTAGCAATGTACATGCCAGCTGTCCCAATTTGGTAAGGAGCGTTTCAGTTAATCCTATCATCATACTTTTTGACCTGCTCTTAAAAGTCTCAGTTTCTCTCCTTACTCCCTATTCCCCAACACCTTTGTCCCCAACTTACTTCAATTGCTGCAAATTGAGTTCCAAATGCAAAAGTAGTTTGCGCTCAATTAACTTAACAGGGGGGAAAGGAGGAGTCTTGCCCCTCCGGGGAGATTCGGACAAAAGTAAACTGCTGCCATCTTTCTTAGCTCTTGTGTTCTTCCTCATTGGTAACTTTTGCCATCTTGACCCCACTCTGATGTTACTTGCCCACATGTGTCCCAGTTGTCATCTGTAAAATGTTGGAAGGTATGCATACAGTTCATGCCTGAAGCCCTATCCCATGTTGCCAAATTTAAGTGAGAAAGGGCTCCTGACTTCAGAGGCCAAACTGAGATCCTATTAAATAGGACAGTGGCTGGCATGAGTTTCCTTTTCCCTTGTTTATGCATCTTATGAATATAAAGTGTAGATGATTAGATATAACACTTTAAGAAGGAGCAGGTGGAGAGTGGTTCTGAAACTCCACCTCTCATGCTTTAGCCCATTTCATTCTCTTTCCCCAGGGCAGTTCTCTCAATCCTGGCTCATTTCCAGCGTCTACGACAGGTAGAGAGAAAAGTGCTTGAGGCAACAGCCTGACACATGGTTGTTGTTCACCACTGAGGCCTGACAGTTCTTATTCAAGTAAGATCCTTCCAATCCCCCACGTTGTAGGTAAAACAAAAGGATGTGTTAACAAGGCTCAAGTCTAGTTGAGGCTTTAAATTAGGATTTTTAAAGGGTTCTGGAATGACAGAATCCTGATGAATAGGGATGGATATGAATTCCCTTTCTATGCAGAGAAGACACAAAATAAAAAGTTTTTGCATATGTCATTGAATCGTTCCTTATTTGCTTATTTCATTCTTCTGGCTTGCAACAGTGTGCCTGCAGGAAACAAGGCAATAAAGCTTGACCTGAGAAAGAATGAGATACAGTACTACTTTAGGTGATCCTACTGTAGGGTTGTGTACTTATATACATCAGACAGGGTAAGTTGCTCTGAGGTTTCACTTCCCATTCCTCACACCTTGCTAGGTGGTTCTGGACTTGAAAACTGAATGGGGGTGGGTAAATCACCCCCTCTGGATAGCTCCAGAAGCACTTATAGAGCATGTGTGAAGTGCAAATCAGAAAGAAAAGGGAAAAACAGATTAGCCTGCTTCACCAGCTCCCCTGGCATGTTGCAAAAGTTTAAGGGCCTATACAGTTTGGGAGAAAGGGGTGGACAGAGGCCGCCCCTTTGTCCACTGGATTATTGTTGCAGCAACTGCATGGTGCGGTAATGATCCACTCCAGAAAGGAGCCCTGTAACACAGCTCCTGTCTTCTTTCTCCACTGCTGCCGAAGCATCTGAAGTGGCGCTGTGATGCCCCTATTCCTATTCTTTGCATGCCATTTCTATCTCTGATACCATTAGCAAAGCCTGCACTATTCATCATTTCCCACCTTTGCTTTGTTAGTTCTTGTGTGCATGCATGAGTGTGTTCTTGTGTATGAGTTGATTATTTCCTTAATAAAAACACAAAACCTATTTGGATTTGCCTCTGGAGTTCAGTGTGATTTAGAACCAGTATAAACAGGATTAAGTTCCCACAGCCAACTGTTGCCTTGGCCAAGATATTTTATTTGAGCTATTAAAATTCCCCTAAACCATATTAATTTGTCAGTGCCCTCCTGGTACCACCAGCATTTTGGGCAACACCAGTTTTTATCAGAAGTTTGACGTTCCTTCTGCCCATGTTTTATCTACTTTCATATCTTCTATCTGTATCCATTTTACACTTAAATCTTTCTCTCAAAGATGTATAGCTGCAGGCACAAACCTCTTCTGTTAGCATGAATATTCTTCTGCTTGCAGAACTCTTCTGCCAACTGATCTCAGAAAAAATTGCTAAGATCTGTCAGCAGAACAACCAAAAAGAGCAGAGAGAAAGGATAAGGTAAAGGATGAGTCAAGTTATACCAGACCCAGGCCTCCTCCAGAGCAGGGATATGGTCACAAACTGGCACAAGTTAGGCCAGTGCAAGAGTAGTTCAAACTTCTTTCCCAGGCTATATTTAACAGAGCTTCAGCTGGGCTACTGGTAGCTTTCATGGCCTTTGCCCACCTTGGCTAATTAGGAATGCACTCTTAATCTTGCTTTGAACTGCTTTAATTCTCAATTGTGAGGAAAACTCAGGATACAAATCAAATAGATAGATAGATTGAGAGACTTCAGTTTCTGTTGCACTTCTTGCCTCCTGGGAAGACTGCCATGATCAGAGCACACCAGCCTGCTTCACCCATCAACCAAAGAAGGAATAGATTCAATGGCTTGCATTAACCGATGCCTGTCAGAAGAACACCGAGGCTGCATCCACACTGTAGAAATAATCCAGTCTAACACTATTTTAACTTCCATGGCTCAATGCTATGGAATTCTAGGAATTGTAGCTTTGTGAGACATTTATCCTTCCCTGTCAGAGAACTCTGGTACCTAAACAAACTACAATTTCCAGCACTGAGCCATGGCAGTTAAAGTGGTGTCAAACTGGATTATTCTGCAGTGTGGATGCAGTTTAAACTATCAGTTCCCCAGGGTCTGCAGAGCTGAAATCAAACAAACGTTGACACCACTCAAATCCCAGATGACAAGAAGTGCATGGCTTTGGGTGTTAGTGTGTGCTGTAGGAGCCCTGGTGGTGCAGTGGTTAAATACCAATAGTGTGGCTTCTCACAGCTACAAGCTGGTGAGTTTGATCCTGAAGGGCTTCAGGGTTGATTCAGCCTTGCATGCTCCGTAGATTACTAAAATGCATACCCAGCTAGTTGGGGGCAATTAGCTTACACATTGTAAATCACTTAGGAAATGCTTAAGTGCAATAATAAGTGGTATAGAAATGTATTTTCTATTGCTATTGCTATTATTATAATATATTTTAAGATGCATGTAGCATTGTTCAATCAGAGGGAAGGATAAATCAGATAGAAAGACAGATGATAGACAGATGACAGACTGACTCTTGGTGTTTGGAAAAAAATGGCAATTCTGAAAGGAAAATAACTGAAACAGACCTCCATGTCATCTAGCTAAAAGTGGGTGATGTATTTTGAATGTGTGACTTCCTGATGTATCAGCAGGCGTGCATGTACGCACATGCACACACACACACACTCATCTTGAAAGATCTTTGTCAGTCATTAAAGGGAATCCTTAACAAGCAGAATTCTTGACCTGGCATTAGCTTTGTGATCTCAACCATAAAGGATTATGAACATGCTATCCCCACTCTCACCCTTCTCCCTCTTTCTCAAAGGTTTCCTTAGTTTTCATATATTATTCTTGTCTCAAACACAGAAAGTAAAGATGAGTAAAATGTAACCATCCAGATTCATCCCTGCCACCTCAATACTCAGTTGTTGCAGACATGGAATGAGGAACTGTGATTTTCCCCTCCCCCCTCATTTATAATTATAAATTTGATTTTTGTTTTTGTAAATGCACCTTTATAAATTTAGTAAATACAAAACCATGCAGGTTAGGCATGAACATTTGTTAGGAGATTCAAGCCTGAATTTTTGAGAATGAAGAAAGAGCAAAGGAAAGTAGCAAGATATCTATGTATAAAGTTGATGCTTGCTTTGTTACCCAACAATGAGCAAATATTTGGGTATGTAGGAGATCCCAAATCACACATGATTCAAGTAATGGACCCTTTGAAATGCCTGAACATCATGTCCAATCCAAGGTTTAATTTTTGCACAATGATCTAACACACACTACCTGAGGCCAACACTACATGATTTGACTTCCAAAATAAGACAAAGTAGCCTAGACTATACAAGAGCCACACCACTGGGAAAATCTATCCTACAACATGTCCTGTCTAAAGATTTTACATATCACTGTCACAAAGGGGTGATGCCTCAGCCTAGAACTGTATCTAAAAAGGATAGGAGCTTCTATAGGAGTGGTAATTCTATAGATTTCAAGCAACATACATCACTATAACACACATACACAACACACTCTTACTTGCACACACAATAACTGTGGATAGTTTTATATTTCCTAAAATGGAATATCCAGATGATTGTTCAGGATTAATAGATTATCAAAAAGTGCCAGTTGGTGATCTCCTGGATTTCTTTTTTAAATCCCTGTAATAAATGCAGCTGTTTACTAATAAATAAAGCCTCAGCTGTAACAGAAAATAAATTAAATGCATTTAATTGGTTGATTGCAATCTTCCCCTCTTTATTACAATACTGCTCCTTGTTATTTTATGATGTCAGGGTAACGTGGCAGATTGACAGTGTGTTTATGAATCACAGTTTACAGATGGCATCCCTGTTTTCCTCCGCAGTTATGAGCACAAGTCACAGGAGGACTCAATAGAGGGTTTTCGCCAAAGAAGACCCCCAGAGATTTAGCTGCTTCCATTTCTCTTATGCCAATCTTCTTCATGACAGGAGCACTATTTCACAAAAACCTATGTTCAATAAATTACAGCCACCTGGCACAAATTTAGAAGTATTTCACACTCCAGGGACTCCTGTGTGTCTCATTGTGATTTCTATTCATTTCCAAAAGGATTAAACAACAATACTTGGAACAGGCCTCACACAGTTATTCTCATCTGATTTTGTCAGTTTTCGTCTCCCTCCTGCCACCTCAGCTAGAAAAGTGAGGGGAGTCAATTTTGTTCATAACACCCTCTTCTTCCCATCTGCAAAAGGTCCTAAAATCTTCTAAGGACACCTCATAACTTGTCTTTAAGCCTTGAACTTTGAAGAGCTAGCTAGGTTTATGACAGCTTTGACACTCAGTTGGGATATAATACTGGATCTCTTCACGGAAGGTTTTAGATGTGAACTTTTCCTTTTGGTCAGTAGTCACGAACAGACACAGGGGACTGCAATCGTAATAGTCAACAGATTTGTAAACTTATGCAATTAGTTATGCGCATAATGGATTGGATTCTAATTAGCTTGTTCATCACAACACTGGAAAGAGATGGCATCCTTTAGAGATTGCTGCAGTACAAACTTCATCCATGCATTTAAAAATACATCAGTGCCACGTAAGTTTTCCCACCCCCCCCCCTTTTTATTGTGCAACAGTTTGGTCTCCGAAAGAGATATGAATAACCCACATAACTATCCTCATTTTCTACCTTTGACCATACTTTTAATGAACATATAGAAGCTTCCTGGTGGAGAGCTGTTCTGCCCATCTGTCACATAAATCGGAAGCTGTCATGACTTTCTGGAATCAGGATGTTAGTATGGAAGTACCAGAGGCGGTTCATGTCCACATCATCTTGAGTGAAATTCCTTCCAGGGTGCAGCGTGCTCAAGCTGATGCAGTCTGGGGGGGGGGGATTGTGGAAACAAAAATGAACATGCTATGCATACACATACACAAAATGGATGTTCAGCTTCACCTCTGTTCAGTGTGTCACTTTTTAAAACAATACTGAACATGAGTAGCTAGGTTCCAGGGATGGTAAATGCCTTATGCCACTGCTCCCTCAAACCTCAAATTTTGACAGTGAGATTAAGGAAGGCGTAGCAGGGCAAAATCCTATGGTCCTCTCTATCCCCCAGCTGCTTTGGCTGCCACCTCTGACAGGAGATTTTAAGTGTCATGAAGGAGCACACAAACTTTTTGTTATTTGCTTTGTTCTTATTATATTTTACTTCTATAGAGCATGAAAATAATTTGTGGCATTTTCTGTCACATATCCCAAACCATCTTAGAGTTTTAGGTACTCCCTTTACCTGGGAGGCATATTTGCTACTCTTCCAACTTCAGGAGCAAAATATATGTGAGCCAGCCACTGGCTGCACTATGGTAGCTCCATGGCTGTGGCAGAAGTCAGTGTGAGGGCATAGCAAAAGAGGAATAATACAGAGCAGCTTTTTCATCTGTCATTGTTCCATTCATGACTGAATATCTGAAGCCAACCACTTCTATTGTTAATAAGTCAGCCAATAGCATAGAAAGTCATCTTACATATCTTTGAAGTACTTTTGGGTTGACTTTTTAATGACTTGCTTAGATTTGATCATAGCTGTATCCTGCACTTTCTCCATGTGGTTTTACATGGTTGTTCCCATTAATGGGAGAACTGATTGGTCCAAGAGGACCTTCCCCTCTAAATGGAGTTTGAACTGGTTTCCCTGTTCAAGTTTAGCATCCTGCCCCACTACATTATACTAGCTCACTGAGTCCTTTGAAAACGTAACACACTGAGAAAATAATAAAACCAATTGCATATTATTCTTTCTTCTGCTGGAAATATTACTATGCTGACAATTATCCATTACTTATTTACCGACCATTACCAGTTGGGATCAACAGACAGGTTTACCTAACCTACTGGCAGTCTTTCAAAACAGTTTCTTTCCCTGTATGCCTTTCATACAAGCATCACTAATCTGTCTCCTTTTGGATCCTGCTTCCCAACCAGTGATACAAAAAAGCTTGTTACATGCCAGAAGATGCAGATGGATCCATTGTAGCACACCCTGATGTTCATAGCCAATACCCAGGTGTTTCATGTCATTTGCTAGTTCGCTAGAAGTTGGTTTTATTCCAAGACACAATTCAAGTAATTAGATGCCACTAATAGGAGCAAGAGGGTGTCTTTTTAACGCTAACAATCAGCAATGTGACCATCTCAAAGAGTTGGCATGATATGGGGCTGTCTCACACAACCAGTCCTTCTTACTGAAATCCTATGTAGTCCCATCATAATTCATAATGACCTTGTTTGGCACGATCATCTACAGCCTATGAATACCAGGCACCACAAGGCCAAAGCTATGCTCCAATTTTACCTGAGCAATATGAATGTGATGTTAAAAAAAATCAAGCAACCCCCTGCCCTTTTCATCAAGGCCACCTAGATTGTTGCCTATTTTATTAAAAAAAAAAGAAGAAGATGAATAGAGGGGCCCATTTCACACATTGGTAGTTTGATTGCCATTTGAAAATGGAACAGCCAGATGTCTTTGTATACAACTGTCCCTACGAGCTGACTACCAAAGGGTTCAGGCTACAAATGGAGAGATACAAGCTTCACATGTTTTGTGAAAACAGCTTCTCAGATGGAAATTCCATTTTCACGCAGCAACAATTAAAATCCGAATGCTCATAACATGAAAACCAAAATGATACATTATATATTCACTTCAGTGGCTATCTCATTAACATAAAGCAATATGAAAATATTACACTGCTACAAAAAACTCAGTTGATTGTTCCTACTTGTTCCATTCCCTTCCTTGAAGCTAAGTTATGCTCAGTGTTTATTCCACTGGGTTGTCTATGTAAAACACACTAACCATGATACTATTTAAAGTTGTCTTCAAGTTCATCTTCATATTTATTCACTTTTGTTGTTATCTCCCATTAAGGTGATTTCATCTTATAAATGAGAGACCTGTGGCATGCCAATCCTCAACAAACCCTGTTCAGTCTTGCAAAATTAGGCTGTGGCTTCTTTAAGTGAATCCTTTCACCTCTAACTTTTTCCCTACTGTTTTCCACTTTACTGAGCATAACTAAGGATGGCATCTCTCTCTAGATGCCTGCTTGGCGTCACGTAATGGGCTGGATGAGGGGAGAACAAACTCAGTGTGAATCCAGGGAAATAGAAGTTACTGGTGATAGGTTCCCCAGTTCCGGGTGGCGAGATCTGTCACCCTGTCCTGAATGGGTCACGCTCCCCTTGAAGACTCGGTGCGCAGCTTGGGAGTACCTTGACTCGTCGCTCCAGTTGACATCTCAGGTGGTGCGACGGTCAGGAGTGCTTGTTATCAGCTTCGCCTGATACCCAGCTGCGTCCCTACCTGGACTTATTTGTACATGCTTGGTAACCTCTCGATTGGACTTCTGCAACGTGCTCTACATGGGGCACAACCCTGTTACCAAACCCGGAAGCTGCAATTGGTGCAGGATATGGCCAGCAGTTGGTCGCTGGTAGCTCCAGGTCGGTCCATATAACACCTATTTTAAAAGACCTTCATTGGCTGCCTATTCGCTTCCGACTCAATACAAGGTGTTGGTTTTTGACCTATAAAGCCCTAAATGGCTTGGGCCCAGGGTACTTGGGGACCGCCTCTCCCCATATAATCCACCCCGCACACTCAGAAATCTGGGACAATCTGTTAAAGGTCCCCCCGTCACATTTGTGAGGACCTCACAGAGGGCTTTTACCATCGTCGCCCCCTCCCTCTGGAACAGGCTCCCGTAGAGCTCTGCTCCTCCACATCGTTAGTTTCTTTTAAAAAGAACTTAAAAACGCATTTTTTCAGTTAGCATTCCCACCTTAGATAACTTATTCTTTTCTCTGCCCCTTATTTTTCCTTTTGACCTCAGACTGTTGTAATTTGACTTTTCCATTTCTTGCCCCTGATATATGGATTTGTATTGTTATTCCATGTAGTGATGCTTTTAACCTTTAATGTAATGTTTTTAATCTGTATTTTACTGTTTTAATCCTCTGTAAGCCGCCTTGATCATACCATGGAAAGGCGGGGTATAAATAATAATAATATTATTATTATTATTATTATTATATTATTATATTATTTTGCCTTTTCCAATGGCTCAGGTGTCTTATGATGTATCAAAGTATGATAGCCTCAGTTTAATCATCTTGGCTTCTAGTGAGAGTTCAGGGCCTGATTTGTCTAGGCCCATTATTTCTCTTTTAACAGCCCGTGGTAGCCTATAACTCTTCTCCAGCACCACATTTCAAATTAATTCATTTCTTCAGTTTTCACTACTAGTTCCAAAATTTGTCTACTGGCAATGTTTATTCACTATCGAGGGATCTTAGGGCTCTTCTTAAATTTATAACTGTTTATACCTGTGTCCCTTTACTCAGGCTTTAGAAAACAATTTTTTTATACAACAGGACACTAGAAGGCACATATGTTTGGGGCCCCCTTGAAATACGCCAAGGATTAGATTTGATCTTTGATTTGCTCTTTGCATTCTTAACCTTTCCCAAAAGGCGTTCACTGTAACAAACATTTATTAAAAAGAAGTGGACACCCCTGAGTTTACAAAAACCTAAGCAGGGCTACCAATAACCGGATAACAAAATCTTTATTCAAAGGGTCACTGTAAGATGAAGCTGATTTGCCCCCACATAACAACAAATTGCCCAGTTTTCATCTCTGAACCAAACATACTAAAATGAAACACGGACTTAAATGTGGTTTATATGGAAATTTTCCATGCTTAACTGTATATTGTAAAACTACACAAAAAATGTGTTTGAAAACATGTTGCATTTGAAAAAGTGCAGGAGAAGGTTGGTACAGCTGAAGAATACATACACAAAGTACACATGGGGGGGGGGGGGGAGAATGGAAACAAGAATATGTACAAATTCTCCCAAGGGAAAAAATAGAAATGTTTGTCATGGAAAAACAAACTCTTGAATAAAATCATACTCAACAGTTTTTTATCCCTACAGAGAGCATACACAGCAGACCGCTGTATTTACAAGGATTCATTCAGGACACACAGACCACACACCGCGGATACAAAATCCATGCATGTCAAGTTCCATTAAAGCACATATGCACCACTATTAATCAAACAGGGGCTTGCCATCCATGGTGGTTAAATCCATGGATGGCAAGCCCACCATAAGGAAGGCGACTGTATTTCTATATTACACTTCTGTCCCCATTTCTTTGCAGGACAGAATTTGCAGAATTCCATCTCAAAGCTTTAGCATGCCATCCAAGTACTGGCCTGTCCCATTGCTACTTAGTTCCAATATGAGAACCTTGAAGTCTTATATCTGACCTGTTTTAACACAGTGAGTTCTCAGTGAGCACATCTTGAGTCCAAAGGTACTGGCATAGGAAGCCAGGCAAATCCCAGCATAAAACAGAATGACAAACAGGAGCTGGTCCAGACAGTCCAAGTTCAGTGAGAGAAAGCAGTCTTGACAGAGTTCAAAGTCAAGGAGGAAATTGCTAGAAAGATTACTCCAGACTTTATGGAGGGCCAAGAAGCCATAGATATAAGACAGGGTATCCCAGAGGTTTGGGACCTATTATTCTACAGCAACAGAATGGCCTGGGCTGAGCTAATTTATAGCCAGCCAGTCCAGCTGACCTCATTAAATTCAGCATCCTGAATTTAAAATGGAGCAGGGCATTGCCTGACCTTTTGCTAGCTGCACTTTAATTTGTTGTTCAAGGGATGAAATGTCTCTTGGCTGCCTCCACAGATTGCAATAGCTGTCTGGGTGATCTGAATTCTGCCTCTGCCTATACCATTACAGGATTGTTACCCTCCTGCTCCTACTGGGGCCCATCATTCTGGCTCTACTTTCCCCCTTCTTCATCCTTGGAGGCCTCCTTTGGATGAAACATGTCAATACTGCAGCAGCATGGTTTCAGTACAGTCCAACCCCCATATCTATTGGGGAAACCTTTCCAAACTTACTACATGTAGTGAGAACCCCAGATAATGATGAATGCTATATTTCTGCTGGAAGCTGACCACAGAATTGCACTGGGAAGCAATGCAACTGACAAATTTCTATGAAGCCCAATTGATTTTCAGTTGTCTAGAGAGACATTTTTTCCTGGACACAGATAAATGAAACCACAGAAACCAATCCCACTGATACCAGGGTTAGACTGTATTGCAGTCAGGTCATGGGATGTCTCTGGAAAGCAGGGTTTCAAAAACATGTGTAGAATCCCACACAACACAGAACGTGGGGATGAGTCAGAAGTTGGCTCATTGAGCCAATCTTCAGTGTCAGGAGTTGAGAATGTATGGCCTTATATCTGTTGCTATTGGGCTGCAAACTCCCATCAGCCCTAGCCAGCAGAGTCAACAATGAAATTAGATGGGAACTGCAGTCCACACATTTCTCATTCATTTTCAAAATACTGCTTCCACATGAACAATATTAAGTCCAAAAACAGCTTCGTTATTATATAGTTTTTGTGGGTTTTTTGGGCTATGTGGCCATGTTCTAGAAGAGTTTATTCCTGCTGCTGAAACATCAGGAATAAACTCCTCTAGAACATGGCCACATAGCCCAAAAAAACCCACAAAAAACTATGGATCCTGGCCATGAAAGCCTTCAACTTCACATTGGAAATTTCTACTGGGAGAAACTGTTCCAAAACACCCAGAGACTGGAAAAACTCTGGACCAGGAAAGCACACCTACTCTGCTCACTAATTTTCCTGCTACACTGCAGAGACACAGATACCATATCACACTTTCTCACAGCAAAAAGGACCTTCAAATCCCCACAGGCCAATGTTATCTACAACAGGATGGAATGGGAGAGAATACACACCAGCTGCAAAGAAGTGGCCAACACAGACAAGGAACTGCTATCACTCCACCTCAGCATCAGTCAGAAAACACCCAAGACTGGGACAAAACTCACAGCCTCACCTACAGGGAAATGGAAAAAGATATGGCAGACCACACTGAAACACTAAAACAAAAATTCAACAAATGGCTTAAGCACCAGCTGAAACCCTCACTAGATATATCATGAACTATCATCAATCTCACACAGTGGCAACTTTCAAAAGAGGAAATAGCCATCCTAGCCAAAGGTGGCAACTTTGCATTAACCGCCACCAGAATCCCAGTTGAAGGCATCATTGCCCGGGTTGAATCCACCCTCCATCATCTCCCAGAGGAGGAAGTGGAAGAGATAAGAGGAGAAACAGCCAGGATTCTGCACAAGGCAAAACTACCTCCAGCAACATAACCTAAAAAGAAAGAAAAGCCATCAAGGACCTCAATTCGGACCCAGAAATCATCATTCTCCCAGCGGACAAAGGCAATGCTGCAGTAATCATGGAAACAGAACAATACAAACGAAAAATCAAGGAACTCCTGGATCCTTCAACATACAAAAAACTGAAACAAGACCCAACCAACACAATCACCAGGAAAACGAACACCCTGATCAAAAACTCCTCAGTTCAGCCAACCACAAGACAAAGTTTGTGCAAATCTGAGGCTCTCCCACCAAGACTCTAAAGGACTTCCCAAGATCCACAAGGATTCCATTCCATTCTGACCCATAGTTAATGCTATTGGATCCCCAACATATGACTTGGCCAAGTTTCTGGCCACACAATTACAAACTGATATAGGGCAAATGTACATCATGGACTCAGCTCACTTCATAGGAAAAATCAACAACCTTGAACTTAAACCTGGAGACATACCAATCAGCTTTGATGTGGTCTCCCTGCTCATCAAAGTCCCCATAATGGACACCACGGTACTCATTCGACAAATTTTTCTGGAAGACATTACAGTTCTGTTTGAACATTGTCTCACCATGAGTTATTTCCAGTGGGACAATGGATTCTACAAGAAGAGAGATGGGGTAGCAATGGAAAGCCCTGTAAGCCCTGTGATAGCAAATTTTTATATAGAACACTTTGAAAAGGAAGCCCTGGAAACAGCACCAAAAAAGCCCACAACATGGTTCCGATATGTGGATGACACTTTCACCATTTGGAGCCATGGGGAAGATCTGGCTGTGTTTTTGAACCATCTGAACAACATCCACCCTAACATCCATTTCACTATGGAAAAAGAAAAGGAAGGAACACTACCATTTTTGGATGTCCTAGTCATCCGCAAGCCGAACCAATGTTTGGGCTACACAGTGTACAGAAAACCTACATGCACAGACAGATACTTGCACAAGAACTCCAACCATCACATAGGACAAAAAAGAAGTACAATAAAAACACTGGTAGACCGGGCAAAACGGATCTGTAAACCCCACTTCTTGGAAGATGAATTGAAGCACCTAGACCGGGCTCTACAAGCTAATGGTTATTCCTGCTCAGACATCAGAAGGGTTGCCAGACCCAGGAAAACCCAGAGGAGTGAAGACAAGCAAACATCCAAAGGGAAGGTATTTTTACCATACATCAAAGGAGTCACAGACAGAAAAGGGAAACTGGTGAGGAAATACAACTTCCAAATGGTTTACAAACCAACCAAGAAAATCCAGCAAATGCTGCACTCAGCAAAGAACAAGAGAGACCCTCTCACAGCTGCAGGAGTTTACTGCATACCATGCAGCTGCAGACAAGTTTACATAGGGACCACCAAACATAGTGTACAAACACAAATCAAGGAACACGAGAGACACTGCAGACTAAGTCAGCCAGAAAAATCAGCAGTAGGAGAACAAGTTATAAACCATCCTGGGCATAAAAAGCTGTTTGAAAACACTGAAATTATGGACCATGTCAACAACTACCATGTCAGGATGCACAGGGAAGCCATTGAAATCCACAAACATCTGGATAATTTCAACCAAAAAGAAGAAACCCTTAAAATGAACAAGGTTTGACTACAAGTCCTGAAAAATAGCAAAGCCAGGACTCAGCAAATGCAAATGAGAAACCACCCAGGGTCAGGGGCTTTCATAGCAGATAATGATCACCAATTAGCAGACACTAATCCTCTTTGCATATCCTCCCACCCTGAGGCCCTGCCACCAACAACAGAACAATACACAGATTAACATGGAAATCACTTCTCCCTACCCAGAGTCACAAGTATACATATATCCAACTCTCTTCCACGCCAGCATTCTCTGAAGATGCCAGCCACAGATGCTGGTGAAACATCAGGAATAAACTCTTCTACAACATGGCCACATAGCCTGAAAAACCCACAAAAAACCATGGATGCTGGCAATGAAAGCCTTTGGCTTCAGGTTTGTTATTCTCTCTTTGTTTTTCTCTCTGTCTTACTTCTATAACTATTAGTAATTTGGCTATACAATGCCAAGTATGATGTGCTTGTAAGCATACAAAAAAACCTGAAAAGAAACTGTGCTTTGAAAAAGTTTGGAAGTTGTATTGTGCTTCTTGTGGTAAACATAAAATGCTCAAAGTAGATATTCTGAGAAGCTGAGTTATTTAAACAAAATAATCTGAGATTCTTTAGTGCAGCAGCATTTGGAGAGTTTCATTTTCAAAACACATTTGTCCCTCACAAAATCCTTGTTCTTCAGAGATATTTATATAATCTCTTAACCTTTGCCAAATGGGCTTCATTGTAGAGAGTGTTTATAGAAAAGAAGAAGAGCCACTCCAGTAACAGCAAGCAGATTTAAGATTTATGATATAGTATAGCTTTTCTTGAGAACTGGAAAGTCTCTTTTGCAAAACAACAAAAACAAAGTAAAATTTCAGGTCTTCAAACTGTGCTACACACTGGCTTGGCTCAAATATAACTGGAAAACACAGATGCCCATTATGTGAACAAGTCTGCATAATTTTTGAGCTTTCCTACTCCCTCTCTGCTCTATCTTCTTCTTGTTGGCAGAAATAAGGATAGGTAAGTAAACTGTTGGATTCAAAATTTAATTTGGTATTACCCAGCTTGTACCTCAGACCTCTATGAACAGAACTGACTATGGACCGAAATGCAGATTGTGGTGGAAATTTACTCATTTCTGAACTTGCAGTCTATTTTGAAAATTAAAGAAAAATGTTGTGATGGTTCCCGTCTCCAGGCTGGACTTGCAGTCCAAACCCTTGGGTTTCTGTCATTCAGCTTCCCCCTTGGCCTCCTCAAGATTTCTCGCTGGATTGTGCATTTAGGCCACAAGGTGATCTCTATATGGACAATTAAGTGTGGTATTCTGGGCATTCAATGTGTTCAGACTGTTCATTAAAACTGAACAGGAACAGCCACACAGTTGTGCAAGCAGACGTTTATTAAGACATAATCAGATCACACATTAACTGGTATCCAGATTCAACAGCTGAATATACTGTTCGAATTTAAAAGTGTTAAAGACTAGTTTCTGGACAGATTATTTTTAAACTGTGAATTTTAAATGATGACTTTTTAAATGTGATTTCCTTTAATATGCATGTGTCTTGTTTGTTCTTTTAGATTGATGTGTGTTTTTAGCTGGTTCTGTTTTTAATTGATGTTGTGTATTTGTTAATTTGTTGTTGTTTCCTGCCTCAATCCATGAGGAGAGGCAGGAAAGAAAATCAACATCATCAACTATTTAATCATGTACAGCTCCCCAAGCTCTATTCAATTCTTCCCCATGGCTCACTCTCCTATCTCTATTACAGTTTTTCTCTATCATTAGGCTTTCTTTTTCCTAAATCTCCCCTGAGAGAAAAGCCTCAGTTTTGTATCCTTTCTTCCCCACAAGCTTCCCTTCACAGCATTCCTTTAGCTGTGATTGAGTGGCACTAAGCAGGTTTGTCCAGCTCCTCCCTTCACAAATGTTTTTGAAAATGTCTGCATTTTGTGGGGGGGGGGGACTGTATGCTTGGGAAATTCATACAGTTGAAAAATGCATACAAACAAACAACTTCATTTATATACCACTTCATACAGAACTAACAGCGTCTAAGCAGTTTCCAACTGTAAGCTAATTGTAAGCATACACGAGTGTACACAAATGTAAACAAAAATATGTACAAATTCCTGTAGAGGAAAATATCTATTTAGAATTGGGTTAGAACGAGTTTAGCTCTGAAGAAAATGAGTACATGATCAAGTTTGAGTTTGATAGATGAGCCTATCCCACAAAGCAAATATATCATCATTATTAGTTTTAAACTACTGGGCAGCTTCAGAGCATGTAGTGTCAAAACACTGTGCTCCGAAGCCACCCAGAGTGCAGCAGAAAGGGGTGGCCTGTGTCACCCCTATGATCCATATTATGGTTTCAGATAATGGCTTGTTCTCAAACCATAGTTTAACATACTACAGTGGGCCTTTGGTCTCCACTGGGGTTTGGTTCTAGGATCCCACATGGATACAAAAATCCATGGATCCTCAAGTCATATATACAGTGGCATAGTGAAATGATATCCCTTATATATAAGATGGAAAAACTAAGGTTTGATTTTTGGATTTTATGAGGGCGTGAGTATTTTCAGGCCATGATGGTTGATTCTGTGGATGCAGAATCCATGGATACAGAAGGCTGTCTGTAATATTCAGTAAGTTTAGATGTTTCAAGGAACTATGGCTAATGTAAAATTGAAAATAGATTTGTCAGTCTTCCCAAGTGATCTTTATGAACCAGGCTCGTTCAAGATTTCCTGTTACATTTCAACCATGCTATTGGGCTAGTAATTACTCTGGGCAGTTGCATGCCACTTTCTGTGCAAGTTAACAGCTACAACTAAAGCTCTCAGAGCCATATGACCTGCTCATGCAGGAATGGGTGGGAAAGGCGGGTGGAAGGAAAGGAGAGAGGCCAAGAGATGAGGAAATGAGAGAGGTTGAGGAAAATATTTAATTTAATTTCCATGCCTCGCACCGTGCCAAGATAAACATACTAAAACAGTAGAAAGGATTTCAAGCAGTTCACTAACATAGATGTATATGTACAGTATTATAATTATATAATAATAAGTAATAGAAAACATAAACCTGTAGAGGAGAAGAGATGAAGAGACAAAACATCCCCACTTTCTTTTTTAAAATCCTCCACCCATATAGGATGGGAGGAACAATACCAATCTTTCAAGTCAAAACATCCTGACAACCTGAGGCTTTCTAATGAGCAAAAAACTCACCTCTCCTCTAAAACCACATCCAGTCACTTTATTCCAACCGAGATTTCACCGTTTCTTCTTGTTAGAGGTAGCAGACAGAACAAAGAAGCCAACATGGAGCCATGTGATGAATTTAGTTGAAACAAAATCCTTCTCCTGAGGCCTTCTGATTTACTGACCTGGCAAGAGAGAGAGTTGCTGTCTACAAACTGAAATGGTTTAAAAACCTATTGTACTATAAAAGTATAGAATTATGCCACCATTATCCAGTAATGTAGTGAGTTACGCTATTTGGGGAAATCTATGAATTCATAATTGGCAATGTATTAACTAGTTGTTT
>NC_056525.1:87360064-87376942 GCF_019175285.1 Sceloporus undulatus
AGCTCAGGTTCAATTTATGGTCTACTTGGACTCCCAGATCCCTATTTCTTGTTCCATTGCCATTCAGTCATTCTTCATCTTGACTGTGAATACCCTTAACAGTACACTTTCTATTTGGGAGTCCCCTCCATATGTTCATTGCAATATTTGCTGTTAACTATTGTCAAGTCAGCTTCAACTTATGGCAGCTCTTTGAATGGAGACCTCCAAGTTACACTGTCATCAACAGCCCTGATCAGCTCTTGCAAACTCAGGACCTTGGTTTCCTTGACTGAGTCTATCCATCTGGAATACAATCTTCCCTTTTGCTTACTGTTTTCCCAAGTAAATATACCTAAGGCAGAATGTGTGCATCCTGAATTACTCCCGTGAGGGCTCAACTGTAATAGCTATCTCAGTCCTTTGGTGCTTGACCATTTAATGCATGTCTGGTTAACAATTCCTGAAGGGACTCAACTACACAAGAATTTTAGTGGTCCAATACTATTTGATAGTTTTTTGGGAAAAGGTCAGCCCATCCTTGCCTACAGAATATTTTGACATCTTACTTCCCTTATTCCATAACCTATGGTATCATGTAAAAATCCAACAAGTAAATAACAACAACAACAACAACAACAACAACAATAATGGGTTTTTAGATACATTATATTTTACTCTGGAGCTGCCAGTGGATGAACTTGGGATCTCTGGCTTCTGCATGCAAAACATGTACTTGCCACTGATTTCTGCAGATTGCTCTTCTTGATTGGAAGTAGGGAAACAGAGAGGATGTGGGGATTTAGTTATGCAGAAAAAATATTCTGCATATGCTCAGAGAAATAAAAAATATTTTGATTAAGAACACCCTTGATTCACTGGTTGATCTTTGTAACCAGCTACGTATCACTGCATTTGCAGTGAATCAGTATCCTTTGGCTGAAATAAACACATAATGCTTACCAACCCTATCATCTCTCCTTATTAACCCTTAACAAAAAAGATATCTGAAAAACACGTTAATTAGTACAAAAAAGATATCTAAAAACACATGTTAAAGAGCCAAGAGAGGCAGATCAGTAACAAAACTTATCTGAATAGGTAGCAAGAAGTTGCATACTACTACCATTACCGATCAATAATTGCATCGTGGGAAAAAATCCAGGCTGAGAAAAGGCAACTTTAAAACAACAACAACAACAACAACAACAAAACCCCCAGTTTTAAATAAGTCAGTATCAAATGGTGCCTTTAGGGATCAAAGGTGAAAACCTTTCCATCATTCGCTTCAAAATCCATTATCTGTTTTCAGAACTGACATTGTAAATAATAGTCAGTCAATGATGATCCAACTAATTACATGATATCAATTGTTAGTGTTAACTGGCAACAAATTAAATTCCCCATTTCTAACATTTAACTCTATCTCATTATTTTCAAAAACAGTTCCAGACTCTGATCTTCATTCCCTAGAATGTATATGAGAACACCCTTCAGAGCTATATAAACTCGATTCATGGGAAACCCTTCTTCCTTCACTTGATCATGCCCGTATTTGTTTATGTATGTACACAAGCTGCAATGACAGAAAAGCTGTGAATGTATTTCCTTCAGTTTCACAGATCATATTTAACTCTCACATAGTTAAGAGATTCAGAAGTATAAACACCCCTCACTGTGATGATCATTTCCTTTGCCTAACTAAATTTCACCTTGATAAGATTTTTTCTGGTGGGCCATTTTAAGCTTTATACATTTTAAAGAAGCAAAACAGTGCTATATAAATAAAGCATAAGAAGAAGAAGAACTGAAAATAATTGCCACCGAATCTATGAGGACATTCTAACTTCATATATTAGGTCTCACGGCAAGTATAACAAGTAACATAGAACATATTAGCTCAGCTAAAATAAAATATTTTTGGCTCCCTAAGATTTTTCCATTTTCAGATCATTGGCTATTACCTCCTCCCCCATTAAGACCACCAGTTGAACAGTTTAAGAAGTTGAGGTGTATGTTCCCACCAACTAAAAGGAAACAACCACATGGTGTAGCCACTGAAATGTTTCATTATTTTTGAGCTAGTTTCCAAATTTCATTATGTTCTAAGGATGCCAAAAAGCTGGAAGTCCACTTTAAAAAGTCTCTCTCCCTCTCTTTCTCTTGCTCCATTTATATGAGTAGATTATGTGAAACTCATTACATTTTATGGTTTTGCACAAAAATCTTAGTTTCCTACTAATATTATGCAATGACATAATGCCATTTGTAGAGGTGTCATATAAAGCCATTGACTTTTATGGGCTTCTGATGGCAAGACTATCCACTTTATATTCTGTTTTATGTAAGAGTTCTCAAAATTTATAGATCCCAACAGATTTCTCAGGTTACTTAATTATAAAAGAAAGATTATAGCATAGCGTTTTAGCAAACCAATATAAAAGTCAGTTAAGATGTTTTGGTATAGTTGCAAAGAAAGCTGACTCAAAGAGCCACAGAGTTAGACATCAAAGTATAGGAACTTTTTGTCGACAGAGTTAAATGGGGATGGATTGGTATGAGAAGGACACAGGCTACCCATTCATTCTCTGTCAGACATCCACTCACACATTCATCCATCTATCCCTTCAATTTTGTCTCTCCTCTTCTCTTTCCCCTCTCTTTCTTCTTCTTCCTTCCTCTCTCTTCTCTTCCCAAGTGCCTTTCCTCCTTGGTCCAGCACCAGCATGACTAGATGTCACAACTGCAAAGGACAAGGCATTAAAAAATGTAGGCCATTACCAAATAAAAGCTAAAAATCATGATATAAATGTAAATTCATGCTTTTTGATCATGCTCAAAATGGAGGACATTTTTAAATTCTTCCTGGACAGAAGGTTGAAATGTAGGATATGTTCTGAAAAAGGAGGACATCTGGTCATCCTGTCAAGAACTCACAACAATAATAATTTGAGCAGGGGAGCTCCCATTTAGCAGTGGGAGTCTTCCTCAAAGCATTAGTGGGAGGGGATTTGGGAAGGTGAGCACATTGAAGATTTCCATACCTGCCTGCATCACTGCTAAAATATCCCTGAAATGTTGCTCAAAGGTGGAGGAATCGTGCGTGTCTGGAAGCCAGGTGTGTTTCCTCAATCGTCAGGGGAACTTTGCTCCCTCCTTTGCGTCTCTGAATCGTCGCAAGGGGAGTGGATCTCCTATGGACACAAACTTTGCATTCATAGGAAATCCACTCCCCAGGAACAATTCAGGGGCGCTAAGGAGGGAGCAACAAATCCCTGACGATTGAGGAAGCATGCCTGGCTTCCAGACACATGTGCTTCCTCCATCTTTTAAGGATGTTTGAGCCACGTTTGACCAGCAATGGAGCCAGGTATGGAAATCTTCAGTGTTAGAGAGGGGAACGTTAACCCTTCTACTGACATGTGTAACAACTGTTGTTGTGTGCTTTCACATTGTTTCTTACGTATGACGAACCCATGGCAAATCTATCATTGGGTTTTCTTGCCAAGATTTGTTCAGAGTAGGTTTGCCATGGTCCTCCTCTGAAGCTGTATTTACAATACTGCAATTTCTCTCTCTTTGTTTCCACTTTCTCCTTTTGTCCTCAGCTTATTTCAACTGCTGCAAATTGAGTTCAAAGTGCAAAAGTAGTTTGCACTCAGTTAATCCTTCAGGGAGAAGATGAGAGAAGCTTTTCAGTAGATGCCGGCTAAAGCAAACTGTTGCAGCCTTTCCTAGTTTGTGTGTTCTTCAGCATTAATAACTTTTCACCCTTTTGACCATACACTGATGTTGCTTGGCAAGATGTTGCTTGGCAAGGGTATACAGCTGTATATAAAAATGGCTTCCACTAAATACCATAAATGAAAAATGAAAATCAAGGACAAAGTGTGTATGTGTGATCCCTCCTTACCCCATATGATAAGCTCCATGGGGAATACAGCACCTGCATTCCCTCAGTCCCCTGCCCCCAGCTCCAGAATTAGGGCTTTTCTGTCCAGAAATACAGGTTAGTATACATTTCATGACTATGTGTTAGTGAGTAGGTCACACCACAGAAATTGGAAAAAATTCAAGTATGAGCTTTTTTTTTTAGTAGCAGACAAAGAATTCCACATGATGACAGGGGGGAAGGAGGAGGCAGAATACTGAAAATAATTGCTACCTTTAATTTTAGGTGTCCCCATTTTGGCTTGTTGTTGATGACATACTGAAGTTGATTCCTTGGAGAATCTTTGTCTTCTACTTCTAATGACACACTGGAAATAACTTTACTGCCCCCGGCTTCAACTTCTACACCTGTGTTCCTGGTATGTCAGAAAGGGATGTCTCCGTGAAAGTGGGGAGGAGAAAAGCACAGCAATTCAGAATTAATCATCAGCTTTGAAACACAGTGTGTCAAGTATGGCTAGAAGAAATTGGAGAAAGTTTGCATAATCATTTGCTTCCTAAATTCCTGCTTTGGCTTATTTCTTCATTGGGTTGCTCTTGTATACAGTTCAAAGTAATAATTAATGATTTGTCAGTTCATCAATGAATTGTCAGTAGGGAAAGCATTCATTTATTCATTGATGGATCTTCAGTATTACCATAGCATATTTTTATAGCAATAATCTGCATTTAGATAAACTGGATAACAGCCCTTCATCCATTGTTTGCAGGTATGTATTGTTATTAATGGTATAAGAAGTTGCAATATTTTATGCTCTGATCTTAGAACATGGCTGGGTCCACCATTAGGAAGAGATTAGGTCCTGCATGAGGTAGACTATGTGATGGATATGAATGTATCTTTGAGAAATTGAATTCTCTGGTGCCAATGACCAATTCTGCAAATAAGTTAACAATTAAAGAAGAATAAAATGCTTTCCTCCATCTCTCCTAGAGTCACTTTGCATAGAATGTCACTTCAGCAGCTAACCTGGAAAGATGAGGGGTTTCATCATTGACTGACATGATGTAGATGTAAAGTGTCCCTTGGACTGTGTGCTTGCCATCTGTCAGCTGAACGGTGAAACTATCCTCTAGGCTTTCTGTGTCATCATGCATGTACATAAGCATCAGTCCTATTGGAGAAAGAGCCACAGACAACTGAGTACTCTGAATTCAGCAGCAAAACCCAGAAATTCTAAAGACAGTGTCAACGTAATTTAGGCTATCAAAGCCACATCAAGTCTAAGAACAGGTTGAGTGACTGAGGAGCTTCATTTATTCATTGTCATCAGATAGCATTTCTGAGACAATAAGCCAATGTATTTCCCATTAATCTCTTTGGTACCAGTTAGCAGGGGCAATACAGATTCTAAGGAGGATAGAACCCAGAAAAATAATTGGAGTGCTTGCCTACCCATTTCAGTGTAAGCTAATTACTCAGCAGACTGATCCTGAATCACCATCTTAAGATGTCTGACAAGAGCATCTAATGTGCAAATGGGATTTACAACATGCTTTTTGATGGTATGATCTCTCTGTGTCTCCCTTCTTCCCTCCCTTCCTCCCTCCGTCCCTCCCTCTCTCTTTAAACAAACAGCAAATTAAAGGCAGAATCTTTGGAAAACCAAATTTAGGAGATTTTCTAATGAACCAGACAAAGAAGTCTACATTTCTATGTAGGCTTTGATAAGAAGCTATGGGAGTTGAAAGCTTGTCCGTAATTGTTTATATAATTTCTAGATTTGTTGTGCACTCCCTACTATGGTGGAGGAAGAATAAAAGTCAGTCAGCACCTCCAAAGGTAGCAGATAGAAAAAGGGTGAATAAATAGATCTTTATCTGCTGTCAAAAAGTCCATAAAGAAGGAACCATGTAAGTTTACCATGCCATGGTTGGGATGTCACTACCTGTCTAAGCTCCTCCTGGAAGTAAGATATAGCTTTTTGCTAGCAGAATTCTAACCAGGTTAGGTAGCTGGGGTTATGTTAAAGATAGACACTGCGCACCAGGAATTGTACTAATATTGATGAAATGTACCCAAAAATGTGTTTGGACAGGGCACTATCATCCAAGAAGGATATGGATAAGAATGGGTCTGGATGTTGTATGCTTTAAAATGTATTTTAAACACGTTTATATTTTAAACTATGTTTTATTCTTTTATATGCAATCTCTTTAAATATTGTGATAATTTAATTCTGTTTTAATGTAACACTTTTCTATGTTTTTAATTGTACTGTTTTTAATCTTGTAAGCCACTCTGGGTCCCAGTGTTGTAAAAAGGGCAGGAGATAAATACTGTAAATATAATAATAATATAATAATTGATTAGGTGGTATGTGTGTGGAGAAGGATGGCCCAAATGATCAAAGGTCTGGAAACCAAGGTTTATAGGAAATGACTTAAGGAGCTGAACATGTTTAGAATCATAGAGTTGGAAGAGACCTGAAGGGCCATCCAGTCCAACACCCTGCCATGCAGGAACTCACAATCAAAGCACCCCCAATAGATGGCCATCCAGTCTCTGTTTAAGAACCTCCAAAGAAGGAGATTCCATCACACTCTGAGACAGCATATTCCACAGAATGTTTTTCCTAGTGTTGAAATGTAATCTGTTCTCCTGTAGTTTGAATCTATTGCTCCAGGTCCTATTCTCTGGAGTTTCAGAAAATAAAATAGTTCCATCTTCAGAATGACAAATACAACCATACCAACAGTTTTGCACAAAATACACAGTTTTCTATGGGAAAACTTTGGGATTTGAATTTAAAAAGCAAGTCTCAACATAAAAAGGGGAGTGCACAAACAATTTTTCACAAAAGAAGTCTTGATGTGAAATAAATGATCAAAAACCCCCACAAAACTCTCGTAACTTCATTCAGTAGAGAGAAAACTTCTGAAATTATTCATTTTTGCACATAAGAAATAAGTGAAGATGTACATCTCTAATACTGCTAATGCTTCCTTGTGGCATATAATGCAAACATCCCTTTCTGACTGGATGTATACTGTTGTTGTGCCTTTAAGTTGTTTCTGACTAATGGTGATCCTAAGGTGAACCTATCACAGGGTTTTCTGGGGCTGAGAGTATGTGAGTCGCCCAAGGTCACCCAGTAGATTTCCATGGCTGAGAGAGGAATTGAACTCTGGTATCCAGGATCATAGTCCAATGTTCAACCCACCATGCCATGCTGGGTCTCAATGCAGATGTGTAGATGTGTAGATGTGCTGGCTCTCAGTGTGAATGTATACATACATATTAGAAAAATAATTCATATTTGTAGATGCACATGTATTGCAATTTGAAACTTAATTGAGAGTCAACATGTTTGGCTTTCATGTGTTCTTACTGTAGCTGAGAGACTCATACTTCCAGGCAAAGAAGGCAAACACCCACTGCTTAACCATCAGAAGGATCTTACTGCTATTATCATACATAAATGTGTATTCTACACGTGTCAGGGCCAAAGAAGTTTTTTGAAACAAGATACTGCATTGTGAGTTTATGTCTTGGCTACAACTTTATTGCATAAGAAAACATCACTAACCATAACCAATGGCAGGAAAGGGGGAGAGGGCACGGAGCATGGTGTATTCTAGACGAATACCTGCCTAAACAGGGCAGGAAGCAGTTAGAGTCAGTGAAAATGCCAGCAAAGCTTGCCATGATGTGCCAATCTGTGGGGTGAACCAAACAGCCTGCAAGAGGTGATTCAATCTGCAGATGCTCAAACATGCAGCCGAACCCTTTGCTACCAGCTGTCCCCAAGTATCCATCATCCCAACTGAATAATAATATAATAAGGATGCCCCCCACCTTTCATATCCTGCAGTTGTGACAGCAGCAAGGCATACACGGAAGTATGACCACAAGCAAAAATCAAATAACTGAATAGACAGGAAGAACAAACCTTGCATAAAATCAGTGAAATCCCAGTGAAGATAACACACACAGGGACAACCAACCAACCTATGCTACAGTAACATGGAAAAATTCCTTCCAGACCCTGAAGGTAACCTGGGGTCTGGTCTGCACAAGAGGCAAGGAGTACAACGAGTGGGAGGGTGGTAAAGTAAGACCATAATGTATTTCTTCCTCTCTCTCCATTACTACCCCCTTCTTTCAATTTCTTTTTTAAAAAGCAAAACAAACCCAGCCTTCTTTCTTTTTTTAAAATGTACAGGAACATAAATAAATAAATATAAAATATTTATTTGTATCCCACCTCTCCCTTTCAAGAATCAAGGCAGGTATGGAAAAAATGGCATTTGTCAAAAGGAACCTGAGGTGTGACAGTACATTTTATGACTTCCATCCTTCTACTTCATGCTTATTCCAATAACATGTGCAATTAGTACATAAGGTTCAAATTGTCTTTTTTTTTCCAGGTCACACATCAGATCCTCTTAGCTATATTAGAGGATTAAAGCTGTTTTAAAAGTCTGATTATTTTAGCAAATATGGTAGCATTATTAATATGTCCAAATATTTATGGTATATAATTATTTAGAATGGCAGCAGTCTGATTTTGCAAGCCTCTTTTCTGCCAAATTGCTAGTGTGCAATTATCAGACTGGTTACATATTGTCACTTCATTCAGCACTGTTGTATAGGTGTTTTTTTAAAAAAGAAATGAATATTTAAATGTCTTTAAATATATGCACTGTGCATATCTTATTCATTCATTATATAAACATCACTATAATGAATTACCAAGTCATAATGGATGGCCTATGAACTGCAAAGCTATGATTCATTTGACATGGGTCAAGGTTCTCAGCCAGTCTGAAGGAAAATGAGCTTATAGGGGTGTATTTGTTTCTTTTGAAGGGTATATTACTATTTCAACTACTCTTTGCCAGTGGGGTGAGATTGGGCATATATGAAAAGCGAAACCAATCATTTTCCGGGAAAGGACAGCATTTATATTAAGTCATGGATCCAATAGGCCTGTGGGTGACTTCAAAGGAACTTCAGTATATGAACAGATGTTCAGTGTTTGCAAATAATGTAAAATTTGAAAGAAGAGCATTGAAATATAGATATTTTAGGAGCAATCAAGTCAACTGAATAACTGTTATTCTATATGCAGAACTAAAACATTTTAATGCTTTCACTCCTCACAGAAGACTGTCAAAGTAACACCAAGAAAGTGTGGGGAAAAGACTGTTTAGTACTGTCATTTATCATTGGACTGTAAAAGGGCATTTCAAATACAGATGCCATGAAGTAATCCTATCAATTCCCATGAGACGGAGTTCACATCCAATGTTGCTTCTATGAGTCAAGATGAGAACTAGCGTACTATGGGGTAGAAAGCCAATAGAATATAAAACACAATATGACTGCCTAAAAAGGGTGGATGGTGGGGGCTGCCCCAATGTCGTTCACCTCAGAGCACTGGCAACCACACACCTATGGCCCAATCTGGCCCTTTGCCAATGTTTTAAACCAGCTTCTGAAAAGGAACGTTTTTTTCTCCACTGCTATTCAAGCTAGCTCTTCCTGGTTGGGGCAGTGTTTGGGTGGCTATGGGCTGTGTTCAGGGCATGTGTCATCTAAATGCACACCCCCAGTGCAGCCCGAAGGCGGACCATTTGGCCTGTCTGTTTCAGCCCAAAGCCAGGTTTGGGTCATGTTCAAATCATGTTCAAATCTTTGTTGAGCTATATTTGCTGGATGAATTTGGGCCAGTAACTTTTTGTCTCTTTCAACCAATCCACTGGATCCATGGAATTCTTGTTAGGAAAAAAATGGTGTGCCTATATGTGGCAATAATTGTACTGTAATTTATTTACGGTCTTTGACCAAAATATCTCAAAGTTATGTAAACATTATCAATAAAAACACTCTTATAAAAAAACTAATAAAAAACTGTATGTGGTAATATGTGCCACTCTTTGCTCAGTTTCCAAATTTTGTTTGTAATACATTTGACATCTCAAGCTAAATTCTTCTCAGCAGGAATATCTAAACTACAGAAATCTGTCCCATTAGAAGGCTTCTCAAAAGCCAGTTAAAAGTGGCTAGATCATTTTTATTGGTACCACACTGTTGGCGATGGACAAATCTGTCATTTTTGATTTCTTTCTGCACCTCATGTTTCTTCAGTTTGCTCTATATCACTTCTACACTGGACTGCAATTAAGTAATTTGTTTAAAATTTTGTATGCGTATTTCTTTATTCATATATATATATATATATGGATGAAGTTTTATACAATATTTTCAATAATATATACTGGTACATTTTTGTATGCATCTTTTCCCAGTGTGTGTGTGTGTGTGTGTGTGTAGTTAAAGGCAGGTGTGTGTGGTCTTTTTGTTTTTGTTTTTTTTTGTTTTGTTTTTGCAGAAGGGGTTTGCCATTGCCTTCAACTTAGGCTGAGAGAGTGTGACTTGAATAAGGTCAGCCAGTGGATTCCTATGGTTCAATGGGGATTCAAACCCCAGTCTCCTAGTCCAAAATTCAAACCACTGCACCCTGCTGGCTCTTGACCTAATAGTTAGTGGCATACAATACATGATCCTCTGATCCACCTCACTGTACAAGAGCATGAAAAAGCAGCATGAAGCACAGCAAAGAGAGCATTTGAATTATGTTACATTTAGTGCCACCAAACCGCTAAAAGGGAACATTACAGTTAAACTGTAAAATAAGTGACGTTATCCCTGATTAAGGTATTGTCATAAAGAATACAATACTGCCTTCGTTTGCAAACAGTTACTTTTATGCTTTGCCCAATTCAGTGCTACCATGACTGATTACACAGAATTTGAACCCAAACTTTTATTAAATACTAAAATCTGTGTACATAGATAAACAGATCCACCAAGTTTGGTTCCTTCCACGTTCAGTTGCTATGTTCTCTCCTTTTTAAATATAAGGAAATTTATACATTCTGGTAAATTTGTATTAACTGATACTCTTTCCCTTTCCCACTGTCTTTTCTATTGGATGCCCAAGTATTATGGTTAGACTCTGTTTGCCCCTGCTTTTGAACTCCATTTGGATTTCTGCAGCAGCAATCATAAAACAGATCTGTTGGCACTTACTGATTCAAGAAGTAAATGTATACCCATGATAGGAAACAACAAGCTACCTATATTTTTGGAGCTTTGTGATGCTTATTAGAGCAGAGCATGATTGTGTAACTATTTTTACAGCATCATTAAACCCTGGCCTCCATAGATAATTCCTTCTGAGAACATAGTTGCTCAAGGAGATAAAAGAATTGAAAAGTGCAAGGAGGAATTAATCTGTTATTAATATCTCCAAAGAAGATGTTATGCTTGAGAGACGAATGGTTCCCATTTCATTCTGACCATCTTGAAATCTTGCATGAGATAGCAGAAGATGCTCACTATAGGCTCCAATTGTTCTTGTTCATTTAAACAAATTAAGTACAGATGGCTTGCTGGCAAACCTCCTGCACACACTGCCTGGAACAAACAGGAAGGTCATGTAGGAAGATACACCTGAAAATTTTGATCCTCTTATCCCGTTGTTTAGAGCATTTT
This sequence comes from Sceloporus undulatus, assembly GCF_019175285.1. Taxonomy (NCBI): domain Eukaryota; kingdom Metazoa; phylum Chordata; class Lepidosauria; order Squamata; family Phrynosomatidae; genus Sceloporus; species Sceloporus undulatus. Next base: position 87,371,499 of record NC_056525.1, read on the forward strand.
TTAATGATTTTTTCTGAGGTATTAATGGGGTGTACATACAGCAGGGATAATTCATCTATAGTCCTTGAATGAGACATACCTAAATTTGGGTCCTTGGATATAAAACAACTGAGTCTTACAAGCCTACATTTCTTCAATAAGAACAATAAAAATTTCCTAAACAAACTATTTTGGACAGTTGTTTTTACCCATGTCCTATGCTAAATTATATTTCCCTAGGGGTAGAAGAGCAACAGTTAATTTACATGATCATGATTTTTTGATATGTTTAGATTAGAAAATCTAAAGTGACTTGCCTGATTATCACAGAGAGCATGAGACTAGATTTCCATGTGCTGATATGTATCTTCCCACCCCACTGGAACTGACACTGGAACCCAGAATGAGTATTGAAAAATAAAAATAATAATAGTATGAAAAATAATAGTAGTCAATTGATCTTCTTGAAAATAGTAAATTGGGTAGATACAAAGATGTTCCTTTTGAACAGGTTTTAGAGCTTCCAGGAGTGGGAAACATGTGGTCCATGTATACTGGACCATGTACATTGAGGATATTGTGAATATTAATCCATTAACCATTGCCAATGGTGCAGGGATGCAGGACTGTAATTACAAGCGAAGAATTGGGGTAATACTCCTCAATAAGAATTATTTTCCCCATAAAATCTTTCTGCATTACCCAAATTTCTGGCATTGCAAAGACACTGAAAACTATAATTTTTGTGGGTTTTTCGGGCTATATGTTCTAGAAGAGTTTACTCCTGACATTTCATCATCAGCTGTGGCTGGCATTTTCAGAGAATGCTGGCATGGAAGGGAGTGGGGTATATATACTGTTGGTTGAGAGGAAGCGATTTGCATGTTAATCTGTGTGTTGTTCTGTGGCTGAATGGCAAGGCCTCAGGATATCTATTGAATTAATGATCCATTGTTCTGCTGGGAACCCCCCCTTACCCTGGCTGGTTTTCATTTGCATTTGTTGGGTCTTGATTCTGGTGTTTTTCAGGACTGGTAGCCAAACTTTATTTACTTCAAGGGTTTCTTCTTTCCTGTTGAAGTTGTCCGGGTGTTTATTGATGAAAACTGAAAACTGCTCACATCCAGAACCCCTATATTTGCTGTGTTTGTGTGCTCTTGGTAGCCTTTCCTGCCCCTTTTCTTTTACACCTGAACTGTAGTTATAAATGCTCAGTGAACTTTACTGCAATGCTAGAAATTTGGGGATTGAAAGATTTCATCAGGGGCAGTATTTTTATTTTGGGAGGTAATGTCCTCATTTTGGTTCTGGGACTACATCCATGGGATGATAGAAGTTCTGCAAGGCCATACATGCTCTGCTTCTTGCTTATAGGATTTTGAACTCTGAAGTGAGCATAAAGGGGATTAATTCACATCCATATACTGTGGCATATTACTACCAATAATACAGAACCCACATGTACTGGACATGAAAAATAGAAGACCATAGAATAATAAGTCTGTGAAGTATATGGTGGCATGGTGGACTCACATGCATCTATTACTGAAATTTATTAAGGCTGAAGCCTTTGATGTTTATGGCAGAAAGTAGATTTTAGAAGCATCCTTAGACTTCTAAGTATTTTAACAGTCTCAGTGTCTGGACATTCTCAGCTGGAATCATCATGCTGGATTACCAGACTGCAGCAACTCAGTCTTATTCCTGCTGACACTGCAGTATCCTAGCAACATTTCACATTTGGGATTTAAGTGTAGAAACAGCAATTTTATGGGGGAAACCATATTCATAAAAATAACAGTTCAGCTTAGTAATCATTCTCAGAAAGATACCAAGTTATCCTATGAGAAAGTACCTGTTATGGTTTTGTACTGTATCACTCTTTAGACTGTGCATTTCAAATGACAACTGACTACTGAAAAAGGGACTGAAAGTTAGCAAAGCAACCAGGAACTTGGGTGCCACATCTTTAGAATAACAAGTTAGTTTTAAAGCCCAATTTGCATGAGCAGGTCTACAAGCACAGGTCAAGACATCCACTACCTCTTTCAATAATAATAAAAAGTAATGTTCCATTTATTGGTGTCCATATTTCTAAGACTGCGATGTCCAGTTCACATCTTTGTTACAGTCAGCATTTGTCTCTCTTAGTTCCACACTTCCCCCCATTTGTTATAATACTGTTGTACTAAGAAGAAACATACTTTCTGCCAAATGTGGTTAAAGAATTGTTGGAGGAGGTCTTATTGTTTTACAAGAATGCTGAAGAGTGCAGTTCATTACGGGACACAAGGAACATATTATCCCTATTTGTCTTTGTTGAATTGACTGCCTGTGTGTTTCAGGTCCCCATCTTAAGTGCTGGTAATTACTGAAACAGGATGTTTCAGCATGAGGATTTGGGAGTGTTTGCCTCACTCACAGCTTACACAGCATCCAGATGAGGCCATCATCCAATCATTCCCATCCTGTATTTTTGCCATGGTTCTTCCCATGAAAGCATGACCAATGCTGAGGACTGATAAGAGCAGCATTATCAACATCAGGAAGGCTACAGATTTTCCAGCCCTTTCTTACAATTTTATAATTAGAAATTGAAAAAATATTTAAAAATATTTAACAAATAATTTAAAAAGGTGTTTCCCAAGTGCCAGGAAATCCCCAATGTGGAGAACTTTCCACACAGTGAGAATTTTTGGAGGGTTTTGTTGCACAAGAGACCCCATTTAATTTTAAGGTTTCTGCGCAGAAAGCACTGTTTTTGGTGCAACCCACACCCAAAAATTCCACATTGATTCTTTTCTCTAATAAGTATAACAAAAACAGCACAGTTTTCAATTATTTTCTTGCAGTGGGAAGAAAATTGCTAAAATTATTTGTTGTTTTCTTCGAGAACAAAATGATCAAAATTTTACATCCCTGCTTATAGCCGTATAAAACTATATTCTCTGCCTCAAAAGCACACACAGTGCTATTATGGTGCTATGATAACTTTTATTAAATAAAAGCCAGTACAGTATTAATGTTTCAGCACTAATTTAAAAATAACAATTGCAATCACAAAGTAGCACCCACTAATGTGACTGCAATATAATGTAACACATAGAAAAACACAACACTCCTAGTAGTGTGGAAATCCAACTGCCATACTGCTTGCAACTTAAAATGAAACATTCAGGTAATGCTAGTAACCATGGCTTGTGGCCTGCTATCTTAATGCTGTCAACTACAGTAAGTGTTCTTCATATAGGCATAGAGGACAAGTGTTGAGGGTAGCAAACCAAGCCTTTTTAAATGGCACCCACACTTTGGAATGTACTCTTTTATACTATTTGTATCATATTGACTTTCTAAAGGCTTTAGTGGTAGGAAAGGCACCCAGACCTGGTAAGATATTTAACTATTTGTCAATGTTGTTAGAACACCTATTCATGGAGAGCCTGTATTTATTAATACATTTTATTTATACTTTATAATTAGTGTTGAAAAAAATCCTAATTGCTTTATATCCTTTTTGCTATTCTGTTTATCTCTTTTGGTGCCATTTATGTGGCAGAAAATGAAGTAAAATAATAATAATAATAATAATAATAATAACAACAACAACAACAACAACAACAAAAATATTATGCAAATACTTCCTAGAAGATTGTCACAGGCAATCCTTTTTTGAGTTAAGCAGCTGCCTCAGACAGCACATTTTGGGTGTCATGGAAGAGTAGCAATTTGGTAGATATTTATTATTGGAGGTTTTTTTGTTTTGTTTTTTACTGCTAGGGAGGGAGAGATTTTGTGCCTCAGGTTCCAAAATAATTTGATGAGCCTTGGATGTATGCTTGACTTTAGGGGAGAGTGGAATGTATTGTTCTGCCTCAGGCAAATAAATGTCTTGGGTCAGCCCTTCTTTAAAAATGAACATAGTTGTAATGTATAACATAGATCCTACACATCTTCAGCCCACCCCAAACATTACACAGAGAACAGCTTAATATAACACCAAAATCATTTTGGGGTTTGCTGTAGTGCCAGATTGCCTCTAGGTCTATTCTGCTCATCCGCTGCATACTGCTCCTTTGCCCTACTTGGCAAGCTCAAGGCACAGATGCCAAGCTACAAAAGATATGTGATCTGCTATTTCTGGTTCCTAAGCAGATTCTGTGACCAGTTGGGTTAGCAACATAAGTGCCTCTGGCTGTACCATAGCATGGTTACACAATAGGATCTCCACTATAACTCCTGCTTCTTATACCTGCTTTTAAAATTTGAGAATGGACTATATATTACATCACAAAAGGACAAGAGTTGTTTTGTGAATTTACCATGCATAATCTGTACAGAAACTTGTGCAGAATTAAAATAACCAAGAAGGAGAAAGGAAGAATGATGAGGAAATATCACAATTCAGATCTTGTAACAATCCTTGCTAAGGTAAGAGTCTGGCTTAATGTCACTTTTGCTTTTTAAAAAATGGGCATCCTTGTCTGAGTTCTTTCTTTCTTTTTACAGAGGAACAGATGGGATAAACATTTTTATCTGCTTTCTTGAGAACACTTTGCTGCAATGAACTGTGGTTTCCAGTAGAGGACATCCGCTACTCACACAACATAAATCTATTTTGTTACAGAAGCAAGCCAAGAAGGTGATAACTGGGAATTGTAAAACATTCAGAACCAATGATTTTATTTCCTTCCTTCTCAAAACTTTACAAATCCCATTCATGTCTACCTAGCACATGAGAAATGTATGCCCTCCCTCCCCCATATCTCACTCCAAAGGTTTTTCCTCATTTACTCTAGGTAAATGCTACCCCTCCCATTTCAGGCTGATGGATTTGCCAATTTAGCTATTTATTTGTTTGCAAGAAACTCACTTTGTTCTATCTGCATGAACAATTACAATGAGTAACTCCAACTGTACCTGACAAAGCTGTAGTATCCCAGCAACAATAAATAAATGATAAAGTAGGGAGCCACAGTCAGTAAGAAAATGGAGATGTTGCATTTTAAAGCCTCATTGCTCCCAGCTGTTACTCTTCGGATGTGGTTTTACTAAATCCTACAAACCCCACACATCGTGCTCTTTAGTGCTGGATTTTTAATTTTTTTTTAAGGAAAGCTCAAAACTTCCAGAGTAATCTTCTACAAGATTTAACAGAGCATAAGGCAAGCTCTGTTCCATTCTAGGTCCATCTAATTGTCATATTTTCAACCATGGTTAACCTTATGATTTTAAAAAAATCCCAAAGCTGGGCATTCTAGCAGTAGGTATTGAAATAAATATGGTTTCTAAACCCATAGGCCCCATTTATCCAGTATGACAGACATTCTCAATAGTTGTACTCTAGACTTCAGTGTCATCTCTCCAATCATGAAAGGTCTGGGCTCCCAAGTAGAGGCTTGAGCTCTCAGTTAGAAGGGGGTACTGTATGTCTATTGTAATCTTGTTTTAAGCAAAATTCAAGCTGG
>NC_056525.1:87376952-87384578 GCF_019175285.1 Sceloporus undulatus
AGGAGTGGCTTATCACAAGCCACAAGGAAGCTACTTAGCACACACACAAGTTATCTGCTCCACTGTCTTTTCATCCATTCATGAAACAGATGGAAAAGCAGGAGGAATTATGCATGGTGGGATAGAGAATGAATTACTTCTTTCTGATCTGCTGCTAGGTGATATAGGGGGCAACTGGAACCTTAAACTGAGAGGAAGTTATCTTTCTACCACATCACAAAAGAGACATTCCTTAAGATGGGGTGGTTACAAACATAGACCAGCCAATCCATAACAAGAGCCATACTCTAAGAGAGTAGGTGATTACGCAAATGGTGTAAATTGCCAGTGGTCATGAAAATCAGAAGAAAGTATTTCTGACAATGCATGGGTTAACAGAAAACAGATCTACACTACAATGTCTTGCCTTGCCTTGCCTCTGTAATCCTGTGTTGAATGACTCCTATAAAATCTGCTGATAAAGGAGTGGCTTATCACAAGCCACAAGGAAGCTACTTAGCACACACACAAGTTATCTGCTCCACTGTCTTTTCATCCATTCATGAAACAGATGGAAAAGCAGGAGGAATTATGCATGGTGGGATAGAGAATGAATTACTTCTTTCTGATCTGCTGCTAGGTGATATAGGGGGCAACTGGAACCTTAAACTGAGAGGAAGTTATCTTTCTACCACATCACAAAAGAGACATTCCTTAAGATGGGGTGGTTACAAACATAGACCAGCCAATCCATAACAAGAGCCATACTCTAAGAGAGTAGGTGATTACGCAAATGGTGTAAATTGCCAGTGGTCATGAAAATCAGAAGAAAGTATTTCTGACAATGCATGGGTTAACAGAAAACAGATCTACACTACAATGTCTTGCCTTGCCTTGCCTCTGTAATCCTGTGTTGAATGACTCCTATAAAATCTGCTGATAAAATAAAAATCTGCTGATAAAACTGCCTCTGCTATATCCTTTTCTCCCAACCCTGGTCTATTTACAGTCATCTGTAAGCACAAACAAAACCTACTATGGTATTCCCAGACAGTTTGGATTCCCTGATCCACCAGGACTAATGAAACATTTAGCAAAATTTTGACTACAAACTACAACCTGGACTGAAGGGGCAAGGTGTCATTTGGTCCATCACAGATATTCATCACTTCCATGTGGAATAACATGTGCTTCCTAAACAATTAATTATCTGGAGTGTGCATGTCTTGCTGCTGGTTTTATCATATTTGATGTGTTAATGTTCACTATAGTTCAGTAGGCCAACTTGAAAACTCCGTGTGCCATATAGTGGCATGCAAATTGCACAAAGAAAGACCTCTGCTAAACCCTACACCTTTTATCTTCTTTCTGAAAGACACTAAAAACTAAATGGGCATAGGTCCATGGGGTTGGCTTGGGTTGGCTAAAGAGAATTTTAGTGTCTCTTGTGTCCCAAAAGAAAAGGAGAGGTAGTAATACCATACTCAGATTCCCACCAGAGTGAAAATAATGGGTATGACTCATACATCAGCAGTCACTTTGGTCTTGAAGTTTTGGAGCCTAATCTTCTACAAGGTCTCCTAACAGTTGTTTGTTGTTGTGTGTGCCTTCAAGTCCTTTCCAACTTATGGTGGCCCTAAGGCAAACCTATCATAGGTATTTCTTGGCAAATCTCTTCAGAGTAGGTATGTCATTGCCATCCTTTAAGACTGAGAGAATGTGACTTGCCCAAGGTCACCAAGTGGATTTACATGGCCAAGCCAGGATTCAAAACATGTTTTCCCGAGTCCAGCGTTCAAATCCCTATGCTACACTGGCTCTCTCTTAACTTACAATATGCTAGGAATCAAATGTTGAACAGTAATTGATCCCTTCCATACTCTGGTGTAGAATGTAAAAATTAGGACCATGCATATGTGATTATTATTTGACAGACTCAACACTGGAATTGATTAGGGACTCAATTAGCTTCCTGTGCTCAGGGCTACACTTGAGTTGGAAACTAGACTTACTGAATGTCTACTACATGTACCAAAACTTAGAAAACTTGGTTTTATATAAAGAGATTGTACTCAGTGCTATTAAAACCAAAAAATGGAAGGAAAGAAGTATTTGTTTACTTTGACTTTACACAACACCATAAAAATAATCTTACTAAGATGCAGTCTGATCTTTGTATGCATATGGCATGTCACATTGTACATGCACAAAGACAATTGTTGAGGTTAAATCTTCATATATAATATGCTCTATTTCCACTGGCAAGTAAAGATTAGGGATGTAATTTGTCACTATTTTTTTTATGAGGGAAGGAATGATTAATTTTAAGAATTGACTTCCCACTGTGAGAATGACTTCAAAACAATGACTTCAAAACAAAACACACAGTTTTTGAACCTTATCCATACTTCAAGACGTATTCTGCACAAAATTCACATGTGGTTACTTTGCACAAAAAGCAGTACTTTCTGTACAATGAAGAGATTTTCAGTAAATAAAATAATATTTCTGTGTGAAAATATTATGTGTATAAAGAAGTGAGTAAAGTGCAGTTTTCTGTGCAAATCAACCTGTTTTCAGTACTATTTTCTGTGCAAATCAACCAAACATAAGCCACAAACTGCAAAGATACTGGATAGTACAGGATTCTTCTCATTAGGGTTTCTCAATACTCAAAATGTTTTTAAATCATTCTTTAAATATTGTTTAAAATATTATTTCCATTCCTAGTGAAGAACTTTGTATTCAGGAAGGCTTTTGCTATTTAAATTATGTAATGGTAGTGTGTGTGTATTGTATGTCTTACTTTTTATTAGTAAATATGTTTCAAGTGTGTTTTAATTAGTTTATCCACTTGCTTAAAAATAGTATTGCTATTAATATTTTTCATTCTTGTAAAATAAGATTTTAACTTAATCTTATTCAAAATTACTGTAAACCACTTTGGATCCTAGGAAAAGGGTGGGGTATTAATTTAATTAATAAATAAACAAATGCAACATAAGTGACTGACTGCCATTTGCTCTTATGGGGAAAGGTTGAGCAATGCTGAGGAATATAATTTTGCTTGAGCAGATCTTGTCTTCAACCTGAAACTATGTCTAGTTTCAACTAAGAGAATGTCTGTGTGGTTTTTATAATATGTTTCTATGAACACAATTCACAAAAATGTACTAAACACCACAAAATCTTTTTCAAATCTCTCTCTCAAAAACACACACAGAGATAAGAGAGAGATAGAGAGAGAATGTATAACATGATAATGCACTTTGTACTAGCTCCAAAGAAAGAAAACAAGATAATTTCCCAACCTTGTTTGAACTCCTCCAAAGTAAAGCTGTGAATCTCTAAATCTTGATGAAGTACCATTGGGCTTAATTTCCTATAATGTTCAGTTTCTCCACCATAAATTCCATTTAGTATTATCCCATGGCGAGGTGGAGTAACAATGTAGAATCTCAACAGATCTTGAGGGACATCAAAATCTTCAACATTAATGGTGCCTGGTCCTATTGTCCCAATGTTGCCTTCCATTACCTGATGGAAAAGATTAATTTTACAAAGAGCAGTGAAATTTTTAAAATTATGTTGAAAGAAAAATACAAATATTCTTTCAAAAACTCTTCAAAACTTTATGTTGAATTCTCAAAACTGAGTGAATATATTACAAAGGCTATACAAGTATAACAATTCAGAATTATATAGGAAAGTATATAATTATAGGAAAATAGGTTTTCTAATTTCTGCATGGTTATCTTTGACGGTCCTTTACTAGTCTAGTCCTTGTCTTCCACAAAGCTGTGGAGAATCTCCTTCCTTTTTAAAGAGCCTTTAGCAGACATCAGCTTTTCTTTCCTTTCTAACTCTTGACAATGTCTTGCTTTTCCTGTTATATTAAAATCCCTTTTCACCATAATATTTTGCTTGTTGCTGCATCAGCAGAGACTGCACTCAGTGTGTCCCCATACTTAAATATTTTTCAAGGTTCACTACAGTGTAGTTTCCATGTAGGAAGAAGGTGGACGTAAGACACAAGGAAAAACTCAAGCATCCAAATGTGCTAACTGGCAAACTTACACGTCGACAATTTCACTGCAATTCTAGAGGTATTGAGAAATAAATGTCCGTGTTCAGATTTGTTTTAGACATGAAATGAAAATGTCATTCAGATTTTGAAATACAATATAGTATCAATGCTTGTATTTCATGTGAAATTAATTCAAATTTTGCTTTTGAAATTTTAGTTGAATCTCTATGCTTGAAATCACCTCGAATTTGATTAGATAACTATATTGTATGATTCCTTAATCATTTTTCAAAGATCAACCAACTAAGCAACCCTAACATACTATTATTTTCTATAATATCTACATCTAAATTGTGTACTGAGCTGGAAATAATAATGGATATTTGCAAACAAATTAATGTTAGAAAAAAAAATCCTTAAGCTAGCCCCTTTCTCACTATCTCAAATCCATTTCAGCTCTATTTCTTTTCCATAATGCAACTGGGCAGCTCTATAGTAACATCCCAATTAGTTTATACTTGTTCTGCTTTCATCAAGAGAGTTGTATGATAAATAAGAAAACTCCTGGCAAAGCATTACCTTGCCTGCTCCCCAACATATGCACACATATTTATTTAAAAAGAAGCCATACTGCATATGTCCCACCACGTTTTTTTGCACTTCATCTAACATATAATACAGAGTGTGGAGCTGTCTCTTTTCTCTATTTGTAGATTGTTTACTTTCATGTCATGAAGAAGCAAACCAATGTGTCTAAACAATTCAGATACCTAGTTACATGGCTCATCTGGTATGTTGGTTCGATTCCATTAGAAAGCAGAGGGTGTTTTTTTTTCTCTTGTAACAACGCAAATTGGAAAAAGGAGCACGTACTGATGATCCAAAACCAGTTTCAAACCAGTCAAATTCAAATGTATCAGACAAGGCCAGACTATAGTAGATGTGTACTTTTCTTGTCTCTGGATTTGCTACTGCAATCCTTCTCATAATCCCACTATGCAGTTCACAGAATGCCACAGCTGCAAAGAAGATAGTATCTGTGCACCTATGAACACTTGTTGCAAGAAAACATGTCCCCCACCCCAAATGTTTACATATTTGCAAAGGTCTCATGGTGTTTCCAAGAAGTAAAATGTATGGAAAACCACAGCACATATTTTTAAAATGTGAACTGGTACAATGTGTATAATGGGGGGGGGGGGGGACATGCAGAAAGCCATGGTAGTGGATACATTTTACATAAATTAGATAAATTTCGCAAATAAATGTACATTAGGTTAAACAGTTGCACAAACTTTTGAGTGAAAAGGGGGAAATGCAGTTTCATGCAGCCCAGTATGGAATAAGGGGGTGAGGGTGGAATACACTTTTGTTTGCAATGAAACTAAGACTGTTTTTAAGCATCTTTTGTTCACTGGGGCTGAGAAAACTGCAGTCCACATACACTGATTCAAAAATGCATTTTATTTATGTTTAGTTCACAGATTCTTCTGACATGCTGTAATGAAATATATATTACTGCCGTGTCCCAGGAGTCTTGTAACAGTCTCAACACTGACCACTTTCTGTAGAAACTGGAGAAAGTTAGCCTTAGGCCAGCAGTATAAGAGGCTTCATGGAAGCTTCATTTTTCAGCTACTATTTGAATAGTCTACAATAACTACATACAGATTAAATGCATTCTACAACTGAGGAAATGTTGGAAACTGGAACTTGGTAGTTCTAACCAATACTGGCTTTTTGAACCAACTATGGACAAATGATCCCTATTCTAAACCCCAGATTCTTAAAAGAAAGGTGGAAACTGCAGCGTGTTACAGACCGCCCCAAACGGGTGGTCTCGCGCCGGTTGCTGCATCCAGGAACTGCAGCAGCCAAACCGCGTGGTTCCCAGGCGCAGCAACAAAGAAGTGCCAAAATGGTGCTTCTTCCTGCACCCCGGAAGAGGCGCTGCAAGGCGCGAAGCGCGCACTTGTAGCGCTACTTCCGGTGTGCGACGTCCGTGATGTCAAAATTGCGGCACCCATCTGTATGCGGCGCCGCCATTTTGATGTAGTCCTTACTTGCGTAGGGCAAGGCGCGTCAGGAAGCACCGCCCCTCGCACGTAACGATGGCACCCCATAGGGCCCATCCAGAACGCGGCACAAATTAGAGAAATGGGGGGGGGGGGGGGGAATCACCAAAAACAGATAATATTCCAATCAAACTGCTTCAATCCACACTGACAGAATCAACAAAAGTGGCAACCAACATACGTCAACATATATGGAAAACGAAATGATGGCCAACTGATTGAAAATGAACAATATACATCCCCATCCCCAAAAGAGGAGACACAGAAGACTGCAGCAACTATAGAACCATAGCACTAATCTCCCTTGCAAGCAAAATTATGCTCAAAATTCTGCAATACAAACTCCAACCATACATGGAGAAAGAAATCCCAGAGGTCCAAGGGGGTTCAGGGAAGGAAGAGGCACTAGGGACCACATAGCAAACATACTGTGGCTAATGGAGTGCACCCACCAAGGAATTCCAAAATAAAATCAGCATGTGCTTTACAGACTATAGCAATGCCTTTGACTGGTCATGCAAGGCTATAGAATGCCCTTAAAGACATGGGATTGCCAATGCATCTGATACTGCTGATGGGAAATCTGCACTTAGGATAAGATGCTACTGTTAGAATAGAACAGGGAGAAACAGAATGGTTTCCAGTTAGGAAAGAGGTCAGGCAAGGCTGCATTCTTACAACCTATCTGTTCAACTTGTATGCAGGACATATTATACAAAAAACAGGTTGAAAACAGAACTAGAAGGAGTGAAAATAAGAGGAAGAAATATCAACAATCTAAGGTATGCAGATTATATTCCTTCCTCCTATTTTCACTCCTCCTAGTTCTGTTTTCAGGACTCTGTTCTTGATTGGTTTAAATCTTATTTGTCAAATAGATCTTTTGCTGTGGCCTTGGTTGGTCAGACTTCATCCTCTGTTCCCTTATCTGTTGGAGTTCCCCAGGGCTCTGTTTTGGGTCTCCCATTGTCCCTAGGAAAACTTGTCAGTTCTTTTGGTTTTTCCTATCATTTGTACGCCGATGACACTCAACTGTATCTTTCCACCCCTGACCTTTCTCCGGGGCTTCAACAGCAAGTGTCATCTTGTCTTATAGCTATCTCTCAGTGGATGTAGCATCGGCCCTTGAAGCTCACCGTGTCTAAGATGCAGCTTCTTGTCTTTCCACCTAAGTCCACCCTTCAATATTACTTTTCTGTCTCTGTTGATGACATCTCTATTCGATGGGTCCAGGAAAACTGCAGTCTTCGTTTCATTTTTTATTCTTCTCTGTCATGTATCCCCCAGATCCAGGCCACAGCCAAGGCCTGTCAATTCTTTCTCTACAATATTGCTAAAATCTGTCCATTTCTCTCAGCCTCTACTGCCAAGGCTTTGGTCCATGCCCTGGTAGTCTCGCATTTAGATTATTGTAACCTCTTCCTGGCAAGAGCTTCCTCTCTCTCACCTCCGTATGTCTGTAAAATGTACGCCATTGGCAGGTTTTATTTCTGTCATTTTTGTTGATTGCATGTACAGTGCTGTGTAGATCTACAGCGCTATATA
>NC_056525.1:87384588-87445860 GCF_019175285.1 Sceloporus undulatus
AATAATAATAATAATAATAATAATAATAATAATAATAATAATAATAATAATAATAACGTGTGTGTTTTATTATTTGCTTTAGCCTGCTTTTAATTTTTTCTGATTGTTTAATTGTGTGTTAACTTTTGTATTTTGTGGACTTTTAATCCACAATATTTTAAATGTTTTTTAATTGCTATTAGCAGCTTTGTGTACCAATCTGGGGAAAAGATGGATTATAAATAATAATATCTATTATTATTATTATTATTATTATTATTATTATTATTATTATTATTTGTACATTACATTTTTTAGAAAAAGAAAAAACATTACCTATTGCACCAGAAAAGTAATTTTTCCTCTGATGTTATTTTTGAAATGAGGCTTTGTTACACCCTCCTTACCCCAAACCATTATTTCCAAGCTCAGACTACTTAATGCAGGAGAAGCTGTTTAGCTACTTTCATTCCAAGTTTTTAATAAGAATGTACTTAGAATTTTTTCAAAAAAATAAAGAACATTCTGCTTTTAATAAATGCAACCACTCTCTCTTTCTCACCTCAAGCACACGTATTTTCAATTCCTCACACATAACCCTTGGACCACCAGTGATGCAATACATTAAGAAGGGCTTCAGCTTTCATTCATCTTCAAACATTCCACAATCCAGTGTAGGATATTCTCAGGTGCAATTTCTGTTGCTTTCAAGTTCAGCCACCATATATACAGCATTCATTTAGCTCTTCACATGTTTCACATTCAGAGACTTACACCAGCTGAGAACCACATATGGAGGCTCAGATTTACAAAGCTTTCATTTTGTGCCATGAAAGCTGACAAGAAAAACCTTCCACACACTTTGACTATGGTGTGTTTGTGGTGGTCTCTTTGCTTACTAGAAGCATAGATTCTGATGTCACATCTACAGTTGCATTAAAATAAATTCTACTTAGCTTCTAATTTCCTCCTCCTCCTCCTTATTGCTTTATCAGCACACAGATCCATCAGTACTATATTTATAACTGAAGAAAATAAAATTTCTCACTTCGGAACATAGATCCTGGAGATGAAGGCACTAAGAACCTGTACCAAATAATTCAATTTTTTTTGCCTAATACATCCATTTCTTCCCGTAGTTTCTGTCTTTTACACAGAGTGATACTTTATTCTCAAAACTCACAGTGCCATTTCACAAGACTTTAAGAAAGTCCCAACTAGAATGTGTTACAGAGCTCTGATTATATGCCTTGTAGTAGAACTCCCTCCCTGTACTATTTGCCTAAATTTAAGGGCCATTTTTGTTCTGGCTAATATGACTGCACATTTTACCAGCCTAGCAAGATAGGTTCATTGGTTGGAGGTTGAAGATGGTGCAAGAAAAATTATTTTTAAAAAATCTTCACCCATGCCTTCCTGATCATCTATCTTTCATTATCCTTCCCAGTCATCAATCTCTCATCAGTGAGACAGCAATGTGTCTAAATATTTTACTGTAATATGCAAGTTGGCCCTAAAGTGATATGATCTCCAATGAGGGTACATAGCAAGATGAAGGAATTATTCAAATCAGAAAAATGTTCTGGTTCAAGGGTAAACTGCCGCACTGATTCTCACAGCCCAGTTCCCTCTCATGTCTGTTTTCAAAGCTTTACAATGTTCAGTTTCTCAATTAGTTTGGTCCCATGAGTACAAATTTTAAAAAGAATACCATGTACTTAATGAATTAAAATTACTGTTCTCTCTGACTGAAAATATAATAAATATGTAATGTGCTATTTTGATAATCTGATCTTAATTGCAATTTTTTACTTGTATATAAAAACAGGCATTTAAAACAGGCATTTAAAATATTTAATAGTTATTTTTGAGCTCAAGATTTCTCACATTTCCAGATATTTCCTTTCTGTGAAGTCTTGGAACCTTCTCCCACAACACTGTCATGATGCCCTCATCACTCAATTCCCCAACATTTTGAGACATCTTTGGAGATTATTGCACTGCCCTTTTCCATCTTTCCCTCCTGACCTAGCCACATGCCGAAACCTGTTCATTATGGATTTTATTGTCCATCTCTGTGCCCAAGCCAGAAACATCCTGTACCCAATCAAAGCATCCCATACCAATCCGGACTTCTCCCATACTTTGAAAAGAATGAGAAAGTGCTGAAGAAGTCCAGACTGGGTATGGGATGCCATGATTGGGTGTGAAATGCCTCCAACCTGGGTATGGAGGCATGCTATAAAATCCATGCTTAAAAGGTTTCCGCCTAGGTCAGGAGGGGAGGATGAAAAAGGGCAGTGCGATAATCTGCTTTGTCAGTAGCCTACACACCCAAACTCCTTTCTCATTCTCTCTCTCTCTTTCAGCACTCAGTTAACTGAGTAATTGTTTTTACATTTTGAACTCAGTTTGCAGCAATTGAAGTCAGCTGAGAACAAAGGGGAAAGTGTGAGGAGCAGAAAGTAACCGGGACATTTTGAAAGCAGCTTTAAACATGTGATGACAGAAGATTTATTGGGATTGTCCCTGCAAGTTGGGACAGTTTAAGGGTATGGAACTAAAGGTGCTGAGGATCTTTTACTACTTTCTATGGGATCTTGAACTGCAAAGATATGTCTCATACAGTGTTTCCTCTAGTTTACAGAAAATATATTCACCACTAATGGCAAAAGGCCTCTTATTATTATTATATTATATTATATACCAGCTTATGGAATTACTGTTTTTATATCTTGTCCTCATCATATTCAAATTCTTTATAAAAAGCAAGGACTATCAGTGGCAGAATTTATCTGACTTACTGTTATGTTTCTGAGTTGCAGCTGTGGAATTTCATCATTAACTGGAAAAATGACAATGTAGAAAGGTATTGCTATGGATTTATGAAGACCATCACTGATTGATACTATGAAGCCATCAGAGGTGGGTTCTGAATGCTCATGCTTAGCCTGAACATAGTTGATATAACCATCTTGGAGATTCTGAAATGTGAAGACACCTTTTTGGAGAGAGTCAGAGTGTTAAAAACAGATAATTAATTATTCCATTATTTTTCACACTTAATTCTGAACCATATTCAAAAAATGTGATAGCTAACTTCTTGACTGACTACTTGGCAAGCATGACTGAGAATACATTAAGTCTTGGACTCACAGGCCCAAAATACATGGGTCAAAAAGGCCAGCTTTGGAATGATCCCGGGGGCCTGGCGTACAGATAATGCATGCTCCCAGATCAGGGCAAAGCCATACAATGGCCACCTAAGGCAGCCCAGGACTGCTGGCAAGAGAAGCGCAAAAAGAGTGCTCCTTGTTGGCAGCCTGTTTGGGACCATGGCAACAGCTGGCCTTGGGACCACAGCGTCTGGTCACCATGGTCCTGTGCTGAACAGGGAGTGACTGGGGCTGGAACAGCTAGAGGCAGTTCTAAACTGTCAGTCGGCATGACTCCATAATTTACATTTTTCAAGAGTATCTGAGAATTATCTTGGGTATATACACCTAAAAATATATCATGTAAAGGTGTTTCTCTCTGGCTCCTTTCCCCCCTCCATTTTGTAGACCTTGTCTGAATTGGCCAGGATACTCCTGGGGCAGCCTGGAGTACCCTGTCCCCACAGTTGCCCTGACTTGCCCCTGTTAGTTCAGCTTCAGGTTCTGTGCCACAGCAGCTGTCTGCACCCAGGTGTCCTACTGGGCCAAGCAGCACATTTGCCACTGTCACAGAAGTCACTCACTTTTAAGGTCAAAACAAGGCTTACATTGATGGTCACAGGCTGGATACCTCATTCTGATCTCAGAACAAGTGTTCTGCCACCAGGTCTCCCAACATAATGCCTGTATAGACAGCCACTGTGGTGTGGAAATGGAGGGCTCCAAATTTTCCCAGAAGATATGGAGCAACAATAGGTTATTTTAATTAATTTTAACCTTTTAATGCCCTGGTTCTGGTGCAGGACATGCTGGACATCATCCTGACTGCCTGCACCAGAACCAGAAGTTGGGCTGTGCATCATCCAAATAGGATGATGTCAGAATGGGGAGAGGGGGAAAATGGGCCTTTTGGCCCAGCTCCTGCTTCTATACTGAGGTGGTTTGTTTTTTTTAATGCAGAGAAAGCAGAGTGGAAAATTATTTCCAAACAACCTAACTAGCTTGGATGGCATTTATGAGTATAGTAAATAATCCAAAATAATGCCCTCAAAACAGTCCAAACATTAATGTCTGGCATTTGTGTGACTAGTTTATTATTTTTTCTGTTCCACCATCATAGAGGAACACACACATAATGTATACAATTGTGGTTCTTTGAAAAGGAGAAATTGAGAGTAGAGAGTAGGGCAACAAATTTGCAACTCACTTATGTTCAACCCAGCATTGCTTTTCTCATATCCAGGTGTAGGAAGAATATTCTCCAGGTAACCATACACAGGATTTGTCTCCAAGAAGAAAGTTAGCTCCTCAGGTTTTGAATCTTCATCTGATGCATCCAGGTATTTTAAAGTGATACGTGCTGAAGAGCCTTCTTCCACTACAAACAGCTCTCCTTGAGGTAAGGCAGAACACAAATATTATCTACACTGTTCCAGATTAAAGACTCTATTTATTTGCAACCAGGAGGAAGCTAAGTCTTCACAGCCTGTCTGCCTGGCTGCTCAATGTAATCAGCTATTGATTTGGGCAGTAGCTGCTGAGAAAAGCACTAGTGACACTTTGATTCAGTTTAAGATATCTTACTCAGCACTACTGGGATGGTGCATATCTCTGTTTACAGTTACTGGTGTAAATGAAGTAGTCTTTCTTAAAGTGGCTGAACGGTATGTAAAATTATAAAGTATGGCTTCAGTTTAGAGCTGATAGCTGCAAAATTCAAATGACTTTCCTCTAATCTTGCCTACCCATTCCAAAACTATTTGTATGAAACTCATATCTTTGGATTCAAAATGCATGAAATCACTGAGGTAGCTAAAGTACTTAGAAATCTCTCTTTGTAAAACACTGTTGCACTACAAGGCAGGGGGACAGGACAATGTTTCTGTTTTCCTGAAGTGACCACAGAGAGCTAAACAGGCATAACAGAACCTGGTAGCATTCCATCCCAATTTTCCATAGAAGGAGCTCACAATGTTGTTGCTGTTTTTCATACGTAATGCACGAATGTGCAGCAAAATAGGCATAAACAGGCCATGGACCAATCATGAAAACCAATATGCATAATATGGGCCACAATAAAAAGGAGCTTGAAAGGCAATAGGGATTCTTGAGAGAAGGAAGCTGCAAAAGTTCAAAATCAAAGCCATCTAAGAAAGGAATTTCCAGAAGCCTCGCGGAAGATACAAGAAGCCCTTTCAAACTACAGTCATCCTTCCATATCCATGGATATTTTTATACATAGATTCAAACATCCATGGCTTGAAAATATTTTTAAAATACATAAATTCCAAAAAGCAAATCTGATTTTGCCTTCTTATATAAAGGGCATCCATGGATTTTGGTATCCATGAAGGGTCCTGGAGCAAACACAGTGATTAAAGTGAAATCATAGCACTACAACTGTGTAGCGTGAAAGGGTCCATTAACTATGGTGGCTTCCATATCAGGGAAGTGGTGGGTTTGGTCCAGACTTCAATAAACCTATGAGTGGTGCCATATCATATCCTCAAAATACCCTGGAGAGTTCTTTTAAAGATCTGACAAAAATTCAGAGCAAATCACTGTCCTGATATGGAAAACCCCAGCTGCCACTGTATATATTAGGAATGGAAACATATTTGTCATTATTTGTTCAGAGCAGAATAATTGATTTCCAGCCACGTGAGAATCTCAGTGGAGAAAAGTAGTGCAGTGGACTATATATAGATATTTTGTAAAGTCTCTTAGGGAATTATTTTGTGCATCAGAAATGCAAACTTTTTCTGCAAAAAACAAACACAAACCCTATGTTTTTGCCACAGAAAATATAGGTCTTGCACAGGAAATGTATTTCCTGGAGAGGAATCAAAATGTTTTGTGCATGAAATACATTTTCTACGCAAAAAGATAGGGATGTGTGTTAGTGTGGTGTAGAAAAGCTATTTATTCCTGCACAGCATACTTCCCCAAGAGACTTCACAAAGTGTGATTACCTCTTGAGAACTGGACAGAAATCTTCATTTGCTCCTGCCACAAGGAGAAAACTATAGAGACTATTCATCCTTCCAAGTGAGGATAAAGTATGTAAATATTGACATCTCTAATATATATCTTCACACTCACTAAAGACAGCTTTCCATTTCTAGTCTTTCCTATACAAACCAACAGGCTCACTGTAACTGGATTCCAAACAAATTTACATTTCATAAACATTTCTGTGTGGATACATAACCACTAGGAGGTGAGGGATTTTGAGATATTCCAAGTATCACTAAATTCTCCTGCTTTAGGCAGTGAGACAATGACCCATTCTCTCTGGAGACAGACATGACAGCAAAGCTCCTATGTTGAAAGGGAGGATTGTATTTAATTTCACTATAAAATGAGTTGCGTTTAATTAGTAAAAAAGGGACATCTTTGTTTCATTACTAAGTGCAAGCAAATGACAAAAAAAAATTAATAATAACTACAGGACTGAAGAGCAATGAGACAGTAAAAAAAAAAAGCTACAGAAAACCATGATGCAGAATTCTAAGAGAGTGCCTGCACAGATGGAATGGAGCTATGTCACCAGCGACCTTGCTTATTCTTGCTTATTCTTCCGCACCAGTTGAGTTTTTCCAACTTCTCTTCTTGTATTGGAGCTATGGACTTTCCACACTCATATTGCTCCATGCCCATGTGGAGTTCAGAAAGAAAATTCAAAGGCATTGCTACATTTTAGTGTAGATAGGCAAGTGTGTGCGCGCGCGCGTGCGCACACACACTAAAGTGTGTATGACACCTGGGTTTGAAATCTAGCAAAAGGGTTACAGGAGATAAAATAAGGGAAATGCTTGGCCTAGGACTCCTGAGAACTGGCTTAGGGATTGATTGCCAATACATGTTGAATCAGTTAAATGAATCATTTGACCTCTGAGATAAAAACAACTGAAAGTCATGGGTAGGTATAACAGTTCAGGAAGGCATAAACACCTTCCTGTGGTGACAATAATTTGGAGAAAGCAACATCACTGGAAAGACAGATGTCCCAAACCATTTTGCTATCTGAAGCAAAGTATATGATGGAACTCCCCTCTCATTTCAAATACAGACATGAGTGAGGATGACATTTGAATCTTATTTCAGTGATGGCTGTCCTTGTTACATCTGAGGGTTAGAGAGTAGCTAATGGGGTACAAGATAGCTTCTGTTCATCTTCTAAGACAGCGGTCCCCAAACTGTGCTCTTTAAGGGATTGGCCAACATGGCTGAGGCTTCTGGGAGCTGAAGTCCAAAATCTCTTAAAGACCACAGTATGGGGACTACTGCTCTAGGATCTGCCATTAGAAGAAAACATCTCATTCTGTCTCATGCTACAGCCAGAGTTAGACTTACTATGATTGGAATTGCCTTCTCATATCAAAAGCTGCATGTTTAACCATTCCCACCCGCCATTATTTTTTCAGCATTTACTTTCTTTTCTTGGGAAACAAGCAAACATTTGTGTAGCAAACAGACCTGGTGACATTAAGATTTTTCACATTACAATACAAGAGGAATCGGATCTTAGAGAATTCTGATACAAAATGACTTGATATGTAACACAGAAATATACAGATTAGTATGTCACTGTCCATCAGATTTTGCACTTCTCTTAAGGTTTCAACACAGTTCTTGGCTCAAAACATTGGGGAAAAATATGTTTAAAACATGTTTTGAGGGGAAAGTTCAAATTTTAAAAATGCAGATTAAATGTGGAAACATGATGAAGCATACATATTTAAGAACATATGTGAAAGCAATAGAGAGCAAGAAAATTTGCCTTATCTTTCTACTTTTGAAATGAAAGCCAAGGCACTAGGTTAGACTGTACTATTAGCAATCTATAATAATTGAAACTGTGATGAGCCAATATTGTATTTACCCAGTTTCTCTCATTTAACTAATGTGGCATCATTACATTTCATTTTTAAAATGCAAAACTCAGTTTTGGCAGGCAGCGACACATTCTCATCACAGAGATGAAAATCTGAAAATATTATTTCCATCACTAATGTATTTGCCCATATCTTTATTGTTGTTTTTAAAATTAGAATAAAAAAACTGACATACAGGCTTGAGAGGCTGGTAAAATCTTGATCTGACCGCAAGTTGCCCATGGCAGATGGCTACCATTTCTGTCCAACTTCTACAATTCTAAATAGAAAATCCTCTTGTTGAACTATGCATCCCCTCAAATTCTATTGCGATACCTCTGATAATTATAACAACTCTGTCTCACCCAGCAAGGCACAGAATATTCAGTGAGATTTACCAAATTATAAAATTCAGGACTTAGCCTTAGCCTTAAGACTTAGAACAATAGGATTAGTTCAACAAATACATACCAGTTCGAATCAAGGGCCACTGGTTGTTAACAGGCAATACTCTGATGCTCAGATCATGCACTGGTAAACTGGAATGAAGGGGAATAGGTGGTAGGATTTTTTTATCAATGCAACAGCCATCTGCTGTTCCAGCTTCTCCATCTGAGATAACAAAAGTTATGCTGTCCATGATATACCTGTGCCCTATTTCTCCTCCTAGAGAACCAGTACACACAAAAATAAAGAACTTAATATGCTTCCATATAAGAGATATTGAACATACTTCCAATTAGAGGACAAGGCATGGTGGAAAATATTAGCACTTAAGAAATAGAACCATTTTCTCAGCCAGTCCCACCAAATGGTTGCTTACACTCGTAACAAAACTGGTGGTCGTCTTTTATGGCAGAATGCTACTAGTTTTAGCCTCACACAAGCATACTCCACCATATAAATAGTTATTCTTGTTATTTTCTGTCATGCCTTTCTCCCAATATAGGGATTCAAGATGGCTATCAACAAATTTAAAATGGTACAAGTTTAAAATAATATAAAAGAATTAAAATGTAGATACAAAGTTAAAAAACAATTTTACAAAGTAAAAACATTACACCTTAAAAACTGAAATATATTAATAACTCTATGCAAACTTTAAAATCTGAATTACACAGCATTTAAAAAGCCCAACCCTTTGGAAAAGCCTGACAGCACAAGAATATTTTTACCTGTTGCTGAAAGGAGAGCAGGGATGGGGCCATCCTCGCCTCTCTGGGGAGGGAGCTCCAGTCTGAGAGCAGCCACTAAGAAGACCATCTCCTTTGTGTTACCCTAAATGCAGGGGTCCAGGTAGGACACCCCAAAACCAATGTAGGGGAATTCGTAATTAGCTCAGAGAGCTATAGTATGGCTGGGGTAACATGGCCTTAGGGATCCAACCCAGCTTTCAGGGTCCGTAATCACACAGAGTTCCAGAGGCAGGTTTTCAAATAAGAAATAAAACTTTATTGAGAGGAAATAAGCAACACACACAAGCTTTTACTCACACACACAAGGGCTAAAGAAATTAAAGTGAAAAATGAATAGACATGAGGCTTTGCTAAGGGGGTGATACTTTACTAATCTTGAGTCCAGTTGAAGAAGAGTCTGGAATGAGGCTGCAGCAGAAAGGAGGGGTAGCAGAACAGCAGACACATCAAGGGGCTTAGCTTGATCAAACCGGTAGCATGCCTGCCCCCAATCTTTAGCAATAGCAATTACATTTCTATACTGCTTATCAGTACACTTAAGCACTCCCTAAGCAGTTTACAATGTGTAAGCTAATTGCCCCCAACAATCTGGGCACTCATTTTAGTGACCTTGAAAGGATGCAAGCCTGAGTTGAGCTTGAGCCCTTGGCTGGTATTTAACTTGCAACCTTGCAGTTTGTGAGTGAGTGGCTGCAATACAGGCATTTAACCACTGTGCCACCAGGGTTCATTTATACCCTGAAAAGGATTTGAGGGGGAGCCAGAAACCCAAAGTAGAATGGGTTAGGTCGCCTTAGATGGGTTTTAGATGGTCTGTGACTGGTTTCCCAAGTGTGGAAATAAAGGGTTGAAACTGGGCTGAGTGTAATGGGTGATGGGTGCACATAACTGAGGGAAAAAAGGAATTAACCCACTGGCTCTTAAACTCTTCCTTCAGTACATCAATACCTTCCTGGCCATAATCCTCTCATGCTTCTCCAAGCACAAAAAAACTGTGCTGGAATTTTCAATGATTTCATCAAATGGTGCCCTACTCCACCTGCTAGCTCTTCTAGCCTGCAACTTTGCTTTACAAGTCTCCAACTCAGAGGGTCATCTTCCACAGGGGTCAAATACAGTGTCTGTTTTAATATGTTTGATATAAAATATAAGGGGTGAGTGAGTAACACCCGTTCTCACCAAAAACTTCTGTTAACACTTGTTCCCACCAAATGAGCCCATGAGTTGGGGCCTCTCTTGATGAGCTTCGTACCCTTTATAGACTTGTAAAGGGAGATACGATGTTCTTTCAAATAACCTGGATCCAATCCATATAGGGCTTATAGGTCAAAACCAGAGCCTTCTCAGGGAGTTGCTCCCAGACTTTGAAACTCCCTCCCTAAGGAGGCTAGGATGGCTTTTGCTCTCCTGCCAGCAAACTGACAGGGATGAGCTTTTAATGGTTTTCTGTGCTGTTTTGTTGGGTCTCATATGTTTTTAATGGTTTTGGGTTTAATAGTTTTAAACATACAAATTGATTGTTTTTAAAAGAATATTTACATTTTACTTTTTATTCATGTTCTTCATAGAGCTGATCCTCCTTTTATCCACTGATTTTTTTATCCACAGATTCAAGCATCCACTGCTTGAAAAGCTTTTTTTTTTTAAAGGATAAATTCCAAATAGCAAACCTTGATTTTTGCTATTGGAGGAGTTCTTCTCTGTGTCCCAGTGGTAAGGCAATACATTGTAGGAGGACATGGGAGAGGGCATTCTCTGCAGTGGCACGTAAGAAGTAAACCCTCCCTTTGGATGCCCAGTTGGCACCAAAGCTGGTGCTATTACAGTGCCAAGTCAAAGCACAGCTTTTTCTTAAACCCATTGGGGCTTAATTCATATTTTATTGTTCACATTATTTTAATTTCCTTTAACTGGTCTTAAATTGTCTGGTTTTAACTGACATGTGATTTAATATATCTTTAGGTTTTTTAAAAAATATTATTAATATTATTATTTATTTTAAATTATTATTATTATTTATATAACGTTGTAGATTTGCACAGTGCTGTACATAAAACCAATAAATATAAAATAGTAAACCTGCCTATGGTGTACAATCTAAGAAATAATAGGATAATACATATAAAATACATAGCAATTTTAAACTGATTTTATTGTAAACTGAGATCTTCAGGTATAGGACAGATTATATACTGTACACATATATATGATTTTTTTTTAAAGGAAGGGAGGGCTGGCATGTGCTCATCTGTTAAAACACAGGTCTTCTCTCTGATCACAATGTACCTTACACTGCAGATAGGTATAAGAAGAAATGCAATCATTGTAAGGATTCTTTTAAGCCCCACTGATTTTGCTGGGAAAGATTTAAGGATATGTACTTAAATTTTGAAACTAAAGTTAATGGGATTTAAAATGCTTAACTCTGGCAATTGTGTGCACATAATATTTTAATAAAAGGTTCATCAGTAGCTAAAGATGCTGACCGCCTGATTTTCAAGACTTACAAGAAACTAGGCACTTTCATAGGCATGTTATTTTACAACTAATATGCTATCTATTATATTATAAAATAACCTTACTGCCATGCAGCCACTTGGAAAAAAAATGTTCAAATGCTTAAATCTAAAAAGCCCAGAAGAGTTAAAGACAATGAGAGATAACTAGATTCATTTCACTTGCAGCCCATTTATTAAGGTTGTGAAGAATGAATTTTATGGATTAAATAATACTTCTGCTAACGTGAAGGGAACATGACACTATGTTCTTAAGAAGCTGGTTTCACACAAAATTATCAATGTATATAATCAAAAATTTGGGGTTTGTAAGTAACAAAAATGCACTTTTTGAGGAATATCATGAGGGATATTTAGAACAATGCTTGGAAACTTAGAATAAATTGTTAGAAGGAACAGCTAGTTACCAGTGTGAACATAGGAGATGGCACCTTGAGTAACATCATTTTGAGAGAACCTATCCACCATGAAGTTCTCCTTTTGAATCACACCATGCTTTGGAGTCCCCACAATCATATAAGTGAGTCTGGCATCATCACTGTCAGCATCTGTTGCATAGAGATATTCAGCAGTGATGAGAATTCGTCCTCCTTCCAGGCACTCCAAACTTGATTTCAATCCAGGCTGCAGTTCTGGTGGCTCATCATTAACTGGAATAATCTTGAATTAAAGAACATGACATCATTCATGACTAGAAGAAAGTCCAGAAGTTTATTCATGTATTTTGAACCTCATTTAAGACAGTTTAGTTAATTCTATACCTGTGGCTTGCAAAACTGCAGTGAATCAAATGCTTTTGTTTTCACTGGCCAGAGGAATTATGAATGTTGGCCAAGTGGATCTTGGATCGTTCTTGGATCAGCATAAGTATTTTGTTATGAGTAATCAGCTATCTGTCAGACCTTTAGTGCATTCCATAGAAACTAACCAAGTATTTTACTGGACGTGGTTTGCTTCTGTCTTGTTTCCATGTACATAACTTGACAGAAGACAAAGCAGTTCACCACAGTTGGATACAGTGGGGAAATCTACTTGGTTAGAATCTGACAGCTGAAATTTTCTTACTCTTTCTGCCAAGCATAAAGGTTGAAGCAGTCCACAATCCCAAGGATCAATTCATATCAAGGATAGTTTGAATAACATACGTAGTATTATATTATTGTGTCCAATTAAAAAGATTGCATGTACAGCGCTATGTAAATTTACAGCGCTTTATAAATAAAGGTTAATAATAATAATAATAATAATAATAATAATAATAATAATAATAATAACAACAAGTGGATTGGTCTCTTACATTTTGTTATGGGTAATCTTTCATAGCTTTGAGAGCACCATTAAAGACTGAGAAAAACACACATATACACACACACTCTCCCTTTACACACACACACACACCCCACACCACATTTTAATCTCCTCTTTCCACTAACATAGCATTCAATGTGGCTAAAAAACAAGATGGAAACAAATTAGATAAAGCCCAGTAAAGCCATTAAAATCATAAACGAATTAAAACCAAAAATAAAAACCATTTAAAAGGCCCTATCTATCTCAAATTCTAGAACTAGTTCTAGACTCTGGTTAGCACCATTCATGTGCTCTTTCACTGCTATCTGTTTTACAGCATCATTGCATGCAAAAACTAGACCAAATTCTAATGACATTGCATCTTCAGGCAAGCACTCAACTGTGCTAATGCCTCTGTGAGCATGTATTTTTCATTTCAATAACAGGAGTACAGTGTTCAAGTATGGGGTCCATACTGAGAGAAACAATCTGGGATTCCACAGTTACAAGACAAAAGAACACAGAATGAGTACTGTATATATTCATGTATGAGTCTAGAAATTTTAGTCAAAAATTGACAGAAAAAAGTTGACTTACCCATGGGTAAATGTAAGTACTGAACTTTAATTCTTATTTTTAAAAAGAGAGAGAAGGGAACCACCCCCTGCTGAAAGGCAAGAATCTGTTTTAGAAGCACTGACCCTCCTCTATTCTCTCATCCACCCAGCCTTTAGTGTGAGCACAAACAGTTATGCCTGTTGTAATTTTGAGACTTCTTTCGCATTGTTTTCCTTTGCTTCATCCTTTGTTACATGCCCCTAAATTTTACCGTTGACCTATCCACAGGTTGTATCGCGATCCATAATTTTTGGCCGCAAAACCTATCCTCAACTTAAGGTTGACTTATAGTTAAGTATATATGGTAAATGTAACTGAATATAATATACAACTTTAGTGTCATCATGACTAGTTAGGCCCTTACTTGTTAATCTGGATCTATCTCCAAAATATTTCGAAGAAATTAGTTATAACTAATCCAAACAGATATCTTTGTGGGAACTCAAGGTCAACATAGATAGCAATTAAAAACTTGCTTAGTGAAGTTGCATAAACCAGTATGGGATTAATATGGTCCAATTAAATTTTGATAAGATATATTTCCAAATTGTTATTACCTGTACTCTTAATGTTCCATCTGCAGTGTTAAATCCATCTGTTGCTGAAAATATAACCCTGTCTTCAAGGGTTTCTGAACTGTCATGCTGATACCTTTTAAACATAATTACAGAAAAGTTGGGCATTCATTAATTATAGGTTTGAACAAGCAAGCTGGGCAAGAACAAGGTCTATCAATTGCCTAATTATGAACTCATAGTCTTAATTTATTTGGATCTTGGCTACATCTCCACTTGAGAAAACCTGCTTAATTCTAGTGGGATTCACTGGTACTAAATGAGTGTCATCAGCTAGTGATAGTAACCACAATGCCTTTTTGTTCTTTAACAGGAGTCACAAAGAGAAAAGTACCAATTGTTAGCTTACTTTGACATGTATGGACATGTAAGCCATGCAACAAATTCAGAGAACAGAGAGGATTTGAAAACTCTGAACTAATCAGTGACATTAGCTGTCTTCTGGACAGCCTTTTGGACAGGGGCTCAGCAAAATGTTTGTTTTCTGTCCCCTAACAAATGGTTTGGTGTAGCCAACAAATGTTAACAACCGGTTCATGTGAATTAGTGTGAACTGGCTGCATCGAAACATATACTCAATATACTCAAGGCCACCTATAAAATGTATAGCCAAAGGACGATTTGAACCAGGATTTCCCATGTTGAAATCCTACACTCTGGGCAGTGTGATTACACACATTTGAGACTAATGTTAAATAATTTTAATGATACTAAAAGAACAACAAAATGGTATAAGTTTTTTCTTTTTTTAAATGCTGGGTCATCTTACTACTTGAGGCATTATTTGCAAGGCGTTAGAAAAATTACCAAACACTGGAAGAGTGCAAATCCCATAGGGTAAATTTCTCCCCCTCCAGCATAATATTTCCATGTAGTTTAATGTATCCGTGTAAAGGTGATTTCTTCAGTTCAATCTGTATATCACTGGTTTTGGTGTCCAAGTCTGTAACCATTAGATGTTCTGCAGTGATGAATACACCGGTACCTTCTTCTGTTTTTAGATGATTCGTGAAAATCTAAAATAGTTATAAGTTCAAAAAATCACTGTAGCAATGTTACGAACAGTATGACAATACACCGTATATACTCGACTATAAGTCGAAAAATTTATGCCCCAAAATGAACTCCAAAATCCTGGGTAGACTTAGGGTCAATGAGTTAATGCTAATAAATTTTGAGAAAGAAAAAGTGCCCACCTTCCTCTGTAGCCTTGTAACGGCTCCCTGTTTGAAGCCCCGGCATCAGCTCTCCTCTCCTCCTCTCTCCCAGTCCCTCTGTGTGTGTGTGTGTGTGTGTGTGTGTGTGTGTCTGTTTCCCAGGCTCTCAGCCTTCCTGTGGAGCCAGACCTAACAAGCTGCTGCTGAGAGAAGAAACACAAAGAAAATACGCCCAGGCTTGTACCCCGTTTTGCCTGGAAGTCCTGGGGGTGAGAAGAAGAGAGAGAAAGCCCTGTCCTCTATTTCTGAAAGCCATGAGTCTTGGGAGTTCTGGGGGTGAGAAGGAGAGAGAGAGAAAAAACCCTGTCCTCTATTTCTGAAAGCCATGAGTCTTGGGAGTTCTGGGGGTAAGAAGGAGAGAGAGAGA
The DNA here is from genome assembly GCF_019175285.1 of Sceloporus undulatus. NCBI lineage: Eukaryota > Metazoa > Chordata > Lepidosauria > Squamata > Phrynosomatidae > Sceloporus > Sceloporus undulatus. The sequence goes on from NC_056525.1 coordinate 87,400,379, forward strand.
AAGCCCTGTCCTCTATTTCTGAAAGCCATGAGTCTTGGGAGTTCTGGGGGTGAGAAGGAGAGAGAGAGAGAAAAAGCCCTGTCCTCTATTTCTGAAAGCCATGAGTCTTGGAAGTTCTGGGGGTGAGAAGCAGAGAGAGAGAAAGGCCTGTCCTCCATTTCTGCAAGCTATGAGCCTTGGGAGTCCTGGGGTGACAAGCAGAGAGACAGTGGGGTCTGTCCTCCTTTTCGCAAGCCATGTGCCTTGGAGATGCTTTTGGTAAGGGGAAGAGTTTTGTGTGTGTGTGTGTGCGCGCACGCTGAGGTTTGTTTCCCCTTTTCCATGCTGAGACTGATGCTTGGGAGAGGTCCAGAGAGTGAGATATAGGGAGAGAAGTGGTGCTTTGTCCCCCCCTCCCCCTTTAGATCTTTTGTAACATCCTTCAGTGTTTGCCCCTCGACTTATCCACGGGTCATATCAAAATCCATAATTTTGGATCCAAAAACTGCCCTCGACTTATACATGAGGTCGACTTATACATGAGTAAATATGGTACATCAAATACAACATATTAACAGCATATTTATACAGCAATGAGCACATGGACTCCTTTATTCTAGGTCAGACTGCTTGTCTACCTAGAACACAGCAGACTATTCCAACTGGCAGTGGAAATTAAGAGAGTTAGGTTTTCAGGGGTCCCTAGATATTATGCTAGAATTTTAGTAGGAATGGCTGACAGACGAATTTGCAGATGTACCTGTCAAAGAATATGCCATATTATTGAGGTATGCTCCCATGTTAAACACAGAAGGCCCTGCAAAATGGATGTGTGTAATAGGTCCTTAGCTATGATGTGAATTCATGGGGAAGGATTCAAGATGGTTATTATCATTAAATTAATTAATGCAAACTGATCTCTAAAGGTTGCCGCAATTCCAGGAAGGGCTGAGCAACTGAGTAGTAAGCATTGTTCAAGAAGGCTTTCAAGTTTATAGTTTGTTTGTGGTATAAGAGAGCAATACATCCATCTCCTGGATCTCTACAGTACTTTCCAAAAATCAGCTGGCAAATTTAAGCATTACCTCTGGCTAGTAGATGGAAAACCTATACTATAAAGATGCTAGCCCATAGAATCATAGAATCATAGAATCGTAGAGTTGGAAGAGACCACAAGGGCCATCCAGTCCAACCCCCTGCCATGCAGGAAATCACAATCAAAGCATCCCCGATAGATGACCATTCAGCCTCTGCTTGAAGACCTCCAAGGAAGGAGACTCCACTACACTTCGAGGGAGTTTGTTCCACTGTCAAACAGCCCTTACTGTCAGGAAGTTCCTCCTAATGTTGAGGTGGAATCTCTTTTCCTGCAGCTTGCATCCATTGCTCCGGGTCCTAGTCTCTGGAGCAGCAGAAAACAAGCTTGCTCCCTCCTCAATAGGACATCTCTTCAAATATTTAAACAGGGCTATCATATCACCTCTTAACCTTCTCGTCTCCAGGCTAAACATCCCCAGCTCCCTAAGACGTTCCTCATAGGGCATGGTTTCCAGACCTTTTACCATTTTAGTTGCTCTCCTTTGGACATGGTCCAATTTCTCAATGTCCTTTTTGAATTGTGGTGCCCAGAACTGGACACAGTATTCAAAGTGGGGCCTGACCAAAGCAGAATAGAGTGGCACTATTACTTCCCTGGATCTAGACACTATACTTCTATTGATGCAGCCTAAAATCGCATTGGCCTTGTTAGCTGCCACATCACACTGTTGACTCATGTTCAACTTGTGGTCTACTTGGACTCCTAGATCCCTTTCACACGTAGTTTCATTCAGCCAGGTGTCCCCCATCCTATATCTGTGCTTTTCATTTTTCCGCCCTAAGTGCATTTCTCCGTGTTGAATTTCATTTTGTTAGCTTTGGCCCAGTTTACTAGTCTGTTCAGGTCATTTTGAATCTTGATCCTGTCCTCTGTAGTATTAGCTACTCCTCCTATTTTGGTGTCATCTGCAAATTTGATAAGTATTCCCCCAATTTTGTCCTCCAAGTCATTGATAAAGATGTTGAACAGAACTGGCCCGAGGACAGAGCCTTGTGGGACCCCACTGGTCACTCCTCTCCAGGATGAAAAGGAGCCATTGTTGAGCACCCTTTGCATTCGGTCGGTCAACCTTTGCGTTTGGTTGGCCCACTCAGGAGGTTAGTCATTTTGGGGGAGGCATTTAGTACTAGCAGCTGAACCATAATATGAGCTTGAATCGTTAATCAAACAGTGGGTAGAAAACCAGCATGATGTGCTTGTTTTCATTATGTTGCTCATGAAATACCATTTTCAGAGAGCAACCTCTTATCCTGATGGTTCCCCTTCTTTTGGCCTCCAATTTGATCAGTTTGTACTGGCCCCAGAACATTTGGAATCATTCTGCCCTTTCATTTTCATCTCTTAATAATTATAGTGACAGCGAGAAGGCAAAAGAAACAAAACAGGCTACCTACTGAGGTACAAGGAAGATTATATACAAAAGTGCCTTATCCTTGAAAGAGAGTAAGAAAGATAATTACCTTCCAAGAACTACAGAAAAGAAAATAAGCAAATGCTTTGGTCCAGACTTCTTGAATTTAAGCTGCTCAAAATTGTGCCCTTATATTCCAAAAAAGAAGCTTTTCTAATTCATGTGAAACACTCTCTACCCATGTGGTAGTTTTTGAAGTTAAAGCTTGCGGATTTGGGGAAATAAGCTTACCTACTATAAGGAACAGTTTTTGAAACTAAAGCCTAGAAGGGTACAGTTAGAAGTATGACTTTGAGGGGATCAAGTCACAGAATGACTCCAGAAGTACTTGAACATTTTATAAGGTTTTTTTTTTTAAGGAAAAAAAGGAGGAAAGTTCATTTTCCATTTGAAGAAACTCTTAACTGTTATTTGGGGAATAGCATCAATAATTTAACAATATAAATCTTTCCACTAGCTGTGACTTCATGAAGAAATCACAACATGTAACCCAATGAACTTTGGTTCTTTCTCTGTTTCTATATCTCCAGATTAAATATCTGTGAGCAGGAATAATAAATAATGCAGTGACAGCACCAATCAGTATGTCTAGAAGATGGGGAAGGACAGGGTTGTGTATAATAGCAAAACAGACTGGCTAAGACATGAAAATGGGGCAGCCATACTATAGAGTCCATGTGGGATGACTTTTTTTTTTAAAAAAAAGCAAGCAATTTGAACTTTAGCATCCATGAGGAACCTGATGTAATTCCATCTTTGCTCTTTTTCATCATTATTGCAGGAATAACTGCATGTTCCAAACAACAGTACAACTATATGCATGCTGCATCCACATATATGCATCCACAACACCAATGCGACTAATATCTGATTCTGCACAGCAAAAGTCTGCCCAGCACCTGCAGCCATGGCACATAACAATGATCACTGAATCTACATCAACTAAGAACAGCAAAATATCTTTATACTGGGAAGCTTTTTCTCCTTTAAGATTTTAATCTTCCAATATGATTTTAGTAGGGCTGTAAATGTGGTTGAAAAAAGAAGCATTTCTTGTGAACCAGGTTTGATTTCTGGTGGACATCTCTTAGTGCTAGCAGTTAAAAGTCACTGCACAGTTATTCCATTTTTCCTATTAGATTTTTTGTTTAAAATTACCAAAACAATTATGCAAAGTGCAGTTCCTACTTACTGTTCCTACTGTTCCTACTCACAGATATTTTGTCTGGAAATTCAGAAGCTATATGTGGAAGCTTATGTGATCTGGAGTCCCATAAATGTCCATGAATAAGGCCAGATGAATGTACAATGAAAGACTTGTCTGTAAGTATACTAGATTCTCTGCTTTCATTCTTTTTCCTGAGGACCCAGCTATAAATAAGGGTTTGTATCCCACAATTTTACACAAGCATTTAATGTAGTGGTACTGAATTTTAATTTAAAAACAAAACCAAGTTTCTAGCTCTTAAGGCAGTGATAATAAAAGGTTTGCAAGTGAGTAGCTGATTAAATGACTAAGCGTTGGACTACGACTGGAGATCAGAGTTCAATTCCCCACTCAGCCATGGAAACCTAGTAGGTGACCTTGGGTAAGTCACACACTCAGTCTCAGAAAACCTTGCAATAGATTCACCTTATGGTTACCAGAAAGCAGAAACGACTTGAAGGCACACAACAACAGTAACAACAGCAGTAATTGATTAAATGGCTAAAAATAAAGAGACAGGATCTCAAAGAAATGAATGAAACCTGCCCCTCTCAGTTCAATGATGGAGTACCATTCTCTGAATCCCCTTTTTAAAAATATAGTTCAGAGAAACATATTGGTTTTCCCTGAGAATTCTCTAAAGCCAGAATGAATCAGGCTTAGGAAGATTCCTCTGTATTGGTGGTCATTTTGCTGACCCACCCATACTTTCTTAGTTTTGGAGTAAGAGCAAGGGAAAGGGGAGCTGAGAGTCTGACTAAAGCTTTTCTTGTGTTCCTTTGTCTTTGCTGTAGACTGAAACCTTTTTCTGTGCCAGGAAGAATTAAGCAACAACATTTATCAGAAACAACAAAGCAGACTCTGAGTATATTCAGAAATCTATACATATTCAGGAAATAAAAGAACAATTTGGAATAGTCCTCATCTCAGATACATAGAGGGTATAAATCTTACTGATGGGTCAGGAAGTATTTAAAAATGAAAAATAAAGTTCACACTGCCAGTACAAGAACAGCTTATATGAGCTTCCAGTCACTGTTTTCCCTCTTCTACTTCCCACACAGCTTGGTAAATCTGATGACATGTGGGAAAGGTAGAATCCACTGGTGACGCCAAGCAATCAAGAAACAAAGTTAAATTGAAGGAGTGGGTTAGGCTTTGCTTCTAATAGGCAGGAAACTTCTATTCCTCATCATTTCCATGACACATCTTTATTCCTGCACTCAGCATTTTCCCCCATCTGTGCCAAGAAGCACAAAGGGAAACAAGGCAAATATACAGGTATTTTCTTTCCTTTCATAAGGCATGGCATGGTACTGTTTTACCATATTTGCTCAAATGTATTTGAACTTCTTCTATCCTAATGTTCAGCTAACACACTATTGGTTCCTATGCTGAAAACTCTACAGCATAAAATCATTCAAACACCATCCATTAATTTTCTTAATAAATACCTCAGGTGCTTCATCATCCACGGGCATCACTGTGATGTTAAAAAAGAGACCAGTCCTCGTTCCTCCCTGCTGGTCACTGACAGAGAATTCAAACTGTACAAACAACAGGTCAGGGCCCATCTCCATTAACGGGGGCATGTATGCCACTTTCATATGGGTTACAGCATGCTAGTAGAAGGAAATGAAAGTCAGAATATTGCATGAATCCCATGAATTCAACTGTCTACTTTGCAAATATTGCAAGATAAAGCCCTACTGCCACTACTCAATCATTTGGCCTATCAATCATGTATTGATCCTTTACTATGTAATGTGAAAGAAGATCTCATAACGTTTTACTGTAGTATGCATTGGGTCTCATCCCTCAATGCACTGGAATTTCATGAGGTCAGGAACTAAGCAACAGCACACTCAATGCATTAAAAAAGCCAGAATGTTAAAGATTTAAGAAAGTATAATAAACAAGAAATATGTCTTGATAAAAAAAATCACCCCACCCAGCTACTATGAAATTAATAAAAAAAAATACAATTATCCAGAGGCTTTGTTGTAAAATATAACACTCTTCTGACCTGCTAATCCACCAAACACCAAGTCTGGAGGTTCTGTCAAAGGAAAGAGCACAACTGTTATTGTTATAGCCACTTACCTGTGTGAAAGATGATAATGCAGAGGAAGGAGAAATTTTCATGTAACTTTTCACATTATCTGTGAAAATTAGCTTTCCTGCATCATATAGCCTAGGGAGGGAAGTGTGACAAATGGTGCTAAATGGTTTTTTAAAAATAAAACAGTAGACATGATAGTTTGTTGTATAAAAATGAAACAAAATACTTTAAAACAACCAAAAATGTCTTATGGTATTTTAGGATTAACACAGTCATCACACATGCGATTTTGTGGGCTATATTCCATTTCACCTGATTATGAAGTATGATCTGAGGAAATGGACAATTGCTATGTTCCTAAGCATGGATACAGCCAAAAATTAAACTCAAAATAAGTTATATCAGTTTCACATCATTTATCTTGAACTTTAGCTAGACTACTATTAAAGACAAGTTGTGGGGGCATTCAGTTTATTTGAAAAGGAAAAAAACAACAACAGTAACATTTGGAGTGTATAGCTCACAGACATTATGTTCATTGTTAAAAGTGGAGTTGAAATTCCTTTTCCTTCATTCATTTCTGCAGCCAGTCTCACTATCATTTCAAGGCAAAAAGGAGGTGAAATTGACTTTGTTTTGTATTTCCATTACTGAGAAACAGCACTGGCACAGAAGAACAGCTATCAAGAGAGGAAGGATGAGCACTTGACATTCCCCTAGCAGTAACGTCTGCCAGGAACTCTAGTTACAAGGAAGAACCAGTTTTCCATTCACTGGTAGCAGGTGTGGGATTGTTCTTTTCCAAGAGAACAAGAAACTGGCAGTTGTATTGGTTCAAACAAAAGGGTAAATGTTTCCCTTGCTTCAGAATCTCTTCCACAAAAAATTATTCTGTTTTACAGTTAGCATTCAGCTAGGAATGCAGACCTACAAAAGGTTGTGTGTGTCTATGGGCACACATGCACTAGGAACTGTAGCAGGCCTGAGAATGGCTTTTCTGCACCTAGAATCTTCTGGGAGATGCAAAGACTAACAAAAATGGGTGGGGGACTTTTGGTTTTTATTGTGTGTGTGTGTTTTAAACATTTTGGATGGAGGCTATAACATGTTTAAACAGTGAATTGTCACTCATGGATACTTCAAAATGACACAATTTTCTCTCTCTCTCTCTCTCTCTCTCTTCTGTTTGATACTGCATTCTGGGCCACATGGAGGGGACAAGGGACACAAAAATAATGCACAATAGAGACCATATGAAGCCCCAGGACTGCAATTTGCCAGCATCTGATTCTTTGAAAGTTCTTTCTTTCTTTATGGTTGTAAAAGAGCCACATACCCAGGCGAGGTGGGTGAGAAACAGGCTTTTGTAACCGTATATATAAGTTGGTTGTCAGGTGATTCAGCATCTGTAAAATGGAGATTATCCTTTGTGATGTGTGCAATCTCTGTTTCTTTGACAACAAGATGCTTTATCGTCCCAGGGACTTCTTCTGGCAAATGGTCTTTCACTGGCATAATGTGGATCATCACAATCTATAAGACAACTGGCAAGACTGTGTATATGTGTGTGTTCCAAAATATCACATCATCTAGTACTGATACATTCTCTTGCTTTTAAAAGCAAAGCATGCACTGAAGTACTTGATACAAGAAAAATCATGTACTCAAGTAACATTAATTTTGCAGTTTTTCCAACATGGAGAGCCTTACTCAATAATCATTCATCTTTCTTTGCTGTTCTGAATTGTTTTTTATTAATAATTCAGGAAGTAATATAAGAGAAGAATTAGTATGATTCATAACATTACTTCAAATTCAGATATTTCTCACTGAGATCTTCTTTGGGTGCTTCATTTGCAAGTCTGATTCCACAGATATCCACAGTACACACATGTGACCCTGTAAAGGGAAGACTACACCTTTGTTTAAACCTGCAACTAAAATAGTTGGGGAGTACCAGACAGACTTCTGGATCACACAGATGGTATATAGATTAAACAGGAGGGACAAGAAGCGGGAGCAGAGTCTCTGCAGCTGGCATCAACCACATTGCCTGCAGCTCTGTAGCTTATGGGCAGTGGAGAGGGAAAGAGACCATTTCTGCTGCTTTCCCTCCAGGGATATGGCAGGATGGAAGAAATGCCACATGTCAAAAAGGAAGGCACTTGTTATTCTGTATTATAGATATACACTTCATACACACATTTGCAGGATAACATTTTCTGGTAGTGACATCCAACATCAGTAGATGCAATTCTTCACTAATATTATTCTCAAAGAGAGGCCTGAGAAACTTTATCAGGTTTCTTCCCACTGAAATATAATTTTCAAGAGTTGTGTGTGTGTGGGGGGGGGGGTGTACAGAAAGCAGCATTTTCTGCACAGGAAACAGATTTTTTTTTGTGCAGAAGAAATCTATTCAGAAATCTTATTTTCTGTATACAAATGACTGCACAGAAAATGCTGCTTTTTGCATTTTAAAAAATGTGTTGATTTCATGCCCTGCAACTGTCCTAATTTGGCACGGACAATCTTCTGTTATCCCACTTTTTCAGCTACTTTTAAAATGTCCCAGTTTCTCTCTCATCCACCCTCTTCTCCCCTATTGCCCTCAGCTTATTTTAACTGCTACAAACTGAGTCCATGGTGCATAGGTAGTCTGCACTCACTTAACACAGCAAGAAAGAGAGTAGAGGGAGGGACAGAATCTTGCCTTTCCCAACAGTCTCAGGCAAAAGAAAACTGCTGCAGGGTGTCCTAGTTGTTGTTGTTTTGTTCCTCCTCATTAATAACAATTACCATCTTGACTACACTCTGATGTTGCTTGGCCACATTTGTTCCAATTTTCATCTGTGAAATGTTGGGGCACGAGGTAATTTCATACAGAGTGAGTCTTGAACTGTGAAAAACCTTGTCAATCTCAGGGTTAGGGTTTTCTGACAATTGAGAAATACATTTTGATCATTTTTCCCCAATAATTTTGAATAGTCTTTCCATCCTTAATATCACATCATCTAGCATATCAATATGCACTGTTGCCTTTGGGACCCTCTTCTTCTGCAATTTTATATTTTTTAAAAAATAAATATTTACCTGAGGATCTGAAAGGTTAGGTGGTTCCTGGCTGTCAGCTAAGATAAATTCAAATGAGTCTTGAAAAATTTCATTTCCAAAATGGTGATAATAAATAAGTCCATGGAAGAGATCTCTTTGGAAGAAGCTGGACACAGAGGTACCTTGGGAATTCAAAAGAGCACAAAAACCTAATTTATTATAGGGTGCCTCATACTGGAATCAGTTAACTGATCCATATAACCTAATGTTATCTAGTTTGACTGGGGGGAGTTCTTCCATGTCTGAGGCAAATATTCTTTCAACAGTGATCTTTTATATTATTTAAATATTATTTTTGCATACTAAGCACACAAAGCTAAATCTGCTCCATCCTTCTAATCTCACTTTATAAATGTTGCAGAATGATTCTATTTCATTTTCCCCTGGTCTTCCATAGAGTATAGATATCTGGCTTAAGATGTTACTAAACAAGTTGTTGAATAATAATTTCATGTCTAGCTTTCTTTTAATGAACATCATACATTACTCTACCTGATCCATCTGGGGATTGTTGCTTTATAAGTTCTCCAGCACTAGGTGGTTTGAATATTTTGTAGAGGATATAATCATCACTTGAGTCAAAATCAGCAGCCATAAGCAGATGATTATCAATAAGGACAGTGTCCCCTTCTTTCAGCTCAAGGACAAGGTTGTTTACCAAGAATGGTGGGCTGTCATCTTTTGGAAGAATGTTAATAGGAAACTTGTGCCTTACACTGTGCTTTCCATCAGAGATTTTGAAGACAATGTCATCCTTGGTTGTGTCACTGTTATCATGATGGTAGCGGACAACTCCATCCCTGAGTTGTTTAACTCCAAACTTGAAGCTTTTTTTCTCCTAAACCAAACCAAATAAAGACAACAGCTCTTTTCACATATTATTGAATATTTAATATTTAATGGGGTAGACCATTATACAGAGAAAGAGCTGGGGTAGTAGCTTGAGCCATAGACCATGACTAGAGACCAGAGGTTGAATCTTCTTCACTCATAGAAATGAACTGGGTGATTTGAGCAAGTCACACTCTCTCACCTTGAGAAAAAGGAAAAGGCAAACCCCCTCTGAACAAATACTGTCAAGAAAACCCCATGGTAGGTTCACCTTAGGGTCGCTTTTATTATGATGGTAATGGACAACAATGTAAGAAAGAATTGAAGGTGCCCAACAACAGACCAACAAGGAAACATTAAGGGAAGAACCTAATTCCCAGCCAATATAGTGGGGCACTTTATAGTGGAAACCCTATGAAATTCATGGGATTGCCATAAATTGACAGGCAACTTGAAGGCACATACACACAACTTTTATTAGCTAGCAATTCTACACCAGCTTAGCTTGGGGGGGGGGGGTGGACATTGAGGTCTGTGGGGCTTTCAAGTAGACATATTTTAAGATTATAATGCTGGCTGGTTTATTTTCCTGAATTGCCTTATTGTTTGATATCCTGAGAGATTTTAGCACAATTTCTTGAAGTTCTTCTTATATAAAAATTATAATGTGTCTCAAATGTGATCTTGATTCAGTAGGTTGTAAAAATCTAATTTTCACAATATGTTATCATTGCTGCTATTAATACATTGTGTCAGCTAATGCATCAATTCTTACTATCGTAATCCACCAATTTTGCTGCACAAATCAATGCTGGAATGATACAGCCTTTGATTTACCAGCCACCAATAACTTGTGACCCGTTAAGAAAGACACCCTTAAGGAAAGAAAAGCAAAAGATGAATCTGACCTTAGAGTGGATGGGTGCAATTCTCACAGATGCTAAAAATGTGGATAACTGCACCCCATATTATTCAATGTTGGCAACATAAACACAGATGCTTCGGCATGGGCACATTCATGTTGCTGTCATTGAATAATATGGGCCATAGCAATCTGTGGGCGGTCAGATTTGCAGATCATAAGTCAGTTGATAGGGAGGGACCACTGTACTTGGTAATTTAACTATAGATGTTTAAATACGAGTTCTCTGTGTATAGTTGATTTATGGCCAGATTCCTGTGGGGAAGGATATGACTTACATTCTAATATAAAATTTTACAAAAATCACATACCACTTCCATCCCTTTCCCTTTTCTTTTCTCCTTATTATCCCAGTGACTTGTTTCTTCAGCAGCTAGACTAAGCATTCTCATAGATGAAGATAGTACATTTCTTTTGCCATTTAGGAATAAGAATTGTAGCTTTAGTGAAGCTAAATTGTGGTACATAACTATAAGCATAACTGAAGATAATCAAACAGTTTGATCAGTACCTTTCATGTTTATTTTTTTTCCACATCTAGGAAAATGCCTACATGTGCCCTATATGAAAAGGCCTAGATGTGCCCTATACAAATAATTTATTCTCCTCAAGGAAAGGCTGATTATTCTTTGAAAAGCTCTGGTTTTGTTTTGTACTCATCTTACTGGGAAGGAAAACTGAATGATAACATTTAACTTTTAATAACCCAAATGTCTAAATGGTTATTTCAACTGCAGGAAGCAACATACCTTGGACTGTGAGCCAACCATGATTTAAGCCTTCCACCACAAGTAGCTGAACACCATGAAGATTGTCATTATCTACAATCTGAAGCGATTCCCAGGTAATTGGATGAGACTGTCCTTCTAACAAGTCAAGTCCTATAAACAGGCATTTTAAACACAATGGAGTGACATGGTTCATAGTAAAAACTATGGAACAAGTTAAGTATTCAAGACACTTTGGACTTAGACCTCAATCAAACTGTTAGACCTAACTAGAAAAAGCCTACTGAATCAGTGGTCAGTCAGTACTTATGTAAGTACCACTAATACAGTGTATCTACTTTTGTTAGGACTGACAATTGGCTTTAGAACTTATTTTTTATGGAAAGTTGCAAATGAACCTGTATTACCAGCAGAAACCAGTAAAATGTTGAATGACTATTGATGAACGTTAAGGAAGAAAGGTCAAAGGCAGGGTTATAGTTTAATATTAAGGAAATAAAAAGAATAACCACAGATTATTCATATTATTACTTTGACTCAGTTTTAAATCAAAATGGAACCCACAGTCAAGAAATCAGTTTATGGTAAGCTACTCACTCATTAAGATATATCATTGAATATCAGAATTGTACATGTCATGGCTTGGTTTTTTTTTTTAAAGCTATGTTTGTTTTGATTGTTGTAAGCCACTTTGAGTCTCAGACAGGGAAAAGGCAGGATGATCAGCAGCAGCAGCAGGAGGAGGATTTCTGTGTATGTTTGTGATATCTAAACAGGCCATTGTGAGCTGCCTTGAGTCCCATAGGCAGGATATAAATTAAATTAATAAAATAAATAATGTAGAAAGATGACAGAAGGAAAATCAATTCATATGAATGTGCTACAAGAGGACAGTTCTACAAATAGCTTGGACTGCTAAAAAGATAAATAAATTGGTCCTAGGGCAAATCAATCCTAAACTCTTAACCTGAGGCCAAAAAGAATGAAACTGAGACTATTATACTTTGGACACATCATAAGATGACATAACTCATTGGATAAAGTGATAATTCTCAATAAATTGAAAAGCAGTAGAAAAAGAGGAAGACCACATTACAGCTGGATTAACTCAAGAAAGGAAGCAAGGCCCTTACATTTGCAAGACCAGAGCAAGGCTGTTGATTACCAGGGCTCTTGGATGTCTCCAGTTCATGTTGCCATTAAGTAGAAGCTGACTTAATGGCAAATGACAACAAACCAGAGTATGTGAGGAAATTTTAATTGATATCCATTTAATTGTGGGGAATTTAATTGATATCCAGTTAACAAAACACCTAAACCACTCAAGGTACCCATTTAAGGAGAACCCAAACCATTCAGATGTATGTGTTGATTGAATGCTTAAGAATTCACTTAAAACAACATAATGGCTCTAAAGAAAGAGACAAAATTCTGCTTTAATAGAAAGATGAAGAAAATAAAACAGCACATATTTTCTATGGAAAAAAATGCCTCAACAGGCTTTCCTCTCAGGAAAAAAAATCTATTTATAGCATGTGAATTACATCTACCTTTTCACAGACCCTTCATAGTGAATGTATCAAGAGCCCTCATATGTAAACACCATTCAGCTAGGGCCTTCATAAATGGAATTTCCCTTACCCATGTTCCATGCAACTCTAGGAGCATTTGTTACAGCGCTTCGTACTGAAAAATGAACCACGATAGGCAAGCTGCTCATGAAGAAACTATCAATTGCTTGAAATTCAACCTAGGAAAACAAGATTAATTCAGCACATTTGTGACTGTTGTGCTGAAGGCACAGAGTAGCTTGAGAGCATGTACAGTGCGAAAAACACTCAATTTTCATCTCTCACCTCATAGTTCTGTCTTTCAGAATGAGAAATACTGGAGGGTTGGAAAGCAATTTTCATATCATACAAATCCTGCCAGGTAAAGGAAGTTATGCTTTTTGACTGATCTTCCAGATGAGTAATATATCCCTGAGGAGGAGGCTTAGTAATGTTGAACACCAGTCTTCCTCTTTGGGTCTCTTCATCTACAGCATCCAAAGTCACTGTTGTAAGAGGAGTAAGAATAAACTCATCTATTTCCAAGATGAACATGGCCATGAATGCAGCCTGAGGTTTTCCATTTGGAATAGCACCTTTTATCTTTACAGGAATCCATACATTTTCTGCCTACAAAGGAAAATAATTCATAGTCACCACAGAAGGGACAAATATACATTATTTCTCAACAGCAGCTGAAGTCCCTCTCTCTCTCTCTCTGAATTGTGAAAAGTGTTGAAATATCTATCAGGCATAAAATCATAGAGTTGGAAAGTGCCCCAAGGATCATCTCCTCCATCCCTTGCCAGAGCAGAAATGCACATCTTGTCTGAATTGTTGGCAGTTATTAAATTCCACAGCCTGGGATTCAAATAAGAAGATAACCAATAGGCTGTGTTTCAAAGTAACATTTGGAAGAATTGCTCCGCATGTCTAGGTAATCCATCCACTCCTCACTTGATTGTTATTCACCTGGCAGAGAATGAGGTACAAGTAGAAGCAGACCCAGTCAACACAGAGATAAATCCCACTGATTTGATAAGTCTAAGTCTAGTTGAGTACCAACAGGATTCAAGAGTAAATCAACCAATAAATAATCCTACTATTTATTTAACAAATTCAAAATCCATAAAATAGCAATACTTTTATTGGCCAACCAAAATGCATGAAACATGTGATGCAAGCTTTTCAAGCTCTACTGGCTTCTTCATCAGGCAAAAGACATTTAAAAAATAAAGAGAGAAAAATAAAGGAGTCTTGTAGGCTTGTGACTCAACACTGATACTTTTCTTTCCTTATTTTTTGAACTAATATTTTTTCTAAAACTTTGATCATGTGTTTTGTGCATTTTGATTGGCCAATAAAAGTATCATTATTTGGGGTATTTTGCTTTGTTCTGGTGCATGGCCAGCACAGCTAGCCCTGAATATATTTACACTACTTATTTATATTAAGCATACACATGCAGGATACATTCATAATCACAAAACCAGGCAGACCTTACAGCAATGAAGATAAGCTGCATGGGCTGTAATTTTGAAAATAGCCATTATCCTCAAAACTGAAAAATTCCTTTTTCTCTCTCTGGTATTATCACTCAACACACATCAAAGAGAACTGTTGGAAATTCAGTTGACAAATGGTCACTGGGCAGCCTTTACAGAATAGTTTTGATGAGCATATGTGGCATCATCACTGGACTTGATTCTAAGGCAGTATTTATTTATTTCCAGATTTCTTTTAACAACCTGATGATTTCTGGGGGGGGGGGGGTGTCCCTGATACAATATTTGGTAGCTCAAGATAGCAGTTGCATATTTTATGGAATTCAAAAGATTTTAGGTTCCACTCATGAGATCTGTCCGCTTGTTAGACATGGAACAAAAATATTCCAGTATTTAATGTAGAAATATGCATAAATGTAGCAATATGCATTTGTTCTAATGTTCAACCACGTGGCCATTTTGCCATTACATCAGTGTGCAATTATCTTGATCTTATGAAAGAATATGTGAGAGTAAAGATGGGGAAAGTAGAAAGCCATATGGGAAATATGATTAATTACATTTCCATGATGCAATTCTCACCTGTAACTGAAATCTGCTCTTTTTTTCTCTGATTTCTACTTGAATTGAGATATAATCCTTATCAGGTGATGGAGGACTGAGGTGTTTGTACCTAAGACCCATCTCCAGGAAGTCTTCACAACTCATCTTTAGATCACGTATTTCTTTCAATCCTGAATGACAGGCCGCATTGTTGGGACAAGGTAATTTGGATTCTCCATCTGCTCCAAAACAGGGAGGAAAACAGACCTTTACAATGCAAATAATCATAGCTTCTTAAAAGATCTGCCCTCTTTGAAGCAAAATTAATTTTACAGAAATCTACACATTTTAAATAATAAATAAACCAGATTTTGAAAGAACTAGTAATTTAAATTTGTACAATCTCACTACCAAGATTATATAGTACACAGTGCAGACTTCACCTCAGCGTCAATTCACTTGGCAATTCTAACACACTGTAAGTCTGAATATATTAATAAGTATGGGTACATATGAAGGGATTCGATGGTTTATAAGTACCCTGGTGTACTGAAATCACAGTTCATCACTTCCTAGATCTCTTCTTATTTCTGAAAGGTTTTCAAAATATCTAAATATTAATCATGACCCTTATGCCATAAAGGTATTGGCACTGTATGACTAGCTTCTCTCTCTCTCTCACTCTCCCAGTCCCATGTCTCCCCACAGGCTGCATTGGAAGAGATGTAATATCTAATTATCGTTGTTGCCAACTTTCAGCCATTTCAAAAAAGTGTTGTAGTGGTTCAGAGGAAATGTTGCATTTTGTACCACTTTTGGCAGTTTAGGAGCAAAAGATCACTAAACAGATCTATGCAAATGATATTTCTTTTAAGCAGGATTGGATTGGGGGGGGGTCTTGAGAAAGTCATCAGGAAGCCTTCAGAATCTTTGAAAGTTTGGCACAATTTCTCCATCCCTGAACTAGACACACAAGATAATCTTATCTACCGTACTCTAAATCTTCTAGTTGATATGAAGAATTTATTTTTTCCTGTTTTTAAAGACTACTTCCCTTCTTTTCTAGAATGAACCTGTTCCCTTTCACCCTAAGTTCTCAACCCTCAACTCATCCTCTTCTCTCTCATCAGTGGAAATCTAAATGACTAGAACTTGGATAAAGGAGTTTACATACATACATTTAAAAAAATAGTAAGAAAAACGGAATTTCCATATGAAAATATAAGATAAAAAGGAGAAGAAAATAACCTTTCTTTAGTTTAGTGGGCACTCGTCCATCTTCACTTTTATCTGTTTTAAGGTCCTCAGCAATTAGTTGACCAACAGCAGGAAACTGGGATTCAGATGACATGATCCTTACTGTGCAGGCTTTACCAAACCCATTATATTTAAAACTCAAAATGTTTCTGTCAATGGGCTGAGAAATCCCAAAGAAATGTGGAACTTCTAGATGAACTTGTCCAAATTCAGCAAGACTTGATGTTGGGCTTCTGATCTTTATATTAATAACAAACTTCTCTACCATAGTCTCCAGTGGTGTAAACCTGACAAATGAGAAAGTTATTTTTCTTTGAGTTTACATTGTTTTCCATATGTTATATACTTTTTGATTTTCAGAGAGAAAACCAATTGGTGAATTATGCTTGAATATAATTTGACTAATGTTTATCAAAAGCTTTCTTCTGAGTGAATTTAAATAGAGCAATCACATTATTCAGACTTTAGTGTCAATTCCTTTTGAACAATTACTAGAATGATGTGGTTTCTCATAAAACAAAATAGCTTATAAGCCACTGGTTCTTAATCAGGGCCATAGTGCCCTGTCAGCAAGTGATCAACAAATCTTGGAAGAGAGTCAGAACTCTTGGATAGAATTTTGGGGGTTTAGGCAGCATATTCTCGCTATCTGCAGCATTTTCCAACATCCAGCAGATTCATGTTTTAGAAATCTTCTCATCTTGCCTTTGGGATAAAATTCTAGTTCTAGCTGCCACTCCTTTAAAAGAATAACTGGCACACAGCAGAGAGGATTTAAACAGAAATGCCTCTTCACAACTTGAGGTGAAAAAATCAACAGTAAGTTATACACCTTCATCCATTTATAATAAAAATAAATTTGTGTGATGAACTTCCAACGCGGGGGGTAGAAGATATGGAAGAAACAGGTTATCAAAAAATGCTAGCTGGACTCAAAATAAATTTTGGATGAAGACATTAACAATAAACACCTCCTTATTTCAGAGCAACAGACCATCAACAAATTATGTATTGCTGTAAATCTGTATTTGTGTAAATCCATGTTCTTGTTCTTGTGTCCCTTCAAGTCATTATCGACTTATGGGGACCATAAAGTGAACCTATCTCAGGTTTTCTTGGAATGATTTGCTCAGAGGGGATTTGCTTTCTTCAGAGGCAAATCCTGATCTCCAGAGTCATAGTCTAATGCTTAGACCACATGATGCTTGCTGTTGTAAAAAAAAGAAAAAGGAAAAAAATTAAATATAGTAAAAGTTTATTAAAAACTGTGAACATACCTATATACCCTCAGCATCACAGTGTCTTCTTTAAGGAGTGAGCATCCATTATGAACGTATTTCACTTCATTGGGTAGAAAGTGGCAATGAAATACCTGATAAGGGAAACAGAGAGCCATAATTAACAAAATGAACTTATTTAATAAAAAATTATAGAATAGAAATGTTATTTCTACCCTGCCTCTCCAGCAGGATCAAGGCAGCTTACAATACAATAAAATATAACAGTAAAATACAACAATGAAGTAAAACACAATAGAATACAGCAATTTAAAAAATAAAGCCCATTATCCCTCCCTCCAACTAACAGCCTATAATTCACAGAAACAATAATAAAATAACATCTAGATGAATTAAAACAACTAAACAAATGACAGAGAGATGGGCACCCATTGTATTTCCAATTTCTATGTATGGTTGTGAATGCTGGACAGTGAAGAAAATCAACTAATTTGAAATGTAGTGCTAGATAAGAGTTCTATGGATACCTGGACAGTTTTTTTAAAAAGTAAGTGGGTACTAAAACAACTCAAGACTGAACTTTCTCTAGAAGCCAAAGTGTGACAGTGTCAATTCAATTATCTTGGTTTCTAGAGAGAACTAAATTGATACTATCATACTTTAGACATATCATGAGAAGACATGACTCACTAGAAAATAAAACAAGGTAAGGCAGAAGACGGTAGGAAAAAGAAGACCACATTACGGATGGATGGATCAAGGAAGCCACAGCCCCAAGTCTGCAATTCCTGAGCAGGGCTGTTGATAGGGTGACCTGGTGGTCTCTCATTCAGTTATAACAACAACAAACTGATGCCCTTTCGTGTGCAATTCTCAGTAGGCTCTCTTTATTTTCTACTTCAGATTCTCTCAGGTTAGCTTGCCTACCAGTCTTCTCCACACAGTCGTGTTCACTTTCATCTCACCCCATCACTTTCTTCAAGCCAAATACTACTGGGAAAAGAGGAGTGATGCTACCAAGTGTCAAGCTGTTTCTGCTCCCATGGGAAATGAGGGAGTAGAAAACCGAGAGATATATGCCCAATAATAGCACCTATGAAAGGCATAGTAAAATCAATTTTCAACAAATTTGCAATTTGCTTTGCTTCAGGTACAATGGCAAAATCAGTGGCAGAAGAGATAAACTGCCATTGATTTCAGTTAAAGGTACCTTTGTCACCTTGTCCCAGAACTTTTCTTGATTTTTCTGTCTTGTTAAAAGCAATCCTACTTACATGAACCCAGCTCTTAAGACTACACCAGATCAACTCTCAAACAGCTGGAAGCTTTCTTCACAGTTTTTCCTTGTTTCCTTCCCAATCTATAAATGTAGGGATGCAACATTTTTGCTTCATTCTAGCACATTTTCAAAATTCTAATATTTCCCCCCATAAATTTCACTGTACAAGAGTAAAACAGTTTTGTGCAACTGCAATGATTTCTCATATGTTACAGTGCATTTGAAAAAAAAAGTTTGCACAAGACCCATTGAATGTTTCTGTAAAATAGACTTATGTGCAAAAGCCACCAAAAACAACAGCAGCTGTAACAACAATAACAACAAGGAAAACAAAGGATCTTGTCTTTCAAACCTTCCCCATTAATGGGAAAATCTTTCAATGGCTGATCGTTTTTTTCTGACAACATGTCTCAATGTGTTGTGATTCCCTTTCTTGTCATGGATTAAAATATTTACAAATATTATTTGCATCCCCCTCCTGCTGTTGCTCTGCCTTCTTGTCCTTGTTATCTTCTTATGATATAGTTCCAGCTGTTACTCAGGCCCTTTACAGACCAGCCTGAAAGGCCAGCCTGGGGGCAGAGTCAATGTGCAGTGTCTTGACGACACATGCCCGACTCCACCCCACCAGGGTGCCTGATGCCGTGAACAGATGGTGCGCAACATCATGACACACCTCCAGTGCTGCGTCATACAGCCGCATTTTGCGGATCCTTTTTGCACCCTCCGAAGGCCGCCAAAAGGGGGGCTGTAGGCCCCCCCTTAAGGGCGGTCTGTAGAGCCCCTCAGTCCTCCCCTTCTCCTTCTCACCCCTTTGCCCACATGCAGTAAGAAGTCAGCAAAGGGTACCCTTTGACTCTTACAGCCAAAGAGAAGTAACTTAATTGCTGAATGGTTGGTTGCTTTCTCTAAAGATGATGGAGCTTCAATCCATTTTGGCTAAACCACTCAGGCAAGTAGCTATTCTGGAATACCAGGGGCTGGACTTCTTTTCCTTGGAATAAAAATGTCACACCACATCTCACATAAATCCCTGATACAAGGCAAGGTAGTATCTTCACAGCTGGAAGGCATTGCCTTCCCCTTGTGTTGGTGGCTACTGTGAGATGACAAAAGTGAATGGTTTACATAACTAGTGGTAGTAGCCAAGAAGTGGAGGGAGCAGTCAGAAGCAGCAGGGAACAAGCAGGCTGTCAATGAAGGTTAGTGCTTTAATTTGTCTTGCGTTAAGGCTGGATGTGCATATGCTCAAGGACAACAGGTACTTTTATTCTTAGAACTCACAACTGAGCACACCATACAGCCAAGTGAGGGGATGCCTATTACCATATCTAGAGAACTGCTATACTGCCCCATCTGGATAAGTTGTGCTGGAAGGGAAGCTGGCAGAAATGGGGGTGGCTGAGTAAATGTACAGATGATCCATACATGATTAACTGACTTGGAAAATAAGCCAAATTATTTCCTTCACTTAAAGAATTTGTCTCATTTTTAATCAATCAATTGGCCCATCCATCTGTGGCTTTTAAGCTATCTTTTAATGCTTATACTTTGCTTTTCATAGCTTACACATAACAACACTTTGTGAAGCCAGTTTGATGGTGTGTGAATGCAAGTAGCATATAAAAACATGGTTAGAATTATCCCAGAATGTGACGTGAGTGAACGTACTGTATCAAAACCATAACTAACTATGGCCCCATACAGACAGGCCAAAATAAAGCTGCTTTGGGTCACTTTGGAGGTTTGCTGTTTCAATTATGTATGCGTCCTAAGAGTTCAGAAGCTGAGCCAAAGCTGTGCTCCAGTCCTTAGGACTGGATCATGGTTTTGGCACAGCTTCCAAACTCTTCATTGAAACAGCATACCTCCAAAGTGACTAGAAGCAGCTTTATTTTGGCCTGTCTGTATGGGGCCATAGGTTTCATTCAAACTAATTTTAATTTCATCTCTAATCAGATTTTTTAAAAGAGAAACTAAAATAATAGTACTTACCTGAGGTGTCAGTTTCCCAACTCTTTGCATCACTGGCTCATTTAAAACCACCTCTACTTTGCAAGAATCTCTCTCTTTAGAAATGTTGAACTGTAGCTCGTTTTCAGTTATATATGCAACTCGTCCTCTTTCAAGGCTAATCCCTTTATTCACCAGGACAAGTTTGGCTACTATTAGAGGTTCAAGATTCCCCAAGAGAATAAGAACAGTCAAAGCCAGGAATACATTCATAGTTTCCATCTTCTTGGTCCTTCTATTTTCTTTCAGTCATTAAAAACAAATGTTCAAAATATGGAACTTCGTATCACTGTTATTTAAATATGCTTTGACTCATTTTCATTTTCTAACTCAAAACACAGTTACTTAATTGTAATGTGTTTTTTGTTTCCTACAGAAGTTCAGCTCTTACAAATCACAACTGAGGGATTTACACATGATGCTGAAAATAATAAATGGTTCAAGATCCTTTTCTTTTCTCAGCAATATTCAGCAGAGAGCAAATGTTCCAGTATCATTGAAAGCAATCAGAATTAACCTGTATGGAGAGGGAGAAAGAGACAAATGAAAAATAGCAACTTATATTGTTAAGAAGTAGTTTTGAAATATGCTGGCTGCACAGTATACAAAATTACTCTTTGGTCTGATCGATAAGTTACCTCTCACTGCTTCCTTTTCTTTCAATTTGCAGTCTCTTCTCAGAGTCTTCTCCCCACTCTGTTTCATGTTGATTATAAACAATGAGGGTTTTGTTTGGGGACTATCAGCAAACCAAACCCAGCAAGTCAGAGCCACATAGCCAACAACATGCTGGAGGGAAGAACACATACAATACTGTATAATGAAATATAAGGAGAGGATGGAAAAGAAAGTATAAAACCTATGAAATGGTACAACAATAATGCCATCTTCAATGGGATAAAGAAAGGTAGTATTTCCTTAAAAAGAAAGTTTTATAGACTAGGTTTTTAAAACTACACCTGATCAGTATGGATCAACTGCAGCTTCCTCTAGATGTTGGGCTGCCATTTCCATTTATCACTGGCTATTATGGCTATGATTGGATGGGAACAGCAGTCCAGCAACATCTGCAGGAGCGCATGTTCCATATTCTTGGGTCTCTCCCATCAACCAAAAACTTGCTGTTTTCTGGGAAATCCAAACGCAAATGAACTAATTAGAAAAATATGGAATGAATGCAGTACAACCATTGCATTTGTAAAATGTATTTCTGAACTCATTTTGAAAGGCCCCCTGCATTGCAACCATAAGAGGCTTCTGATTCAGTGGACAATATGTAATAAAAAAGAATACCTGTAGGTAGAGGAGGTTATTAGACAGCAGCTGCAGACAGGACAATTCAAACAGTGCAGTTTCTAGATTATTTTGGAAGCTATGTGCTAATATTAACTAAATTATATTCATAATAAATCAAATACTTGCAGATCAGTTTTTAAACCAGCAATTAGAGTTAAATGCCCTTTAAGTATTTGTCCACATTCAGCAGGAGTTGAACTGGCAACAACCTGAAATAAGCAAGTTGTCAACCAAAGTTTCCAGCCTGGGCTGGAATGCAGCAGAATCATAACTGATATAACCTGCTTCGCAAGATGTTCCTATCTTCTCTCTTGGACACACATGGTTATTTTATGTGTAGACTAAAATCCTATAAAACTCCTCCTCTCTATAATTTGATACACTTTTATAGAATATTTTCTATTTTTAGAGCTTTCCAAGAAGCTTAGTTGAAACTCTTGATTGTGTGTGAGAGAGAGAGAGAGAGGGGGGGGGGCTTGCTAACTGGATACAAAATGGCAGAGAATTACACTGGACATTATCAGACAAGGGAAATTGGAAGTATAATCCAATGGCAATCCAAACGCAATCATAGGGTTTAACGTTTTTGCGTGACAGACTACCACATGCAATTTTGGGCAATGGGAAGTCAGTCCGAATGCAATCATGGGGTTTCACATTATTGCGTGAGAGGTGATCACACCCAATTTTGGGCAATGGCAAGCTATTTTTGGGCAATGGGAAGTCAGTTCGAACACAATTCGAATTCATGTAAATTCGCTGAACTAGCAAATTCATGTGAATGCGTTCTGGCCCCACTTTCTTTTCATTCGAAATTAAGAGAAATTCCTCATGTGTGATAAACTCCAAAGTCTGACTATTAAGAATGGTTTTGTTCCTCTGTCATGCAACGACAAAGCTATCTGAAGCTGTGGA
This sequence comes from Sceloporus undulatus, assembly GCF_019175285.1. Lineage (NCBI taxonomy): Eukaryota > Metazoa > Chordata > Lepidosauria > Squamata > Phrynosomatidae > Sceloporus > Sceloporus undulatus. The sequence goes on from NC_056525.1 coordinate 87,423,328, forward strand.
AACACAGGAGCATTCCTTACTGAGAATGTCCCACTGGAGATAAGACCAACCTGGTCAAGACTACCACAAATTATGCAGTCAGGTTTCCCGCACTTGGGGAAATTGCAGGGGTCAGCATACCCAGAGTGTGATGGATAAGCTTCACCCGGGGAAGTTGCCTGTCACTTAGGGCGACCATATGGATTTTAGAGGGGGACTTTTAGGTAAGGAATATAAAAACACTGAAAAGGATTTCAGCCAAGTACTCTATTTAGTGTTAATTTATAAGAGGTGGGGTAGAAAATAAGAACTAGAAATGGACAGAACTGGCAGTTTCGATTAATGTTCACACTTTCTGAGATTTGCCAAAAACTGCATCAAGAATTTGTAGGCTTATAGGGTATTTTTTTAAAAGTGCATATTTTTAATATTTAATAGGATAAAATGTGCATAATTGAAAAATATGCAGAAACATTCTTCAGTCAAATAAATGCACAAATTAATCATGGGAAATTTTGTTAAGTGTGCAACGTTCAGAGTAGGATGAAAATATACAGTCTTGTCACTTAATAGTAAAAAATGATGGGAAGAAAATATGAGCAGGCAGGATTTGGAGAAACTCAGTGAAATTAAAACAGAAAGTAAGAAAAGCCTTCCACATTGGCAATGCTGGCTGGAAACAGTGGAGAATATAAGGCAGGGTGTTTAAGAATAAGAGATTCCACCATATATACTCAACTATAAGTCGACCTCATGTATAAGTCAAGGGCAGGTTTTGGACCCAAATTATGGATTTTGCTATGACCCATGGATAAGTCGAGGGTAAAATTTAGGGTCATGTAACAAAGAATGTAAAAGATGAAGCAAAAGAAAATGATGCCCAAGAACGTACAAAATTGCATCAGGCTTAACTGTCTTGTGCTCACCCTAAAGGCTGGATGGATAAGAAGAGGGGAGGGAGGATGCTCAGTGCTACTAGGACAGATTGCACTCTTGCCTTTCACTAGGGATGGTTCCTTGAAAAAAAAGAGTTAAAGTACTGTACTTACAATGACTTGTGGATAAGTCGACTCAATTTTTTGGGGTCAATTTTTTGACCAAAATTTCTAGACATACATGAGTATATACAGCAAACATTAGGAAGAATTTCTGAACTGTAAGAGCTGTTCAACATCAGAATGGATGTTCATCTCTCAGTAACGGTTTGGTTTTATATTTCTGCATGCAGATGGCCCCTGTGGTCTCTTCCATCTGTAAGATTCTATAATTCTGTGTCTTGAAATTATCAGGTTGAAAAAGTGTTCATTAGAAAATGCAAGCAAGAACTGAAATGTTAATCAACTCTTTGGCTATTGTATGGCTAAAGTTGTTCATGAAGCCAAGAGTGCCACTGTATGGGAAGTAGCTCTTTTAAAAAACAAAACAAACAAAACATTATAATGGCTTTTGTTAATAAGGAAGACTGATGCTGACATAGCAGGTCTCTTCTTAACTTCTTAGGTCATTTTATGTTCCACAAACCTTTCTTGCTTGTCAGAAATAAACTACAGAACATACTTATATAATATTTGAAATACTGCCTGCTGTCATCATTTATGGGATAGCATAAGAGATTATTTTCTCTGATGTTTATTTTATTCTCAGAATAAATAAAATGCAGACTGGTTGTTTATTTGGTAAGACTTAATAGTAATAGATATTTAAACTGTAACTACTTTGTAGTTCAATTAAATAACTAATTTGCAAAACTATCCCAATTAACACATGTCAAAGAAAATCCTTTTTGAATCTACAGTCATCCCTCCCTGTTCCTGGACTTGGGATCTGCAGTCTTGATTACTCATGGACAGCAAGTGGGGAGGGAACAAAATGGAGCACACACAGGTCCACATACAGAAATGCAGCCATTGAAATCAATGGGACCCAAATACTGGCAATTTTTACAATTGGATGGGGGGGGGACAGATCCCCCATGAATTAGAAGGCACGGCTGTATTTCTTTGTTGCTGCTCTTGTTGTTGTTTTGTTTCTTTATGATCTGTAAGTATTGGAAATATGTCACGATTCATTAGGTAACTGATTTCAGGTATACAGCAAACTAACATAATAGCACTATTGAGCCTTGGTTGTGCTGAATCTAAAACCCTCTTATACAGCTTAACTACCCCAGAAGTACTTGTGGTAGAGCATGCCTATGGTTGCAGAAAACCAATGACCAATGCAAAATTAGCGATCTTCAGCACGTACTACAGACACAAATCATGATTTACCAGAAAAGTGGTAAAAGTGACAGGTATATTTCAGAGGCAGAGATAGAAGATGGAGCTGTTCCAAACTCATCCTATCCTGATTATATATGGCAGTGCCATTCAGTAATAAATGAAAAAATATTTTAGTTATCTGAATGAAAAGGAATCAAGTTGTTTAAAGTGTTCTGCTGCTTTATCTGAAAAGCTGTCTTAGTGCTAGAATGAAACCTGTGTTTCCTCTTCCTTCATTTCCTCTCCTAGTACAGCCACATGCCAGTCTATTCTGTCCACCAATTCTGTTCTTATCTCAAAGAGACAGTTTCAGTCTACACTCACTGCCAGAAGTGCCACTGTTGCCCACCCCCCAAAACATCTCCTTGTGTGTACAGCTAGCCTTCTACCACCCACCCGGTCTGATCTTCTATGCTAAAAAGAAAAGGGAATAAAAAAGTATAAGTGTGATCATGGCAGGCACTAGCTCTGCGTAAAGACAATCCAGTGGCTTGGAGGAAAGGGGTCTTTGCAGAGTGGAAAGATGAGCAGTGCACAGCAGCAGATGGAGGAGATGCAGTCACAAAGTTTCATGAGTAGCCAAGTTGACTGACAGATGCAACACACACACAGTAGTAGCAGCAGCAAGCCAGGCAGCAAGAGACCTCCACTGTTTAAAAAAAAAACAAAACCTGCTTCCCTCTGCCTAGTGGCATGTATGGTCAGCTCCAGTGACACTCCCTATTGTTTCATTGGTGCTAAGCATGGTCTTTTGACTGTTTATCATAAAACAATGCCATGCCATGTACAGCAATTTGAAAAACCCAGGCCAATTAATGCCCAACACCCTCTCAAAATGATATGATATCAAACAAAACATTTAAAAGAGAAGGTAGGTCTGGGGGGGAGGGGGAGCCAAGACAGATGAATGCAACTTCTGGGGGTGTTTAAAATACATAACATATGCCTTTTATATAACTGTGATGGGGGGGAGCATTCCAAAGTACAAGCACCGTGACAGACAAATTTGCTTCTGGGTCACTGCCAAACGGTAGTCTACCAGACATGATATCATGGGAAAGATCTCCCTGGGGGCCTTAAAGCCCCTAGGGACTTACTCCTTTAAACATCCAGATTTATTGGGAATTTTATATGTGAACAACAAGAACCTGAAGATGGTTCATGAGCCTTTTTAAAAGAAAAGTCCAGCATGTCTTTTTAGAAATCCATGTTAGAATTGTGGTTAGCCCTTTCAGTGTGGTATAGTGGTTTCACTACTGGACTACAACCTCACAGACCATCCATAGAAATCCACCTGGTTGCCTTGGGCAAGTCACACACTCTCAACCTGAAAGAAAGGCAAAAGAAAAACCTCTTTGAACAAATATTGCCAAGAAAACCCCATGATAGTTTCACCTTAGAGTAACCATAAGTAAGAAATGACTTGAAGGCAAACAGCAGCAACAATCACCTTTCATTTTTCCCTCACACCAGAACCATTTTACAGAATGCTCTAGTATAGATAGGTGTGTGATACCTTTTGACCATCCAGGTAGAAGTTTTTGTCTATAACTACCATCAATCCCATCCAATATGGGCAATGACAAGGGATTGTTGGAGCTTTGCTCCAAAATATATGTAAGGCTAAAAGGTCATGCTTTGCAAGAGAATGGCTATTCCTGCTAAATTCTAAAAGATTAATTTCTCCTTTTTGAATCCATTTTTTTTTCTCAGTGGGGATGGACTCTGAGAGTCAACTGATTTTGCAGGCTTGCAGGTGTTTCTGAGAAACAGTGTGTATTCAAAAAGTTCACGTTTAAATATGTAATAAGATACCACATGTGTAAGGGGGGGGGGGCACAGAAAATGTATTTGAGTTTATTGAAAATGTATTCAGGAGATAATGGGGCAGAGCCTGAGAAGATACTTTTTAAAATGTGACTTTGTAAAGCACAAAATTAATTTGTTACTGTCAATGAAACAGAAATAAAGTAACTTATTGTGTAATTCACGGTTTTTTATTGTTCCCGTTACACTTTTGTTTTTGAAAATGTAAAAAAAGTAAAGTGGCAGGTAGCACCTTTACAAATGTGTTTACCAGATGTACAGTATCTACTAGGATTCTAGGTGCAGAAGCAGACAAGTTTCAGTCATTTATTGTGAGACCATACCCCCATTGAGGTATTCTGTCCAACTGTCACCAGGTTCTGAGTGTCTATGCCTGGTAATCGGTAAACAAGACAAGGTGCACCATTCTCCCCACCATCCAACTATCTCCCTGCCAGAGTATTGCTCTCTTTCCAAACTTATTGTGTTGAGAGATTTCAACATACAGGTTAAGGCCCCCTCTTGGATTCAAGATTCAGTTCAGGATTCACAGCTACCATGTCAACCATGCACATGTCTCACTTAACATATGGCCCTACTCAAGTGGCAGGCTACACTTGTGATCTATTTTCTACTAGCCAGACTAAGGATGATCTGTAGGTAGAAGTGTTCAAAAGATTTCTATTGTGGAGAGACCAAGGTTTAGATTTTCTGAGACTCCTAACATCTGCAGGGATGGTGGCACCCACTAAAATGCTCCATCCTCAGTCTAATGCAGAGATGGATGGCCTGTGGTGGTGGGTTCAATCCTCCAAGTATCCTGAGGTCTAATACGCTCCCCTAGCCACACATAATTGTCCACACCTCACCTAATGGATACAGAGGGATTCCTGAATGTTTTGGTGATTATCCAGCTGATAGCACTGGTGAGTCTGTTGATGTCTTGGTTATTTCTAAGGCCCCATTCCCACTGGCCCATTTACCCTGGATGGAACTGGAAAGATCTGGGTCCCTCCTCCCGAATCTCTCCGGAAGCAAGTGCCCACTATAATTTACCTTAATCGGGGAAATTTAACCCTGAATGCCATTGCAGCTCTTTGCAGAGAGTTCACATTGGCAGGTACTGGTTTAAAAGAAGGCTCCTTTGCCGTCAATCAAATTCAGTTCCGCTTTTGTGAAAGGTGACGTTTCCTACAGCAATTGGGCAACCGGATGGGTGCTTCCCCCCTCCTGTTTTTTAAAAAACTGGCGGCAGTGTGTGCATATTCTGTCAAATTTAAAAACCTCCAGGTGTGTGTGTGTGTGTGTGTGTGTGTGTGTGTGTGTGTGTGTGTTGTGTTTATTTGGTCATTACAGATTATGGATCTTCCTCTGCCTCTGTTTTCAACCCCAAAATGCAATCTAATGTCATCTCTGCATCCTCCCTCCTTGCAACCCCAGAATGCCTCATACACATACAATAATAATAATAATAAATTCCTCACTTCGGAATGCCATCTCTGCATCATTTGCTTTCCCTCAGCTACCCCAGAATTCCTTACAGACACATACAGTAGCAAAAGCATTCTGTTTCAATTTGTCAAATTGAAAGAGAAACATTTGTAACATTTGCACTGTAGCATTTGCATATAAAAAATAATTTAGAAAAAAAAGCCTCTTGCAAAGTGAGGTGCTGTGCTGGGAGCAAGCTAATGAAAGGGAAATGTAGCACAAGCACACACATTCTATCTATATATGTATCTACCTGTATAAAAAGTATTCACATAGTCTGTCATAAAAATACAAAAGAGAGAGAGGGAGAAAGCTGCCTGCAAGAGTGAAGGCATGTTCCGTTCCCTGCCCTCCTTCTGACCTAATTCCCTCCCCTGAACTTGGCCCTTCACTCTGCTCCTTCTTCCTCCTCCTTCACGATTCTGCCCTTCATGGTCCCCTTCTTTCCCCTGGGTCCTTCTTCCTCCTCCTCCTTCTCCTGATTCTGCCCTTCATGGCCCCCTTCTTTCCCTCGGCTCCTTCTTCCTCCTCCTCCTCCTCCTTCGCCCCAATGAAGGGGAGGCATGTTCGGCCCTCCACCCTCCCTCTGACCTAAATCCCTCCCCTGAACTTGACCCGATCATGATCAAGGACAAGTTCATATTTGCCGGACCCAGTTTTTCTCAAAAGATACAGCTTAAATTTCGCTTTCAAAAGATCCGCGCCAAGGGGCATTTGCGCCTGAACGGGTGTGAAAGCCTCATTTTCACTTGTGGAAGGATCGGGGCCAATACGAACTTCCTGAGGTTAATCTGGGTTCTGATCCAGGGTAAAAGGTAATCTGAATGGACCCTGTGTTCTTTATAGGCTCCTTGGCTTTCTGAGGAGCTTAGAATAATAAAGTGCTTGGACACCTGAATAGGGCAAAGGTGGAGAAAGACTCTGACTGCACTGGAACCAGTTTTACAGCCTACTCAGTATCACATTGGCATAATCTTGTCAAGTGTAGTTATTTCATGTAGTTAAGGGGCTATTACATCGTAGATCTCAGACTGCTGAGTAGGAACCTTCAGAAATACAGTATCATAAATTTGCCAAAACCTTTAGCAGAGAAAATTGCTTAGATCCATCCTGATCTGAACTCCACATTGAAGGTAGAATTTGTGGAGGTAACTGAGACATGAGTACTTGTCTGGTTTTGATTGATATGTTTCAATTAGCTCTATGTGATGATGTGAGGAAGCTGCTTGGAGCAGTGACACCAACCACTTGTCTGTTAGATCTATCTTTCCCCTTTCTGATTATAGCTGCCAGAGGAGGACTGGACAATTGGGTGGCAAAGGTTGTAAATGCTCTTTTGAAAGTGGACTGCATTCCAGCTCTCTAAAATCAGCAACTATACAAGCATTGTGATGAGTACTTTGTGGGACTTTTGCTCCTAGATAATTATCAGCCAGTTCAAATCATCTCCTTTTAAGTAATGTCTTCAGTATATAGTAGCCACACAACTTCAGGGGGTCAGGAATGAAACTGAATACCTGGATCCATTGCAGTCTGGGTTTAGGGGTGGAGCAGAAACAGTCTTATTTGCCATCATCATCATATTTATATCCCACCCTTCTCCCAGGACTTAGACTCTGGGCAGCTTACAACATTAAAAAACCCCAGTACAATTTAAAACATACAAAAATAGTACATTAAAAGAGATTTAAATTAGTACAATAATTAAAATGGATTACATGCTAAAATATAAAAAGCTTTAAAAATATAAAAATGTTTAGAATACATTAAAACAATATAGCACCTCAGGCCATTCCTTAAATGCTTTCTGTTTTGGATGCCTATCTGAAAAGGAAGGTTTTTGTCTGTTGGCAGAAGGCCATCAAGCAAGGAGCCATTCTGGTCTCCCTGTGCAGGGAGATGCAGAGTATCGGGGCAGCCCTGGAAAAGGCCCTCTCTCATGTCCCCACGAACCATGCTTGTGATGGTGGTGGGATGGAGGGAAGGGCCTTCCGTAAGGATCTCAGAGCTCGGGCCGGCACATATAAAGAGATATGGTCTGCCAAATAGCCTGGACCTGAGCCATATAGGGCTTTATAGGTCATCCCCAGCACTTTGAATTGTGCTTGGAAACAAACTAGCAGCCAGTGGAGCTGCTTCAACAGGGGCGTTGTGTGCTCTTTGTAATCTGCCCCTGCTAGCAGCCTTGCTGCAGCTCTTTGGACCAGCTGAAGTTTCCAAATATTCTTCAAAGGCAGCCACAAGTAGAGTGCATTACAGTAGTCCAAATAGGATGTAACCAAAGCATGTATCACTGAGGCCAGATCTGGCATCTCAAGGAACTGGTGTAGTTGGTGCACAGGTTTTAAATGTGCAAAAGCACTCCTGGTCACTGCAGAGACCTGGGCCTCCAGGTTCAAAGTTGAGTCCAGGAGTACCCCCAAACTGCGAACCTGAGTCTTCAGGAGGAATGCGACCCCATCTAACCAGGCTAGATCCCTATTCCCTGATTTGCCTTCTGACTGACCAGGAGCACCTCTGTCTTATCTGGATTAAGTTTCAACTTGTTTGCTCTCATCCAGTCCATTACTGATGACAGATACTGGAAAATGGAATGGAAAACTTAAATATTCACTGGAAGACCTACTTCATTGTGATGGTGGCAGTGAAGAAACAATACTTCTCTGCCATCATTTGGGGTACCATAGGACCCATGTCTTAATTATTTACCATTTAGAATAGTGTAATGTATTCTATTTGGGCTCGCCCTCAAAAACAGCTTGGGGCCATGATAGCTGCTCCTATATAGATCACCTCCTCCCTCCGGCCCAAAATCTAAGATCTTCACCAGAAACCAAATTACATGTCTCAGCACCCCCTGGATCTAGGGGTTCCCGGAATAGATCCTGGCCATGTAACACTCCCCCCACAGTCATTTACAAGCAAAGACTCTGCCCACCGTTATTTTATTATTGTAGTATTGTTTTTAGATTTTTATCATCTTTAATTTTAATGGATGGAATTGTTTAATCCCTTTTTAAGGGGGGGAATTGTATATATTGTATTTTTTGTACGCCACTTTGATTGTGGAAACAAAAAGTGGGATATAAATTAAAGTTTTATTTGTTTATTATTTAGATAGACATTAGTTAGAGAATTCCCTCCCAAAGGAGGCCTGGCTGGTTCCATCCTTTGGTTGTTAACCTTAGGGGTGGTTGCTCTGGTGCTTTTTAGCTGTTTTAACGGCTTTCTGAATTGTCTATGGTTTCACAGCTATTTTAAAAAGAAGAGCTTAAGTTTCTTTTAAATTACAATATATTTAATATTTTAAATGCTTTTGTTCATTTTACATAATCCTGGAAGTCCTGGTGGATTGAAAACAATAAACAAATATCTTAAATAATAAATTAATTAATTAATTAATTTCAAGGTCTAATAAAAGAATAGGCAGCAGGCTCCATTCTAGAGTTTTCATTATAGTGAGCCATCTGATCAGACACTGACTGTAATCCCAAAAGAGAATTAAGGCACAATTGCAAAAGGCTTGAAAGAAGAGGTAAGGAGAATAGACTTGATGGACAGAGAAAACTACACCATGACTGATAGTTTGGAACAGATGAAGAACAGTAGATCTTGATAATGTTTATTGGTGTTAATGACACATGTCTGGGAAACAGACTGACTGGTGCTATTTTTAGAGATGGATGGAGCTCAAAAGGATGTTGTAGACAAAAGGGTGTCTAGAGACTCATGCCAAGACATGTGGAGGATGGGGCTTCAAGCAAACAGATTGCTGTGGGAATGGCGGGTGGAATCAAAGACAAAGATATATACACTGGAATTTGAATTTGTGATGCTATCTTAGATTTTTCTGTGAATATCTTAGAGACAGAGAACAAAGTATGGGAAATCTAAAAGTACAGTACATCAGCAAAGACCAGGGAGTAAACCCAGTTGAACACAATGGGACTTACTTCTAAATAGATACATATAGGATTGCTCTGTTTGTTGGCATCTATGCCCTTTACTCTGAGTTATGGTCCATGGAATAAAATAGTAGTTCAGAGTAAACATGTGAGCCCACATTTTCTGTAAGTGCTGAAATAAAAAGTAATTAATGTTTCCCTGCTACTTCTGTAATGTCAAAAAATTAATCTTTATGTCTTCCACATGAAGGCAGAATATGCATCTTCACATGGAGTACACAATGCAACTCTTCTTTCCAAACATTACAGAAGCTGTACAGAAACAGGAAAATCAACTCTCTTGCACTTCCTGTTTGAGTAAAAACTTAGTCAGATAATCCTTATTCATTTATTCTATGCCCCGAGACTCCCTGTTGATCTTTATATATCAAATAGTTGTACAGTTCTGCTGTTGTAGAATATCTTGGTATATTATCCTTACTTCGATGTAGTTTTGCTCCATTGACATACATAGCAACTTGGTTCTCCCTTCTCATTTTGTAGCCTCCACTATTGTCTTTCCTTCTGCACACAGCTATATTCACAAATGTGGATAATGAAGTCCTTCTTTTATCCAAAATACACATTTCCTTCAGAACTCAAAGAAGCCAAGGCTTTGGGTAACCCTTCTTTAGTTACTAGCTACAGGGCTCACATTTTTTCCTCTCCACATGAAAACACGATGGCAGGATGAACATAATCAACCCTTTCATTGTACAGAGTTCTCAGTTCCATTAGCAGTTCCTTTTACTAGACAATTTGCTGACAGACTTCGTAAAAAAACACTGTTATTGCAGGATGGTGGTGGAAGCGAGATAGGAAATAGTCTCAACATTCACGCTCAATCTGTAAAGCCAGGATGAAAGTGCACCTGCATCTTTTAAGTTTAAAATTAATAAGCCAAGTTATTGGATTCCCTGATGCTAATTAGAAGAATCCCATTAGATCCCTCTCTCCCCTCATGCTAATTAGTTGGAAGGAGGGGAGAATTCACAAGCAAGTATGAATAAAAAGACAAAAGTATTCATGGGGCACCTTTGATAAGCGACTCACTTGAGTGGATGCGGCTGAGCAAAACAGCCCATCTGTGATTTTGAACACCTGATTGCCTGAAGCATGCAGGTGTGTAAGAACCATCTATTTAAATGGGGGGAGTCTTTAAAAAAAAACACAACCCACCATGACACAACACCATTGCAATTCACATGAAAATCCAGATTCCTTAGTTAGTGGCATGAATAATTTATCAACAGCCATCTAGAGTGGGAGAGTGACACTTTTGTTGTCTGCTGAACCAGCAAGGAGATCACTTGCCAGGACAAAAAAAAAGTTTACACAATATAAAAGCAGCAGTTTTGACAGCACAAACATGTCCTTCATTAATCAACCCAGACACAATTATCTCCTTTTAGAAAGCCGTATCTTCTTATAATACAAGACATTCCTCCAGCATAGAGAGGAGATTGCATTTGAAATATTATTTTAAAAATGTCTTTGCTTTCCAATACATTTTGTAAATGCCCCATGCAGTACTGTATATACTTTAAAATGCAGTTATGTTGCAGTGCTATAAAAATAAGGTTATGTTATTCATACTGAAGTACTATTTTCTAGTGGGTATTTAATTAAACGTGCCAGTTTAATCTGTGTATGCATTTGTAGCATCACTGCTCTCTGTTCTCTGGTAAAAGTTTTTTTTTTTTAAAGTACTGTTGTTTAGGCACCGGCAATGTTTCTGAAAGGGAATGGAAACTAACAAGTCTGCCAAGAAAGGAAAATCAAAGCCATACCTGCAAGCTGCAATACAGCTTTAGGAATCCCCCTCAAACTTTTCTTTTCATGTGTTTTGAAAGTGGAACTTTTCAAAATGGTGGTAAAGTCCCTTTAAAAAATCCTTCAAGCCAAGCTACTCAAAGAAAGGGAAAAGAAATAAGAGGCATTAAATGTAATTGTCCCAGAGCAATCTCTTCAGAGGGGGAAAAAAGAGAGAGCTTTAAAATGCAGGAAATCTGTCTAACTCAAGCTGGCCCTGCACTCACAGATGTTACTGATTCAAGTGAGATAGCAATTCCAAAGCCCCAAAACAGATTCCAAGTGAGAAAATAAGAAAAGTCATTGGTTGCTATTAGATACGCATTCTGAAGTTTAAAAAAAAGATAGAGAAAGAATGGGTAGTGAGGAATTTGTGGCCTGGATTAGAGGTTCCATGGTAATTAAGCAAGAGTGACAAGCAGGAACTGAGCTCTTGCAAAAAGGATGCAAGAAGTTAAGGCTGATAGAGCACTATTAAACCTAGCTGGATTTCCTTTTGAGTAACTATGCTTAAAATCACACCACAGAAATGCTTGTTTTAGAAGCAGAATGTGGGTAAAATGTGATAGAATGTTTTAAACGTTTAATAGGCATTGAGCCAATAAGAAAACAATTTTTTTTTGTCTTTGTTCCTCTTCTTCCACAAGAGAATTGTATAGGAGAGATTGAACTTCCCATTGTTAAGTCAAAGGCTTTCATGGCCGGCATCCATAGTTTTTTTGTGGGTTTTTCAGGCTATGTGGCCATGTTCTAGAAGCGATTATTCCTGACGTTTTGCCAGCCTCTGTGGCTGGCATCTCTTCCATGCCAGCATTCTCTGAAGATTCCAGCCATAGACACTGGTGAAACGTCAGGAATAAACTCTTCTAGAACATGGCCACATAGCCCGAAAAATCCACAAAAAATGTCCTGTTGTTGCTTATTACTGGCTCGATGTAAAGAGTCCTTCAGAATCTGCCCTCAGTGTGACAACGTTCATGGATTTTTTTCCTTTGCTAGCAACAGTTTCTGCTTGTAGGATGACAATTCTGAAGTTCATTTTGGAGTTAACTTGTCAGGCAAAAGTTGCTTCACGCAGCCCTGTTGTGAGTGCTGAGGTCAATATGGATCAGGGCCTAATTCTGCAAACGTCTAATCCCTGGTCCACAAGTTTGGTTTTCAAGAACTGTCCAAAAGACCCTGCAGGAGGCTTGAATGAGATGAACCAGACCTTGTAATCCTCTTGGTTAGGCTCCTTCTCCCTTCACTGCTTCTCAATATTGTGGCTGGAGACAGAAACATGCATACCTCGGGGGCTGTCATCAAAGATATAAGTCACTTTTTCAAATTGCCACCTGACTATTCTATTAAACATTTGCTACAGACAATATTCATGAATGTGGTTTGTGTGAATAGCACACACACATGTGCACGCATGTGAGATTTGCAATAAAATATTGCAACTTGGAGTGTTCTACAGATTTCCAGCAAGGCAACCTGCCCCTTTGGAGGATATCCCATTCCATTTCCCATTCATTTCTGTCAGTTTTCTTTCACCCCCCCCCTCCTCTGCAACTGTTGGAGGAGGATTTGATGATGGCAGGTTTACAGATGAACATTAAGGAGTGGGGGAGTATTTATTTATTTATTTATTTCATTTATATGCCACCTTTCTCTCCAAAGGGACCCAAGACGACTTGCAGATTTAAAAAAATAACAATAAAATTCAAAACAGTTAAAATAAAAACAATATAGAGTTACATTAAAAATATACAAAAGCTTAAAAGCACGACAAATCATAGAATCATAGAATTGTAGAGTTGGAAAAGACTGCAAGGGCCATCCAGTCAGCCCCCTGCTATGCAGGAACTCTCAGTCAAAGCATCCTTGACAGATGGCCATCCAGCCTCTGCTTAAAGACCTCCAAGGAAGGAGACTGCACTACACTCCGAGGGAGTGTGTTCCACTGTCGAACAGCACTTACTGTCAGGAAGTTCTTCCTAATGTTGAGGTGGAATCTCTTCTTCTATAGCTTGCATCCATTGTTCCGGGTCCTAGGAGAATACCGCACTGCGTTCTCAGAACGTTCTGAGAACCCGATGAGAACGGAACACATTTAAGAATACCGCACGTATGTGTTCCAATCGGGTTCTCAGAACGTTCTAAATGTGTTCTACATGTGCTCCAGGAGGGGACGGATTAAATGTGTTCCCAGCGAGCTGTAACGTTCTGAGAATGTTCCAACAGAGGTCTGTGCGGTATTCTTATCTGTTCTCAAATCTGTTCTCTCATTCCTCCGTCTCCTGATTGGCTGAAAGAATGACAGGCAGGGAAGCAGGGAGGCAGGCAGGCGAGGGACTGCAGTGAGGGAAGGTGTGTGTGGGGGGGGGAGAAGGAGGGAGGGAAGGGAGGAAAGTTGGGACAGCCAGACCCTCTCCCTCTTGCTCTCTGTCCTGGTCCCCTCTTTTCTCTTTCCCTCTCTCTTTTTTTTCTCTCTTTCCCTCCTTTCCTCTTCTCTCCCTTGTCCCAACTTTCCTCCCTTCCCTCCCTCCTTCTCCCCCCCACACACACCTCTTCCCTCACTACAGTCCCTCGCCTGCCTGCCTCCCTGCTTCCCTGCCTGTCATTCTTTTTGCAGAGAGCAAGAGGGAGAGGGTCTGGCTGCTTCTGCAGGGAGGGGGGGGCTCTGGTGTCATGTCCAGCGGGGCTCCTGTGCTGGCAGCCTCCTTCCCTCAAAGAGGGAACCCACAAAAGCTCCTCTGTTTGGAGCACCACACAAAAGCAAGCAAACTCCCAGAATTCCATAGCAAAGAGCCAGACCCTCTCCCTCTTGCTCTCTGCCCTGGTCCCCTCTTTCCCTCTCTCTTTCTCTCTCTGTCCCTCCTTTCCTCTTCTCTCCCTTGTCCCAACTTCCCTCCTTCTTTCCCCCCCCCCCCACACACACACCTTCCCTCACTGCAGTCGCTCGCCTGCCTGCCTCCCTGCCTGTCATTCTTTCAGCCAATCAGGAGATGGAGGAATGAGAGAATGGATTTCTCTCGGCTCTGTGGAAAATGTTCTGGGAACGGTTTCAAGAAAAAGGAAGCGCTGTGCGGTAAAATGCGTTCCAATCACGTTCTGATCACATTCCAGTTTACTCAATGTGGTAATATCTGTTCCAGGAACGTTCTCATCACATTACGATGCAGAACGTTCTGAGAACGATATGCGATAATCTCCCTAGTCTCTGGAGCAATAGAAAACAAGTTTGTTCCCTCCTCAATATGAAATACACATGCTCAGTATAAAAACCATCATGGCATGATTATGTTGTAAATGCTTCCTTAAATAAAAACATCTTAGCCTGCCATAAAAAGGCAAGCAGGGAGAGGGCCAGTCTAGCCTCCTGTGGAAAGGAGTTCCAGAGGGTGGGAGCAGCCACCAAGAAGGCTCTCTCTTGTGTCTTCACCAGGCAAGCCTGCAATGGTGGTGGAACCAAGGGAACGCCTTCCACCGACAATCTTAGTGTTCTGGACCTAAACTGTATAGGGCTTTATACATCATGACCATCACTTTGAATTGTGCCTGGAAATGAACCAATAACCTGAAGCTGTTCCAACAGTTTTTTAGCCAGAGTAAGAAGAATGTCTTCCCTTCAGTCCACCTGCCATGGTCCAGGCCTCAGAGGGAGAGAAGGTCTGCTGGACTTGATCTCCTTCCCCACTGCCATTTCCTTCTCCTTTTGTGTCATGTCATTTTAGACTGTAAGCTTGAGAGCAAAGAAATATCTAATTAAGAATTTAAGTTGCTCTGAGAGCCTTTGTGGCTGAAGAGTGGGGTACAAATACCATAAATAAATAAATAAATAAATAAATAAATAAATAAATAAATAGCATCCTTATTTATTGATAGTGTGGTACATTTATCAAGTCTGAATAACAATGAGATGCCTCACTAAATAGTCTTAAAGTATTCAACAAGGATTTAGTTTCTGAGTATGATTTTTCATATAATTTTAAATCATCCACATAGAATAAATGATTTATTTCTCTAGCTTACTTTGATTTTTTTAATATTCCTGATTTGTTTTCCTTAATATTGTTGAAAGCAGCATCATTGCAGTGCAAATAATAAAGGAGAGAAGTTTTATACCTAAAATTAATTCTACCAAGGCCTTCTTCCTCTAGGGTTAACATGATTTCATTGGAGAGCAATTTTCTAATGTTTTTGCTGATTCCTAAAAATTCAGGGAATTTGTCAGTCTATGTATGTGGCAATCAATCAGATGCTTTTTTGCAGTCAAGAGTAAATTTGACTTCAGTCTTTTGAAGTTTATCAATATCATTTTATGAATTAGAATTCAAAGACATAGTTGTGTTGGTCTGGAAAATCAGTATGCAAAGGGATCTTTGAGACTAACTGTAAGAAAGAGGTTGGTATCATGAACTTTCATAGACTTGAGCCATTTCCTCAGATGCATGAAGAAGGTGCTACAAAATCCTTTTGTATCCTGATTTTGTCAGTTTTTTTTTAAGTTTTTTGTTATTTTTGTTCTATGAGAATTGTGTTAATTACCTTTCTATTCCTTTGGACAAATAATTTTTTATTATTTTTATTTTTTTAAATATATTTTTATTGATTAAAATTATACATAGCATACAATACATAAATGATATTATCTAAAGGGAAGGGGGGAAAGAAAAAAGAAAAAAATCACAAAACAAACTACAACAGGTGAAATGGAATACATACACAAAATAGACATAACATATAACATTTAAGCCTCCTTTACGGTTCAATAGCCAGTATTTCTGTATCTTGTAAAAAAATTATCATTAATACATAAAAAAGTTATCATGAATTTCCATTTGCTGTTTACATTCTTGATTTAATTTTTTAATAGGGGGAGACTAAGCTAACTATTATTCCTGTTAATACTTTTAAATTTAGTTGGCAAACAGGTAATTGGGTGGTAATTTGCTGGGATAGCCCCTTTCCCATATATTTTTTTACATTTAATATTGTCATCCATTCTTCAAGAACTGTTGTTTTCATTAAGGCATCAACCTGCTGTGCTAACCTTGAATGGAGCTGCTTTGATTTTTCCGCCAGAATCCATCAATGGTATAATCTTCCAGTGGCTGCCCTATCCTTGACTTTTTTTGCTTTTACAGCAATTTTTGTTGCAATTACAATATCTTCCATATCTCTTGATTTTAATTCTACTTCCAGATTTTTAATCCAGGCTACATTTGTGTTTTGTTTTGTTTTATCCCACAACTCCTTCCAAACTGTATCATCCTTACTGGGAAAGGTGATTTTCGTGCTACTTTCATTTACATTGAATTTACATTTTCTGCTTATACTGAGTTATACAGATAGCTTACTGAGGCTGCATCCACACTGCAGTTTGACACCACTTTAACTGCCATGGCTCAATGCTCTGTAATTCTGGAAACTGTAGTTTTGTGAGACATTTAGCCTTCTCTGTCAGAGAGCTCTGGTACCACAACAAATTGCAATTCCCAGAATTCCATAGCATTGAGCCATGGTTAAAGAGGTATCAAGATGGATAATTTCTGCTGTTTGGATGCAACCTGAGATATCTTTTTTTGACATTCCAGGTATATGTTGTTTTAGCATCTCCTAACTTCTGGAATTGGTTTTCTTTCCAACTGATATTTTCCTTTTAGTTTCATTTTATTTCTTCATGTTTCAGTTTTCAGTCCTTAAAGATTTTAAGGTACTGTCATCAATTTTTTTCCAAATATTATCAAATTTTATACTGCCAAGTTTCATGTTATATTGTTTTATTCAACTTATCAATATCATGTCCTAGTTCTCTTGTAACTGTTGCTGCTGCGCTACACAATAATTGGTTTCTATCATGAAGGGAAACTATTGTAATTGTTAGAACTGCCATGTTTAATTATTCAATAATGTGTTTCAGTTCTTTGTTTGGTTCAAGTTTTAAGCTTGGTAGCCCTTTCATTTTTGAGTGTTATTCATTTCTACATCCCCCCACTCCCCTGTAATATATTTTATTAGTCAGTAAGAATCCATATTTCTTTTCTTTCTAAATTGTGTTTCAACATCCTTCATTTCCCACATTTCCAGTACTAGCTGGGTTTTCCATTAGTGGTCCAGATACTTTCAGTTCCAAGTTAGAAGTTTCCATTGATTCCTTTTTTGCAATTCTTCAGGCACTATATTTGAAACCAGTTTCTTTTGGATCTTGTCTTTGGAGACATTATTGCTACACTATTACATTAGAGTATGGGAACATTTCTTTCCAGATGGTATATATTCTCTTTGGTGATATAAGACTGATGGTTTTGCATTATAATATAATTTATTATTAATCTGCTGCTTTCCATTTCTCTTACTTTGGTTTCACAAGTTCTTGCCCTGGTTGGCCATGAAAGGTTCAAGTTTCACCTAATGTTCAGAATCTCCAGCATCTAATCTGGTCCTTAATCTGGGGGGGAGAAGTCTTCTTCTGCCTACAGAATGATAAGAAGGTAGCCACCAGCCTAGACTTCCAAGGAAGGGCATTCCAGATCCTAGAAGCAAGCAATGAAAAAGCCCTCTTCCTTTCCCCTTAGGTGTATCTGTGAGCATGGAGAGGCAGAGAGAAAGGTCAAATGAGACTTAGGCTGGTTACAGACCGGCAGTTTAGTGCGTGTTCGCCACGCACTAGGGTTACGAAGCCCCAGGGACACCCCTTTTTCAGGCTGCGGGGAAGCGGCCTTTTGCCGCTTCCCCGCAGCCCGAAAAGCGGCGGATCGGGGCCTCAGCGGCTGCCGTTCTGGCCACTGAGGCCCCGCTCCGGCAGGGAAAGGGGCGGGGCCAGACCGCCCCAAATTGGCGGTCTATATCCCGCCATTGGCTGCATCTGCACTACATAAATAAAGCAGTTTGACACTGCTTTAACTACATGGCTCAACCCTATGAAATTCTAGGGTTTGTAGTTCTGTGAGATATTTAGCCTTCTCTGCCTGAGAGCTCTGGTGTCAAAACAAACTACAAATCCCAGAATTCGATCGTATTGAAGCATGGCAGTAAAAGTGGTGTTAAACTACTGTATTTATGCAGTATTTATGCAGTATGGCAACAGCCTTCATCACACAGAAGCAGCATAGAAATAAAGCCTTAAGCAATCAACAATAAAACACTATAATGCTTCACTTTCAAATCCAGTTCTCAGCAGAGTATTTAGTCCTGAAGAAATCATAGCCCAGGTGAAATTATTTTGAATCCAAAGTTTAGCATCTGCTTAACTTTTCCAGTGAACAAGTGGAACAGAGAATTCTTAACATTGTCTGGATTATGTGTATAAATCACACACCGACACACTTTTTAAAATCAAAGCTACATTAGAAAACAAAGTGCATTTGTAATTGTTAAATATTAAATATAAATATAAAGTAACTAAATTGTATATTCAGATACAAAATATACCCTTGAAAAAGAAATTACAGTGCTATGCTAAGGAAAATGTCATTTCCTTAAAACATCTCTAAGAACAAAGAAAAGTGTACCCCCTGCTTTTTTTTCAGGTGGTTTCTTGTCCTTGCCCTCTAACAAAAGCAGTCAACTTTGGTTCCTTGAACTCCAAGGCAATGGCTTTTTGTGAAAGCAGAATTACTCTTTCATCTGTTGATGTAGTGGAGTGAATCCATGTCTGAAGGATTAAACAGTCCCTCTCTGAAAGAACTACACAAAGGCGAGAGTCTGATTTCTCAGTAAGTAGCAGCTGCCAAAATAATTGCGGTGAATCCTATTAATTAACAAGAATTCAGAAGTCAGATTGAGGCAAGTCAAGCTGGACAGAGCAGGTTTTATCATATATGCTGAATAGCATTGGAAAGTGTTTCTCAACTGGTAGGAAGCTTTGAATATCCTTAATATCATATGAATAATATTCTCATACCTCTTTGGAAGTCCTAGCTAGAAGTCTTCAGTTTAATTTATCCTATTTGTATCCCACCACTGCTGTAAAGAGCTTAAGGAAACACATATGGGGTTTTCCCATTTTATTTTTTGAACAGGATAACTATAGCATGTTGATATTTCTTTTAACTGTCATAGTTTAAACTGTCAAATTGTCTTATGGAATCCTGGGATTTATAGTTCTGCAGGCTACTTTGCTAGAGAACTATTGCTGTAGTTATGGGGAGTGCAGAGAATTTGAAGTACTTCCCCACATTATACATTCCATTCAACAGGATGGAGCCATGGCACTGGTAGTGGTAGTGGTAGTAGACTGCTGTAACCCTAAGGCAAACCTATCATTTGGGTTTTCTTGGCAAGGTTTGCCAGTCCCTTGCTCTGAGTCTGTGAGTGTGTGCAGAGGGACATATTCTAGTTATTATGGAACCCTTGAAACTATCAACCACAATCTCAAGATAGTTTCCTGTCCAAACAGGACAGGAGTCTATGACAAAACGATCCCATAATCAGTTTTATCTAGAAATACTTGGAGTTGGGCTACCACAATGTTGTGAAGAATTCTGCCTGTGTATGTTAGCCTGAACTACACTTTAACAAGAAAATGTACCATAGATGTAAAGGGCTTTCTACAAAAATTTAAAGAAGTTTATTATTTCATTTATTATTATTTCTTCAGAGTATTTATATCCTGGCCATCAGCCAAAAAGACTCCCAGAGTGACTTACAAATTGCTGATCTGATAGTTCGCTGCCCTTGGACACATAAGGAAAAGGTAATGGCCGTATGGGGGGGGGGGGAGAGAATTAAGTATGGCAGGTATTTCTATTCTTTCATCCGCTGCTGGGTCTAGGCACAATGGAGTTGTGCTTGCCCCTTCTCTCTTTCGGAGCCCACAACAGCAGTAGTTGTAATGAAAAGCAGTGTTTTTCATCCACTGTCCTTTGGCTCTGACCCTTGTTATCACACCTCACACAAATTATTGAACTGTCCTTGGAACTAGAAAGTTGATGTTATCTCTAGGGGACCGGGCATCTGTTGGTGTGTAACCCTCCATCACCATCAAACCACAAGGTTGTGTGTTCAATCCTACCCAGGGGCTCAGGGTCAACTCAGCCTTGCATCCTTTTGAGGTTGCTAAAATGAATACCCATCTTGATGGGGCATTTAGTTTACAGTTGTAAACCACTTAGAGACTGCTTAGTGCGGTATGAAGCAGTATATAAATGAAGCTGTTATAGGCATGATGGACCTGTACCTGCCTCTTCTACTCTCCTTCCAGGCCACGGCAATGGCAGTTGGAATGGAGTAGTAGTGCCTTTACTCTATTGCTCAAACAAGGCATGATGCAGGTATGCCTGCCTCTTCTCCTCATGCTTTGAGGCCCACAACAGTGGTAGCTGGAATAGAGGGGAGAATCTTTCATCTTCTGTTGGTCTGAGGCATCATGATACACAGCATTGGCAGATAGAAGCGATGGCAGGGTCTTTCATCTATTGAACCTAGGCACAATGGAGCTGTGCTTACCTCTTCTTCTCTCCCTCCAAGGGAGAGAATGGAGTAGCAGTTGCAATGGAGGAGTAGTGCCTTTCCTCTATTGCTCAGCCATGGTATAATGGAGGTGCGCCTGTCTCTTCTCCTCTTGCTTTGAGACCCACAGCAGTGGTAGCTGGAATAGAGGGGAAGACTTTTCATCCTCTATTGGGTCTGAGGTATGATGGACCGATGCATGCCTCTTCTTCTCTCCCTCTGAAGCCACAGTAGTGGCATTTGGGAGGGCAAGCAAGACCTAAACACCTTATTCTGTCCATACACAACCTATTTATTATCATGATTTGCTGATTCCATAGCAAGCCATTTCACAGATTCCTAAGTTTTTCATGATTAATAGCATCTAAGAACAACAAAATATGAAATATTCTCTCTGCAGGATTTTGCTATCTGCTCCAAAAAAATTTGCTATCTGCTCCAACTGCTGAGTTTCAGGTTGTGTACATTTTATAGTCTGGGGTGGGGTTAGAGAGGCACTTTCTCCTTTTCTGCCTCTTTCTTAATGCAAGCAAAAGGGGTGTGGGGTTCTTGGTTATTGTTTTTTTTTTAAAAAAAAAAAACCTAATAGTATTACTGAAGGTTGATCACTTTTCAAGCCTGACCGTAAAGAGAAAACAGAAATGTCCTGTGACTGGCTTGGTGATTTATGACTACCTCTTCTGAACAATAACTATTTATGCATTCATTTATTGTGTCGCTCAGCATCACATTTTTGGCAAAGTCACCCAGCCTTGTATAGTGTGTCCCATTACTCCTTCCATCAGAAGACGTTTAGGAGAACTGCTGTTTAATAAGGATCCTGCCTTTTAATTTGCTTGAATAAAATTTCCGCTTGCACCACTTTACTCAGCTTTTCTTTTGATTAATGGGAATTCATTTCTGTACATGGTGAGAGAAAGGCTAAAAACTGAGGGATTGTGAGAATTCCAATATTATGTTTCAAAGGTAAGAACCCAAAGGGCTTAGAATGTATTGTTTGAAAGCTGATCCTTCGTGGATTTCAAAGATTTAAATAGAAATGACTTTTACAGAAGTTTCTTTAAGAAATAATACTGGCAGTGCAAATCAGCTTCTTCTTTTCTAAATGTTTTGGGATGGAATAAAAATAAATTTGTTGATAATGATAATGAATGACCTTCCTGTCATCGTAAACAAAGAACATATTCAGGTAGTTAAGCATTATCATTAGCATTTTAAAAGTTGTAATGCATTTTGTGAACCTAGATGTGAATGGAGGGAGAGAGTGGGGTGTAGTGGTTTGACTGTTGGATTACAGCTCTGGAGACAAAGGTTCGAATCCCTGCCCAGCCTTAGAAACCCACCATGCAAACCTTGGCCAATTACCACTCACTTAGCCTCAAAGAGGCTAAGGGAGGGAGTTTAGAGGGAGTCGCAGTGGCAAACTCCCTCTAAACAAACTTTGGTCATGACCTATAAAGCCCTCTATAGCTTAAGTCCAGACTATTTGAAGAACCATATTTCCCCATAATAACTTGCCAGAACACTAAGATGTTTGAGGGAAGGCTTTCTCTCCGTTTCATCACCATACCAAGCTTGTTTGGTGAGGACACGAGAGAGTCTTCTGGGTAGCTGCTCCCACCGCTCTGGAACTCCATTCCACAAGAGGCTAGGCTGGCCCCCTCTTTTGTTGGCAGGCCAAGATGTTTTTATTTAAGCAGGCATTTGATATATAATCATATTGGGTTAGTATTATGGGATAGGTGTGTTTTAATTACGCTTTTAACTTTTGTATATTTTAATGTAATTTTGCACTGTTTTAG
>NC_056525.1:87445870-87489442 GCF_019175285.1 Sceloporus undulatus
ATTATTATTATTATTATTATTATTATTATTATTATTATTATTATTATTATGTTTTATCTGTGAGCTGCCTTGAATCCCTTCTGGGAGAAAGGCAACATACAAATTAATTAAATAAATAAAATATCACACAGAAAAACCTCTGATAGGTTCACCTTAGGGTCACTATAAATTAGAAAAATGACTTGAAAGCACACAACAACACAGAGGTATCAAGGGAAATCTGGAAATCTGACCATCTAGGTTTTAAATTAAAAAAAAAAACGGATTCATTTTTATAACCTTTTAAAACACCCTGCAAGTTGACACATGTTAGAGTTTTTATGACTGTATTGTATTATTGTATTGTATTTTATCGCTGTGCTGGCTGTGTGCCGTAATAAATGAATGAAAATTGATTCAAATACATTGGCTCTGAATTCTAAATACTCCTTGCCAAAGGCTGTTACGAGCAGAAAACTGCAGTAAAATTAAGACAAATAAATATAAAGACAGACAAAGCCATCTCTAACTGAACAGTGGCAGGATGATGTTTTGTGATTCAGAACATCATCCTATCACTCATCAGTTATTAATGACTTCAGTATATCTGTATATGTATTCTCTCTGGTAACTTCACAAATGCTACTTGCAAGGAACAAGTAAATTATTGGAAAGCTATCATGTAACACTAATACTAAACCAGGTTCAATACAGCAGGGTTTCAGACAGCAGACTGTGGGGTGTGGAGGTTACACAGCAGGATGGGAGCAATGCATGATAAATTTTGGTTCTCCTGCTTGCACAATATTTATCTCAAGAATTATTTGCCTCAGGATACAATTATAGTATATGTTTTTGACCAATTCGGCAGTGAAGGTGATTCAGGAAATTTGTCATTAATCCGCAAATACTTTTTATTTCTAAGATTTCTTAACCATGAAATAGAGAAAATGAAATAGGGACAAAAGTAACAAATTATGGCATTGATTGCCATTGTATTTGTTTTACACTTGCTGGTTTTATATTATTTTTGCATACATACGTTTCCTCCTTGGATATCTGTTATAAACCTCAGAAATGCTTTGGATCTGGAGCATGTCATAACAACTAAGAATCCCAGCAGTTTGGAATATTTTCCCTTTTGTATTAGTAATACCTTACATGGATGTCATATCATCAGGTCAATGTCTGGGAGAAAGACAGCAAATGCTTAGGACAGAGATATCACAAAAATCTTTTAAATCTGTCCTCCCTCCAATACTGTGTAAATCAAACCATGAGAGAAGATTGTCCAAAACTGGGGAAATGGCAATATTGTTGATATGCTAATATTTTACAAAGTAGATTTGTTCTAGGGAAAGAACTGTGGGTTGAGAATCCGTTAATTGAGGTCATAGTGGAATGAATAAACAAATGAAATCCAAGAGTGGTGAAGGTGAGGAATTCATTGAAGCTGGCTCTTTCCCAGCAGTAGTTTAGTTGGCTGTATAGCTGGGGTTTTCCCCCCCTCAGTCCTGGTTCTTAATTTTTAATCCTTGTATTTTATATACAACTAACATAGTGGAGTGGTTTGATTGCTGGGTTACCACTCTGGGAGACTAGGGTTCAAATCCCTGCTCAGCTATGGAAACCCAGTGGATGATCTTGAGCAATTAATACTCTCTCAAGCTCTGAAGACAGCAATAAATTCCCATACCACCCCCAAGAAATCTTGCCAGGAGAACATAATAGGTACATCTTGAAGTCACTGTGAGTCAGCAATGACTTGAAGATGCACAATCACAACATTTTTCTTTATATTTTAGATGGCATGTTATTTTATGCAAACTGCTTTGGAGATGTTCACCTGAATATACTTTTCAATATAAATAAGGAAATCCTCAAAAGAGCAAATGTCCTTTACAAGTAAACCCACTTTCACTGAACCTAGCATTTTAAGTTAATTCATTTTATTTAGTTTGTTTGTTTGTTTGTTTGTTTGTTCATTCATTTATCAAATTTTCTATGTTACAGCATTACCATTAGAAACTGCATGGAGAATCCAAACAGCATGACCTTAAGACTCAGATAAAAACAATGCTTTAGATCAGGATAATGTCATAACAACATCAGAGGGGTGTACAGACTGGCCATTAAGGCTGGCCTGGGGGCAGAGTTGAGGCAGGGTGTCTGTACAACTCCAACCCCAGGCTAGTGTGATGCCGTGTACCACACCACATGGTGCACGGCATCACGGCGCTCCTCTGGCACTGTGTCTACATGATGCAGCACCAAAGGAATGCCAAAAAGCTGCAGGGCCAGAAGCTATGGCACCCTTTCTGGGTTGCAAAAAGGAGACACTTTTATCAACTCCTTTTTGCGCCATGGAAAGGTGAGATAGGGGCCGTTGCTGTGGCCCAGATCTGGCACTAACGGACGGTCTGAACAGCCCCGAATTGAAGTTTAAAATTCCTGGTAAAATTTTAAATGTCATTTGTTTGGTACTGTAAGAAGCATCTGCAGACCTTGTGTTTGCAGAGCAGTCTGTGATTGTAGCACCATCAAGCTCTCTTTCCTTGTAACATATCCGGGAGTAGCCTGTTTGCCATACTGCAAAGTACAATAGCATCCCAAATGCACAAAACAGTGTTACTTTTATTGAGTCAACCAAAATGCACAAAATACATGTCAAAAGCTTTCAAATGAGATTATTACACAAGCTTTTATTCCTGAGCTAGGCACGGGATGTGGCATCAGAGCTCTCTGAAAGAGAAGGCTAAATACTAAACTATAAATCACAGAATTCCATAGCTCTGAGCCACAGCAGTTAAAGCAGTGACAAATTGCATTAATTCGGCAGTGCAGATGCAGCTTGAGAGCCAGTGCTTCTGGAGTAACAGTTTCACTGTTTGATTAAAATGCCAGTCCCACTGAACAGTCCATTTCCTACATGATCCTCTAATGGTTTCACAGTTTTCAAAGGCAATGCCATATTTGACCTTCTACTGGTGATTCTTATTTGAACTGAGAATTGGTGGTATGCTGATTAGATCTGATTAGCAAACTTTGAAAGAAATACACATTCTAAAAGTAAACTGAGCTAATCAAAATGTGGTAATGACAGTCCCACTATATTCCCCGCACTTAGAAATGAGCTACCTATGTGAACCACGATGATGAATGATTCTATTTAAAAAACATTGATTTCTTTTGCTTTTTATTGAGAGTTTGCTAGGCTAATCATCCCATACTTAACTAACTTATACTTTGCTGATTGGTGCAAAACTACACTGGAGAGCTTTCCAAAGTCTGAAATGAGATCTCAGATGTACTTTGTGCACATTCTTGCAAGATATGGCAGTATGGTATTTTCACTGATTATTCCCTTAAGCAGAACCTTAGAATATCACTACCTTTTTTAAAGCCTATGGATGAATCTGAAACCCTCTTTTAAAGCCAATGTAACTTTCCCCAGAGAACCAAGTAGCTCATCTGGAATGGAGCCTTTCACTTCTGTCCCATACAGTATAATGTAACTCTAATATCAGCAAAACCTCATTGCCACAACTTGGATTTTTCATGTACTTCCTCTGGGATTCACAATAAGCTGATTTTCAAATAACAATGCACTCATCTCAAATGCAAATGCAGTCTGAGCCAGGTGAATAAATTGTCTATTATTAGGCTTTTTCATGCAGTAAATGCTTTTGTTTCCGGCTCTTCTGTCTTAACACCTGCTGTTGCAATGGATACCTGCTTTCAGAACATCGCTCCCCATTAACAACAGAATACAAACTAGTGGGAACTACTCAAACAGAAAGTGATTAACTTTTATAAAGGGGGCTTTGTTGAAGCAATAAGGAGGCAAAGGAACACAGTTGTAGAACTGGGGCAATGCTGAATATAAATCATCAGTCTCCACCAAGTCAATGCAACACAGGAAAGACATTCAACTGCATAGGATTCACGAAGGCTGTTAAAGAAAACACCAGTCTGTTTTCATAAATAGCTTTGTTAAATTTAGGAGTAGTAACCAAGGGTGTTTTAAAACAAAACAACCCCTCTTCCCACCAGCGTATTTTACATTAACAGAGAGTGTTTGACTAGTGTGTGTGAAAGTGCCATGAGCAAGGAATACATGAAAGGTGTAGCCAAAATTAAGATGCTTTTAACGACGTAATTCCTTTCAATCACTTTTTAAAATAGTATGGACCTGGCCTGAAGTGGTAGAGAAAGAAATTCTAATCTATTGACTAATCTCATGGTTGGGATAAAATGGCTGCTTCTTTGTCAGGGCTTCCAACTGTGAAGGAGAGGTGAAATCCATTGTTTATTTAAGAAGAATACAAATGAAAAATTCCAAAACCAGAACTTGGAAAAGTAGGGGAAGTGTTAATAATTTATGTATATTACAACATCCCCCCCAAAAAATAAGTTCTCAAAGCAACTTACAAAAATGTCTCTCCCAAACATGCCTAGTTAAGTGGGACATGCTTCAAAATGAGATGCCTTTTCTCACAATGCCTAGATAGGTAGTTATCACAAGTTTGTGGGGGAAGATGTATCTCATGAAATTGTGGACATTTGTGTGGAGGCTCTCTTCTCACAAGAGTTCTGGTAGGACTCTGGTAGGCCTAAGATATGTGATCCAACCTCTTTTGGTGGGGACACCAAGCGTCCAAATACCCACCCTTTCTGGCATGCAGAAATATGCTGGTCACCTTATGGGGCCAGGAAGAATAATTTTGATGTCATTTTGCCTCTCTATAAAGCCAGTGTGGCATAGTGGTTTGAGTGTTGGACTACAACTCTGGAGACCATAGTTAGGTTCCCAGCTCAACCATGAAACCTACTGCTTGATCTGAACAAATCTTGCAAATAAAACCCCATAGTATGTTTACTTTAAGGCTGCCCTAAGTTGGAAATTACTTGAAGGCACACAACAACAACAACAAAAATACCACCTATGGATGCATAACCTGAATGAAAACTGTATTTGTATTTTACTGAGACATTAGTTCATTGTTGATACTTTTCTGTCACAACTGGTGTGTATTAAGGTGATTTGAGCATTGGACTGTGACTCTGGAAACCATTATTTGAATCCTTACTTGTCCATGGAACCCCACTGTCATCCCCCCCCCCCAAAGTGTTTGGCTTCAGAAACATAAACAGACCTGCTGCAACCAAGCCCTCCTCCAGCTCAGTCTGACAACCACCTGAATTCTCTGGAGGAGGTAGGAGACAAAGCTTCGAGTCCTTGAGAAAGGTGAAGGCTTTTATAATTTGGCACAAACCCAGTTCGTCCCCTGCAGATGAAGTGAAAGGCTATGTCTACATGGCTGGGAAATCCCTCATGTAATACATTGGATGTGGTTGAGTATGCAGGCTTTATAAGTCAGACGCCTTTCCCCATTTGGTTAGCTGGTTTATTTCAGCACCCGCATCTACTCTAAGGTATGACCCTGTAATTTACAACCCTGGACCGTATCTTGACTTCAATATCTTGTCATTCCTATGTGGACTCTGCTTTGATTTATGGCTTCTGACTTCACACTGTTTGTTATTCGACACTACTTTTTGACTACTGTATTTTTGGCACTCTGTGTTTTGTGGACCTTGGGCAAGTCCACTATCTCACACTCAGAGGACAGCAATGACAAACCCCCTCTGAATGAATTTTTTTTCCTACTCCCTCCTTTCTTTCACTGGCTGGTGAAGATGTTTTTATTTAAGAAGCTTTTAATGTGGAATTGGAGGATTCTTATAGGGGTGCTTTTTAAAAAAATCTTTTTATGCCTTTAATGATTTTATACTGCTTTAATGTGATAATTTCACGATATAATGTGAAGAAATTTTATTTTTATTTTTGTGAGCGACCTTAGGTCTCACTCCAAGAGAGAGGTTGCTTATAGATGATGATGATGATGATGATGATGATGATGATGATGATGATGATGATATCTAATCTTGTTAAGTTTGTCACTAATAATAACATTGTTGTGGCCTGTTGTATTCTGATATCGATATCTGGCTATAACCTAATGCAATGAAAACAAAAACAGATAAAAGTATATATAAAGATATAAATACAAAATGCAAAATGCAAAACTGTAATGTGGTGCTCAGTCAATCAATCAACATCCATGGCAACTACCATAACATTTGGAGACAACATTGGAAGATTGGGAGATGTTGTGGTCACAGGTATCCACCATGGCCACAAGTATCCACCTGCAAAAATGAGAACTATCTGAATTGCTGGCTGTTCTACCTTATCTTACCCTGCTACAATATTTGGGCAAAATTATTACAACCTTATATAATAAATGAGTGATTGTTTGAAAAGGGATAGCAACAGCATGAGAGACAGTGAGGGAGTTGGAGAGTCAGACAGAGAGAGGGAGGAGTGGGATAATTAACATTAATTTAACAACTGAAGAGAAGAAACATTTAAGGGGGTTTCAGATAATTGGGAGATGGAAAAACAGCAATTAATTCTGACTGTTGTGATATTGAAAATTAATGAGGGCCTTGTCAAAAAAGGGCAATTAAGGCCTGAGAGGTGGCAAAGTAGAAATAACTTTGGGAAGGTAGCAATGAATTTGGAAAAAATTTTCATTTCAAGAGAGAAAGTGTGATTAATTTTAAAGAATCATAGAATTATATAGTTGGAAGAGACCACAAGGGCCATCCAGTCCAACCCCTGCCATGTAGGAACTCACAATCAAAGCATCCCTGACAGATGGCCATCCAGTCTCTGCTTAAAGACCTCCAAAGAAGGAGACTTCACTACACGTCAAGAGAGTGTGTTCCATTGTCAAACAGCTCTTACTGTCAGGAAGTTTCTCCTAATGTTAAGGTGGAATCTCTTTTCGTGTAGCTTTCATCCATTGTTACATGTTCTAGTCTCAGGGGCAGCAGAAAATAAGCTTGCTCCAGCCTCAATGTGACACCCCCTTCAAATACTTAAACAGGGCTATCATATCACCTCTTAACCATCTTTTTTCCAGGCTAAACCTAGCCAGCTCTCATAGGCCTGTTACAGACAGCCAAAATAAAGCTTCTTCGAGTCACAGAGGAGGTATGGTGTTTCAATGATGCATGCGTCCTAAGAGTCCAGAAGCTGCACCAAAGCCACATTCCAGTCCTTTGGCTGTCTGTAACAGGCCTAAGTCTTTCCTCATAAGGCATGGTTTCCAGGCCCTTCACCATTTTGGTGGCCCTCGTTTGGACATGCCCCAATTTGTCAACATCCTTTTTTAATTGTGTGGCCAGAAATGGACACAGTATTCCAGGTGAGGCCTGACCAAGGCAGAAGAGAGTTGCACTATTACTTCCCTTGATCTAGACACTATACTTCTATTGATGCAGCCTAAAATAGCATTGGTCTTTTTAGCTACCGCATCACACTGTTGACTCATGTTCAACTTGAGGTCTACTAGGTCTTCTAGATCCCTTTCACGTGTAGTCTCCTTAAGCCAGGTGTCCCCTATCCTATATCTGTCCATTTCATTTTTCTGCCCTAAGTCCAGTACCTTACAATTCCCCCTGTTGAAGTTCATTTTGTTAGTTTTGGCCCAGCTTTCTAATCTATTAAGGTCATTTTGAATTTTGATCCGGTCATCTGGGATATTAGATACCCCTCCTAATTTGGTGTCATTTGCAAATTTGATAAATATGCCCTCTATTCCTTCATCCAAGTCATTGATAAAGATGAAAAGCACTGGGCCCAGGACAGAATCCTGTGGCACTCCACTGGTCACTTCTCTCCAGGATGAAAAGGGACAATTGTTGAGCACCCTTTGGAAACTGAGGGCAGAAGTCATGTGTCTCTTCCTCACATGTCCACATTTTTCATCACAGTTTTGTCTGTAAAGGGTCAATATGAACAATAGGGTTTGAGTCTCTCTGTGCCTGTATATGGTTCAGAAACAAGAGTCAAACTGAGGAATCAAAAGCATGACAGCTTGGAATTTGCTTTCTGCAGTCTACTTCTATTTGTGTTTAGTCAGAAGTAAGCCATTTTGTGTTCAAGAAGGCATACTCCCAGGTAAGCATGCATACAATTACACTTAAACCTTTATGAAACACTTTTCTTTTAAAGTAGAAGGGAAGTGTAGAAAATGCAGTCCTCCACTATGTTTCCTTGATCACAGTCATTTAAAAGGAATAGACAGGGATTTCAAACAAAGCATTGCCATTTTGAAATGGCTGTTAACCATCTTTTAAAAATACTTGCTTTCTTCAAGCACGAGGGCAGTGATTATTTTCTAAAAGGAGAGGTGAGATGGGTAGGTTGCCTGGGACTGGGAGTTATGCCAACACTCTGAAAAACTTCTTCACTTAATATGAAGAATGTGGGAACATGATAATGCTACATAGCCAAGTAGGAAAGGGCATTCTGCACAACCTTCACAAGATCCTCTTTTTTCTTCACAGATTCCAAAATGCAGGTTTAGTCACTCTGTCTGTTTATTTCCATTGTTTGTGCCTGCATCACAAGGAATTTGGCTTGGGGTAGTGGGTATTATACTGCTCATCAACATGCGGGGTAATTAAATGTGACCTTCTGTGAAGGCTGAATTAGGATGCCACAGTTATTCCTCATGCAAAATCACTTGATGCCTTGTAACTCAATGGTATAAGATACCTATCCTTCCTTTCCCCCTATGAAATTGAAATCAAAAGATCAGCAAGAATATCAGTACCCATATACCAATACTCTAAGATCACAAAAGGAATAATAAGTAAGGTCACAGCTGTATCGTGGATGATATTGTGGGACAGTCAGAGTCAAATGTTCTAAAAAGAAACTCGTGATCTATTGAAAGATTGGATATATCAATTACATAGCATACATAAATCACATGCACAGTGATTGGACAAATATGTAGCTGTATTTGATTGGAATTTGATCAGAAATTGAAAGGACTCTCACATGGAAAATAAATTGAAATCATGGTGCCATAATGCTTTGTTTGCTGAATTTAACAAGTTGCCACATAACCACAGCTTTTCAAATGTTATCAATCTGTTGCAGTTTTTAAATCTCTCCCGGACTGCTGCTCATTTGTGTGATCTTCCTGTTCAAGGTGAGAAATATTCTTTGTTTTAAGCTAAAGGTATTCATTTGTAGTTTGAGGGTCTGGGTGTGAGAAGACAGGAGAAACTTGGACTGAAGCTGGTGCTAGACCCATGGGTCAGTAAGAAGGGAGGTTTTAGTCACTGTGTTTTGTGGGGCATCACCAGTCGCCAGAGTGGGAGGACATGGGTAAGAGTAAGATACAGATGGAGCATCCAAGAGAGATAGTACAAGGAGAGGAAGGGAGAGAAAATGATATAACAAATAGGAATGTCTGCATAGGGGACACACGAGACAAAAGGATTTTTTTAACCATCTACTTATTAGATAGATGGCGGTTGGGAAAGATTGGATACTTTGGAAATGACTGGCCAAAACAGTGGTTGCAGGCCCCTGGACACTTTATTTAAAACCTTAATGTGTTCAATCATCAACTTAAGAGATAAACTGCTGCCTCTGCTGTTTTACACTAATATCCCATAACCTCTGTAAGTGGGTCAGGGGGCTTGTGAATCTGCCTGAGCCACCAAAAATAAACAAATCTGGAACTCATTAGTCTTTGGGCTATGAGTCTTTTGGCTCATGCTAGAAAAAGAGTTACCGAGACTGTATTCAGAGAGGTCTATGATCTATGTCTTTCCATCTCCAAATGCCTGTTAAACTGCCAACAGGCTTCACATGGTCCCTGAGAGATTTGCTTTTTCTGTTCTTCTGCATTGTTTAAACTGTCAAACAGTAATGTGTTCCTGGCTAATTTATTGCACTGATATGACAAGTTATGAGTAAATGGATTCTTGTTTACTGCTGCTAATAACTGGGTTTACATTCATTAAGAGCGTTCCAAAGATTGGTCTTTTCATTCCGCATACTAGCAAAATAAGACCAGCGCTCTCAAAGTAGTTAAATAAAATTCATTAGGGTGGTCCCACTTAGGTAGATTGCCACAATATCGTCCTGTCCAGCTGAACAATTACCCTGTCAATTGAAAGCATCAGGAAAGACCAGACTGAATCATAATGAAGAAACTACTTATAGGAGGATGAATTTTTAAACTACCGTATTAATACAGTACATAGAATAAATAAATATGTGCCAGTAATAGAATCTCCACTGATCTATGTGAATGTTTTGGTTCACACACAAGTATATTTTTTAAATCCTTGAAGTTGGAGTAATTCACAGTGTGTGGTCACTCTCCAGTGGTGGACATCTTTCAGTAGAATAGAAAGTGCTGATGGAACAGATTTGCCCTCTTTCTTGGAGCCACCAGCACCTTCTTAAATCTGCTCCAGAGGTTTGCAAATTTGGGAATATACTGGAAAAGCTCATCAATGAGGACTTCAGAGGATAATTGAATATCACTTGATATTAAATGTAACCCAATGATTTTTTTAAAGCTACAGTCCTGAAGATCTGTACTCCAGCAAAGTTCAATATGCCATCCTTCAAATATTCTGGCCCTGAGTTGTATGGGTCTCTATAGGTCATGACTGGCACTTTGTATTTTCCCAGGAACAAGCCTGCAGCCATGGAGATGTCTTAGCAATGATGTTGTATGCTTGTATCCAACCTCAGTCAACAATCTGACTGCCACTCTCTGAAGAACCTGAAGCTTCAGAGGAAACATAACCTGAACAGGCAAGCAGACAGACAGACAAAATCCCTACTGCCAGGTCTGCTTTTAAACTGACCAGGAACACTTCAGGATTAAGTTTCAGTTTATTCACCCTCACGCAGGACATTGCTGATGCTACACAACAGTTAGCACAGAAACAGCTACCTTGGAATTAGGTGGAAATCAGTAATAGAGTTGAGTATTGAAGCACACTCGTGACACCTTGTCTTGAGCAGATGGGACAGGTCAGCATAGGCTGAACCCATGCTATCCTGCTGCCACTGCTCACCTGGGTTAGTCCCTCGGTTGGTGCGAGAACAGGTGAGTGTTCACTTACATATCTTTGCACTGACCCAGGCTGCTCTGAGGCAGGATCACTCTCTCTAAGGCTGTGAGAGAGTGTGACTTACCCAGGGGTACCCAGTGGGTTTCCATGGCCGAGCCAAGATTTGAACACTAGCCCAACTCTCAGACCACCACACCATGCTGGGTCTACAACACTGGCTCAGTTTCCTATACTGGAAGTTATAACAATCCTGCTGTGCACTTGAAACGGAAAGACAAAAAAATTCTTGACACATACAGTAATTCTAAACAACGAAGGAGGGAACTAGTTATTATTATCTGAGTTTGGGAATTTGAAACGGAATGGAGGTTCTATCAGCATGGTGTCCACTGCACTGCAGGATATAATAGTCTCCTTGCCCATGAAGAAAGTGGTCTTGAAGTGACAAAAGTTACCGTATCTGGAGCAGCTCTAAATTTCATGGGTAATATGGCAATAATTGGCCTGTCCCTGTATGTATATATGTAGGCAACTTTGATTAGTTTTGATTGATGGTGTTATCACACCAGTTGTGAAATCACAATTGATTAAGTAAAAGAAAAAAAAAAAGAAATTGGAGGGGAGAGAGAAAAACAGCCTTCTTGGGAATGGGGGGAGGAATGGGGAAGGAAAGAAGCAAAATCACACCCATTCACTGTCCCAAGGCATTTTTGGTGGGGGCAGCTTCAAGCTGCCACTTCTGGCTGGTCTGTTCTGGCCTGAAGACTGTATTAGAGGTAGATAGACTCAATCAAGGAAGCCACAGTACTGAATAAGGAAGACCTCAAAATGGTTGTTGATAACAGGGTGACTTAGGGGCTGTTTGTATAGCTTCTAAGGGGCACCATGCAGCTGCCCCTTTACTGGCCAGAACTGGGCTGCGGCCACCGCATGGCCTCTGGAGGGTGGAAAAAGGAGCCGAAAAATGCAGCTCCTTTTTGCACCCTCTAAAAGGTGTGCTCTCTAAAAGGTGGAGCAGCTTTGCAATGCCCTTTTGGTGCTGCATCATCTTGATGCAGTGCCAGGGTTGCGCCATGATGCCGAGTACCATCTAAAACGGTGTGTGGCATCATGGCGCGAGGGGGTGGAGTCACAGCGTCAAGCATGCGGATGCTCCACAATGACTCTGCCCACAGGCCAGCAGTTTGTGCCTGTCTGTACTGGGTCTTAGAGATCTCTCAATCACAGGATCACCATAAGTCTAAATCTGCTTGATGGCAATTAACATCAACTCTAGTTGTGATTCAGTTTGGATTTAGTCTTTGAAGTTTATCGCACGGGGTCTAAACCGGTCCCCAGCGCGTTCTAACGGGGGCGAGCGGGGGCGCGCACGGAACGCGATGGGCACCGGATGGGGCCCAAAACGCGACTTTATCGCACGGGGGGACGCCACCGCCGCGCGTTCCCATTGCGTCCCAATTCTGTTCCAGAGGGCGCCATTTCTGGGGCCCACTGTATTTTTAACTCTAAGAATGTAAATGGAATGTAACTAATTAAGAAATATATACTGTAGCTGGAAAAACATGATTGTTACACACACACACACACACACACACACACACACACTGCAATGCTATTTTATAACGTCATATATATTTACATATATACCTAGGAGTAAATATCACTGAACTCAATGGGGTTTTTGCCTGGGCAGATTTGTGTATGATTGTATTTTTAATGTAAATAGAACATTGCTTTGCGGGGGCGGGGGGCTCTTTCAGAGTAATAGACAACCAACTCTCCCTCACTGTTATACCACACACTTTGCTATGGCACTGTTTAGCACTGGCACACACATATACACACACAGTGCATTAGAAAATCAAAACAAAGGAGGAGGAGAGAAGAAAAACAGTAAAACTAAGCCTTAAACTATCTCAAAAAAGAAACAAAAATCAGAACTGAAGGGAGAAGAAAAGAATATTTTTAAATCAGAAATGCTTCTCTGCAATATTGATCCTTAGTTTTTTGTGGGTTTTTCAGGCTATGTGGCCATGTTCTATAAGAGTTTATTCCTGATGTTTCACCAGCATCTGTGGCTGGCATCTTCATGTATGCCGGCCATGAAAGCCTTCAATTTCACAATATTGATCCTATTTTAGGGAAATGAGAGGTGGTGCAAATCTGTGTCTGTGAGGAAAAAAGATTAAGAGAGCACCCATGCACAGACTCAGGATGTCATAATTCAAATGAAAGCCCCTCTTGCATCATTCCCATCCTCCATGCCTTTGAATGGATGTCTGAGGTCTTCAGCTATAGAAGTTTGAATAGTCTATATGACAACAGACTTCACTGGATCTTGGAAACAGACTTAATCAGATGTGAAGTTGACTTAATCAGAGTTTCAGGACCTATCTGAGACTACATACATAGAGTTGTGAGCACCAAAGTACAGCTATGGGAGGGCAAAAAAGTGGGCATTGCCTCTCCAGATAAGAATTCTGCTCCCCATGAAAGCTTCCTTCAATCCCCCAGTTTCTACAAGCAGTGGAAAGTTTCTACAAGCAATGGAATCTATTTGCTCTGGTCATATTCCTGTAGCAACTTTGCTTGCCCTTTTGAGTGTCTAAATTATATTCCTAAATGCTCATTTGAAACTTCACATTATGGGAATGCTAGAAATTTGAGAACTGAAAGAAAATTTTATAGTAGGGTATAACACTTATTTGGGTATCAATACCCTCATTTAACCCCTCCTCATAGCAATACCCTTGGTGTACCAACAGGCTTACTAACTGAGAGATGTCCGCAAGAATGTATGGACAGCAGGTCTAGGGTCAGGAAGAGAAACATGTTGTAAGGGCATGAATGCTGCCTCCAGCAGCCCATTTTGCCCTTTCATGTGAGTAACATAAAGTGGGGTTGTTCAAGTTTACTAAAGCTGGACTACTGCACAGAAGAAAAAACTGCCTTGGATGGGAATCTCAGAGGAAAGCAAGGTTTAAATTCAATAAATAGAAAATTTTTTAAAATACAGTTATTAGAACAGGTGAAGAAAAATGGCATGCTCTTCTCATACTTGGTAATTAATGAAAATTAATCTTGAATTGAATTTATTACGTTTGCCAGAATTAGACAATGAGCAGCTTCAACTGGATTTATTGGAGTTTTGTCACTTTTAGAGAACAATAGCAATCAAAGTGTCATAGCATTTTAGATTATCCGTGCATTTGCTTCCTCTCTTTATCTTCGTTCTTACCAAGTTATATCATTTCTACACATGGATGAATCAGGTCTCTGAATTGGAGATTTAGAATGCAGACGTATCTTATCTGCCTTCAGCTGTACCATTCTCATCTGAGTAGCTCTCTGTATATCATTCTTATGGTTTCTATTAAATTTCCGCAAGCTCTATGACTATAGGCTCCAAAATGGTGATAATCATTCCATCTACTGTTCTCCTATATGCTCATTAGTTATTTTCAGTCATGGGTTCTTGACATTTTTTAATTTTTTCTGGATTGCTAACCAATTACGCACGGCCCTGCAAAATATTTTCTGAGAAGAGGGTTTTTTCCCCCTCCCTCCCTCTCCTTCAAAAGGAATCCATGAACATATAGTTGCTTAACCCTGAATGGCTGCATGATTTATATATGTGTGTGTGTGTAGTATAGGATATAGTGATAGGGAAGTGCATTGTGTCGGAAAGGGCTGATTCTGCCTGTCCTGATAAAGTGCCACTTTAGCAAGTTGTCAGTCTCAATTAAGACATCAGCATGTCACGCTAACAGGTACGGCAGGCACTCCGGTCTATTGCTGAACTGCGTGTCAGGTGAAACAAGTACTAATTATACACTTAGCCAAATACGTCTGTTCAGAATTGCTTCAAAACTCAGGTCGGCGCAGAGTTATTATGAAATGGTAGTTTACCCTATTTTGGCTTCTGCCAAGTGGCAGGTGGCCTTACAAATATGCAACTCAGCGTGTTTGGTTTGGTCCCACAGCTGTTCTGCCAATCAGTTAAGGGTGGCTGTGACTAAATGCTAATTAGCTTCTGTTGATCTGCATACTTGAGCAGCTTCCCCAGATTCCTACTTTGATATGTAAGATTGCCAGTTGGATGTGTGATTGAATTAAGAACTGGGGAAGGTTGCCTTTTCAGCATTGGGGAAAGGGAGGTCTTTATATTAAAAAAAAAAAAAACTAAAAGCAACAACCCAAACCTCCTTCAGAAGGGGATTTTACTGAGTTGTACTTGACAGTTGCTGTCACCAGAGTGGTAGCAAAGTCTCAGTGCTAGAGGGTGCTACCTCCTTTCTTTTGAGCACAAGAGAACCCTTCTCTTAGCCCTATTAAAAGCAGGCACTTTTACCATCTGGTCTGTGAACTGACACTGGCAAATACGCTGACAATCGTTCCGCAAGTCTGTTGCCTCACTGAAGACCCAGATGATGCCTGCATGGTGGCTGAAACTGGGCTTTCAAAATGAAGTATGGCCAGTTTTTTTTGTTTTGTTTTGCTTTGCTTTCTTTTAAAATTGTATGGGACAGGAAGATTTTTACAAGGGGTTCTTTCCACCCCCAGTTCCCACCCCCCAAGAATTGGCTCACTGCAGTTTGCTATTGCTGCTAAGTCCACTGTGAGGGGGAAATAGCTGGAAAATAGGACCACTGGGACCACTGTGTTTAGTCTTTGCACCTGTATTTCATCAGACCAGAAAAACAGGAGGGGATGATCTCACTGAATAACCATCACAAAAACCATTTTCAGAAATTTTGTTGGCTTTGGTATTAACACATTTGAGGCAACATTGAAATATTTTTTATTGAAATGCACTTGGAAACATCTGATAACAAAATATATTTTATTTAAAAATACTTTTATATTTATGTTCACATTATACAACCGATCCAATTGTTGCTGGTCAAGCAATTATCTACATCTGTTGGCAGGTATTTATGTGTTTTCCATATTGTTTCTGATTTTTTCACTTTAAAAAATCATCGATCAAACAAAACTGGCTTCAGACTGATGAAACAATGAATGTTGCTTTGGCAAAGCTGGAGATCTTATGGAGACAGACTTTGGTTGTTAGGTCCAAATTATGCTATTCTCCCATTCATAATAAACCTTTCTGTTCAAAGTGGCAGCTAAGTAATCTACCATTAGCTTTGTTTATACAGTTTATAGAGGAAATTAATATGTGACTTCATTTTACTTTTCAGTAGTACATTTCATAGACACGATATACTGACAAGAAATACTATTTTAAAGGACACCTGGAGGATGATTTTTTTTGTTGTTTCTCCCACCCCTCCTCCTCTCTCACACACAAAGAGACATTGTTTTCCTTTTGTAGTTGAAAGCACTGAGAATTTCACCCAGTTTTCAAAGGAAACCAAATAGCAACCAAGACACTACTCTATTATGTAATAAAATATTTGTCCCACTGACAATAAAGTAAGACATAATGGACTCAATTCATAGACCCTTAATGAATAATACAATCGTGTCAAGTGTATGGTTAAACTAAAAGATGTCTGCTCATGAATCACAACTCCAAATGAGATGTGAGAACTCTGTTTTTCTCATATATTTTATTTAAAGAATTGTTCCCTGGGGCTAGGTCTTTTCAATACATAGTATTGAGGTGGGGCAAGGATAAAAAGAGCCTATACCAAGACATTATCTGAGTATACAATATATTTATATTTCTTTTCTGGTTTTTTTTCACATTGCTGGCGGGGGGGGATCATGTATAAAGCTGAAATCTTTTCCTTGAGGCTCTTTGGCTCATTGGCTCCTGTAGGCTCCACAAGTAGGGTAACTATACTGGGAAATTGAATGGTGGTAACAGGAGCAGTGGGGTGGGGCAGAAGTGAAGGTGGAAGGAAGAGAAGGTACTTGTTTCCTAAATTCCTGGCTTACAGGTGGATCCACGAAGAAAAGGTGGTATGAAAGGATTGGCTTGGACATTTGTCTTTGCCATGGGACAGGCAATAGTGCAAGCCAGTATTCCTATACTGCTTAAATGGACCCCTGGAGGCTGCCTTTGAAAAACAGGTTGCACAGAGATGGCAGCCATCCCCTAATGTTGCTTTCTTCCTTTTGAAAGTGCAAGGAAAGTGACATCACTAGTGTAACGGACCATTGTGTTAGTGCAGTGCTGCAATAGGATCCCAGTTGTTTTTTTTGTAAACCACTCAGGGAGTGCTTCAGTGCACTGATAAGCGGTATAGAAATGTACTTGCTATTGCTATTGCTATTCTCTCTCCAAAAAATTACAGTTTTAAAAGTTTTTTTTATTATTCACAGAGAAGTGTATTGCCCCTTTTCTCTCTCCTTCATTATCTCTCTCTCTTTCTACTTCTCTCATTTTTGAGAAATCAGAAACTCATACAGTGTCACTGAAGAAAATGCAAATGAATGAGCAACCATTTTCAAAATATTACCCAACAACAATAACAATGAAGGGGAAAAGAATTATGAAAAATGAGCCAATTGTTTGGCTTTGGTATTAACATGTTTCAGGCAACAATGAAACCTTTTTTTCTTGGAAAGCACTTGGAAGAATCTGATAAGAAAACATTTTTTTTAAAAAAAAGAACTTTTATATTTTTGTTCACATTAAACAAACCAGGCAGTTGTTGAACAAGCAATTATCTACATCTGTCGCCAGATGTGGTTTCAGTGCAGCTGTGGATATAAAGCACTCTTAATATTTTTGTTTTGAAAGAAGTTGGTTTAATGTATATCAAACTGATGTAGAATGTTGCTTTAGAGCCCAACAAATCTACTGCTAATGTAAAATCTTTGGAACTCTATTCTCTGTGTCAATGCACCACCCATATAACCATTGTGTTTGTGAATTATAATATAGTTTTTTTATATGTGGGTTGAACTGGGGCTATGCATATTCATGTAGCTCAGCTCCTGGAATGTCTATCTTCAGAGTCAAGATTCAGATTTAACCCCCCAAATTTATTCCAATAGCATCTGAGGCACACAGCCCAGCCTTTCAGAAGGGCATGAAATCTTAAAGACATGCCTGTTTGTATCACAATGAGATCTAAATTTATTTGTGACACTTTGATCTAGGATTCTTGATCTTATTTAATATCCTTTTTTTGCCCTCCTGATGTTTTTTCCTGTCCCATTTACACCTCCCCACTCCAAATCCACCTATAAGAATCACCCTAGGATGAAATATTGACAGTAAAGAGAAACAGCCTCATTTCCCCTCACACAAAAAGTAGGAAAACATTTATCACAAAACATATTTCCTCTTCCAGGATTGCAGAATGCAAACAAGTTCCCAGGACATATGGGGCCATGTGTTTCCTTAAAGAGGTGTTATATATGTCAGAAGCAGCATATGTACCGTGTGATGCAGCTTCCACTGTGGTAAGCATTTGTTATTGCTTAGAGAACAGGTGCACAAAACCCCATGGAAATAGATCTCTTTGATGGGACTTGCTACCTTGCATACCTTCCATGAGGAAAATGAGATTACTGTGTTTGTTGTACATGCAAGAGATACTTTTATATCCCAGAACTGAATCTGCATTTCAGATTTGTATGCACATGCAACAATATCTATTACAATTACACATCCCTAGATTGCATAACAGGTGTTAACAGGAAAAGCCATATTAAGAATGTCAGCTGCCTTAATCCACTCTCAGTTGTAGAAGGAGTTAAGAGATTGGGATGAAGAGACTTCTATAATTCACTGTAGGGATTACTATGATTATGAGCCATGGGACAGGTAAAAGAAAGCAATACAATGCAGAGACATGTTAAAATTGAAATGCACTATCAGTACACAAAAGAAACAGAATTCTAACATGTTTTGTGGCACACTAATAACCAGAGCTGGCACTACACTGTAATTGGTGAGTCAGACTTTATTGAATGTGTTTTGCTGATTTGTCTACATGAGATTCATTAAAAACAGGTAAGAAATACTCACTGCTCCACCACCCTTGACCTAACTCACTAGTTGTGGACAGGCAAAATGGCAATTGTTGTACAGATTATGTATGTGCTGCATGAGGTTGTACAGAGTGTGTGTATCCTGCACAAAAATTTACTTCTGCCAGTTCCCTTTGAGGTATGGTCCTTTTTTCAGTTTCATCTTGATGCTCTTCATTGATTCTAGAGTGGAAAGTCAGCAGAAGATAGGGTTGTTGGGCTGAAGCCTATAATTCCTTCAGAAAAGTGATGATGATTAAGCTGCCTTGTTTGTGTACTGAAAAACTGAGTTTTAGGCTCTCCTCATATTCTCTCACACTAGAAACAAAGGCCGTCTCATTGCACTGAGGTGAATAAGGCAATATAAGCCATTTAGCATTTATCTTGGTATTACCTGGGCCCTTCACATGTCCTTGCCATGGGATAGTCTTCTGATGTTCCAAAGATCATTGCACTTTCTTAAGAACATGCCTGTCTTGAGATATGAAAATAAAAAAATATGGAAACCTCAAATACAATGTGGGTATGTTGAGTATGCTAACAGGATTTCTCCATAAATAAAACATCTTTGTCCAATATTTCCACATAAACCTTTTTGTGGTCTTTCATCTACCGATGTTTTTGTTTTGTTTGTTTTGTTTCAGCTAGCTAAATAAACTGAGAGCATGAACAATAGCTTTATACTATCATTACACATGTCCACTGACTCTAAATATATCTATTTTGGTTTTCCTTTTCTAATTTTAACCAGGATATTTATTCAAAGAAAGAAAACATATAGCCAAACATTGTTTTGAGCCAAAACTGGAGTTTGGTTCTCTGATGTGACATTGAGCAGCTTTTGTCTAGTGCATATTAAAATAAGGTATTTTTTCTTACCTCTCTCTGTCACAAGAACAAGTACTTTTCCCTTAGACTACTCAATTTTTAATGTATTTTCATTTCAGATTCCTTCTGCATGGGTATAATGTATCAGTGCTCTGTTTTTCTCCTTTCCAAACCCCATTTCTAGAATTCATTTCATTACGTCTGTCAAAGGACAAATAACTGGCTATCTACAGATCCTACTTGAGGTATTCGTGAGGAGATTCATTAAGTGTCACTAGATAGTAAACACAATCCACAACAAGTAGTTACCAGTTTATGTAATGCAATGCAAAAAATAAAAATAAAAAGTGGGTCATCCAAATTGCTTGGATCAAGTCCTTCTGGCATCTTTCTGGCAAGTATATTGGACATTTTTCATTGACCTCAGAAGGGTTTTGAGAAAAACCTTTCCCGGTGTATAATATATTTAAAGGAGTTTTTCTTTTTGTTTGGTTTTTTTTGGGGGGGGGGGAGGTGTCCTTTAAAAGCTAGTTATAGACGCCTGTTACTGTCTTTTGCCCCAGAGTCTAAGGCTGCATCCACACTGCAGACACTACTTTAACTGCCATGGCTCAGTGCTGTGAAATTCTGGGAACTATTATTTGTTGTAACACCATCCATATATACTGATTCAAATACTATTGCAAGCATGGATGATCCTGACTTTAGTGTTCAATGGTTTTTCTTCAGACTTGAAGATTTTATCTAGTTTTTTCATTGCTACCCTTCCAAGTCTTAGTCTTCTGATTTCTTGACTGCAGTGCCCAGTTTGATTGATAATTGAGCCAGAATATAGAAAATCCTCAATAGTTTTATCACCCACTTTGAAGTTATGTTAATCTTCTGTAGTCATTATCTTTGTTTACATAATATTGAGCTGTAATCCTACTTTTGTACTTCCTTTCTTAACTTTCATCAATAATTGTTCCAAGCCTTTGCTATTTTCTGCTAGAATTATGATACATACCGTTACATATCTTAAATTATAAATACGTATCTTAAATTATTGGTGATTATTCCACTGGTTATCTTACCTCATCACTCCAGATCTTATCCTGCTTTCCAT
Source organism: Sceloporus undulatus (assembly GCF_019175285.1). Classification (NCBI taxonomy): domain Eukaryota; kingdom Metazoa; phylum Chordata; class Lepidosauria; order Squamata; family Phrynosomatidae; genus Sceloporus; species Sceloporus undulatus. The sequence continues at coordinate 87,466,701 of NC_056525.1, forward strand.
ATAATATATTATGCATATAAATTAAGCAGATAGGATGATACAGTGCACCCCTGTCTGATCCCCTTCCCAACTAAAAAACCCATTCTCTTCTCCATATTCTATCCTGGCAGTAGCCTCTTGAGGAAAGTATAGGCTACACATCAGGACAGTGAAATGTTGTGACACTCCCATTTCTTTTTGAGAGATCCATAATTTTTAATGATCTGCTCAGTCAAAGACCTTGCTGTAATCTATAAAGCACAGTATGATTTTCTTTTGAAATTATTTGGAGTGCTACATTAACCAACATATGATTGCTGCAGTAGAAAGGCAGGGTATAAGAATAAAGTTTGTTTGTTTGTTTGTTTATTATATATTTGAGAACTCAGCTATCCACAAAGTTCGGGTTTCTCTGAATATTATGATATGGCTGTCAGTGTCAGAAATGCAGCAAAATATGAACTTTTATAAGAACATGTCACACAATGCATTTTAACTATATATTTCATGATCCTAAAGCCTGTGTTGATTGCTGGAAGGGGTTAGTTTCTGACCGATGTGCCTCATCTTGAGTCTCCAGTGTACTTGATATCTCTTACATCGAGGCAGGAGCACAACCTTAGACTACAGTCTTAGACCTTGTAAGCCTTCCTGAACTCTGTGGGACTTACACAAAATTCAAAAACATATTCAAAAACGTAAAATAGTAATATAAAATACATTAGCCACTATATAACATAGCATCAAATTCTATTCCACCTTAAAGTGTGATTTGTTTATTGTTGTTGTTTAGAATCAGGTATTGTTTAGGTATTGATGCTTTAAATCCTCTGCAGTGTTATAAAGGTTACCTGCTCAATATTTTTGAGTTTTTGTCTCCTACATTACCAGGGAGAAAACAATTTATTTCAAAATCAAGAAAGCAAGTCTTACAGTTTCCATTTCTATCAGGAGCAGATCTTTTGTAAAGCTTATGGTTTTAATGTCCCGAGATCTGAGAATAGTTTTTTGTTGCAACAAGGATGGGTTTCAGAGCTACTTCCAAGGTTTGCAGCTAAGTTCATAGAGAAAGGAGAAATCTCTCTGAGCAGGGTGGCAGATGATGTCATTGTCCCTGCCTCTGCCTGAGTTTCAACCCTACCAGCCTGGCTCTAATATGATACTCCCTGTAGAATGTTCACATATTGTCATGACATTAAGAATTTATCTTTTCATTTACATATGATGTCATATCAAGAAATCTCAATGGTTCACAAGATGAACACTGAACAATATTTAACAATGTACTACTAATTTTATCTTATAGAAATTTAGCAGAGAATGTCTACAGATGTTATGCAGCATTCTGAGTTTGTAATCTAAAGACTCTGGCTATACACACTTACCTTAGGGTCAACCCCATTTACTGTGGTGAAATGTACTTCCAAGTTATAGGACTACATACAGTAATTAGGATGTCAATAATGTTTAAGCAGGTCAGCCCTCTATGTATTTGTGGTCATGAATGGACAGCATTTGGTCATATCCACTGCCTATATCCTGTAACATAACAAATTTTCCACAAACATCTCCTATTCAAGTCTGATCTTATGCAACAATATGTGAATTAAGATCAGAAGACATCTCAGCATTCAGTGAATAGTATGGCTTTAGGCCATAGCAGAATCAGTTGAGTGTCCTGGGACTACAAACATGGTTTCTTTGCTCTGTGATTTTTAGAGCATTTCTAAACATGATAACCACTGGTGCAGCAAAGGGAAAAAAAGATCCTTAAGTTCAAGTGGTATTTTAAACCTCAATTATTTAAATACTATAGAGAGCCTTACAAAAACAGTACAAATCTTGCATTTAAACAGCTATATTTTAAAACAACAACAAACTTAAATGCACACCCATGCACATACACACACTACATTGCATACATCTTGAACACTTAGCAGAAGGCTATGGAACTACATAAGTGCTTTTGAAACAGTATTTTAAAGAGACTGGATGTAGTATTGCAGAATTCCTACAGTTACTGATTATTTAAGAAGTCCAAATATCTGGGGGTGTTTAATCACAAAGGCATGCATTCCACCTATAGTGATGAAATAACATAGTTTTACTGGTTAAAAAAATACCTTCTTCTAGGTTTGCTGCATATTTTTAGCCAGTCTTCTCTGTGTGATACTGTCTACCTCTTCTGGTTCACTAGCCTTTTTGACATAAACATTTCAGATATACACTAAAGCCCATCCTGTAATAATACACTTATGCATTATTAATTGATCCGTCTGTTTGTCTGTTTCTTTGCATATTTATTTATTTATTTGAAATGTTTAGGCCTCACCATTCAATAAAAATTCCAGAATTGGTAATACTTTTTTGAGTTGCAATTGCTTTTTAAATCCTGGACACTGAGACTCCAAGAGTTCAAATGCTTCCTTGACAATCCAAGCCCACTTTTGGAGTGTCCAAAATATTTCTAAATAGCTGGCTATCTTAAGTTCAAAAGTAAATGCATGGACTGAGCTGATATGTGTTTTAAATGAACTGTTATTGGGTTGTTCTAATTCTCAGTGCCCCATCTTGTTTAAGCATAGGACAGTATTGTTTCATGCCCCTGTAAGAAAATATCAGTTGCTAGGCCATTGTGGGAGCTGGTTGTGTGGTCAGTGGGTTATCCCTGTGAATCGGGAAATCCCAGCTGTAACCCAGCTTTTTCCTGCCATCTGTTCCTGGCATCTGTTTTTTGCTGTTTTTACTGTTTTTTAACGTGTACACCGCTATGATCTTGAAAAAGGAATAGCGGTATATAAGAATAAAGTATTATTATTATTATTATTATCATATATGTCTGTTGGGCAGCTAGAGTAAAACAACCTGTTTTACTAGTGGCTGCTGTCTAATAAAAGATGAGGCATATAATTTATATATGAGACATCTATGACATAGTAGTTTGAGTTTGGGACTAGGACTCTAAGAAGCAAGGATTTGAATACCTGCTTGGCCATGGAAACCCAATGGATGACCTTGAGCAAAGCACACTCTCTCATCCTTGGAAGAATGCAATGACAAATATCCTCTGAGTAAAAAAAAAACAACCCGTGAGAGGTTCGTTATAAGTTAGAGTTGACTTGAAACCACATAACAACAAAATTATATTACATCAATATATAAGGTGTGTGAGGGCACCACTGCAGCAAAACCATTTTTTTTTCTTTTCACACATCAAAATAGATTAGTTTTAAAGTAAGCCTATATATATATCATATAAACCGTAATCCAAGCGTATGTTCCAACCATGAAGGCAAAAGTGAGGAAAATGTGAGATTCTATGTGATAGTCCAAGAATTTGATTGCAATCAAAACAAGACTTCCTGCTAATCACAGGTGACTTGAACACAAAAATAGGAAACAGAGCAGAATTAAAGATTGTAGGAAAATTTGGCCTGGGCTCAAGAAACAAAGCAGGAACTAGACTGATTGAGTTCTATGAGACCAACAATTTCTTCACATGCTTCAAGCAACACAAGAAGGAAGTTTATACATGGACATCACCTGATGGCCAATATAGAAATCAGACTACATAACTGGAAGCAGAATATGAAGAAACGCCATTCTTTCCACAGAAACAAGGCCAGGAGCAGACTGTAGCACAGGCCAAGAACTACTAATAGCAAAGTCAGAGTAAAGCTAAAGAAGAATAGAAAAGCAGCCATCATGCCAAAACACAACCTGGAAAACATCAATGAAGAATGTAAAGACAAAATGAAAAAGAGATTTGCAATATTATGCCTAATTGAGCAGGAGCCAGAAGAACTCTGAACTGAAACCAATGACATTGTTAGAGAGGAAGGCAGAAACACAGTCCATAGCCAAAAAGAAAAAAGAACCGAAAAACCACAGTAGGGACAAACAAAACCCTACAAGCAGTCATGGACAGAAAAGAAGTAAAAAATAATGGTGACAGAAAAAGGACCAGAACCTGGAATGTATATGTACAATGACTTATGCTCACGAATAAGGAAAACTACTATAATAAGCAATGCAGTGGAAAAGGAGGAACAAGAGACATCTTCAGCAAGATCTGAGAAATCAAGGGAAATTTTAAACCGTGAATGGTGATGCTATATGACCAGCAGGGAAACATATTACATGAACAAGAGGAATAAAAAGAGGATGGAAAAAACAGACAGAATAACTGTATAAAAGGGACAAATTGATGACAGATTCATTAAAAGAAGAACCATATGAGGATGGACCTCAAATTTTAAAAAGTGAAGTGAGAGCTGCACTCAGAGCACACTTTTAAAAAAAAAATCACCGGAAACTGATGGCATACGAATACAGATGCTCAAAGTTCCAGAGGTAGAATCTACTGTAGTTTTAACTAAGATATGTCAACAATTTGGGAAAACAAAACAATGGCCTACAGACTGGACATGTTCCGTATATGTTGCAAACCCCAAGAAATAAGATACAAAGAACTGCAATAATAACAGAACCATTGCACTGATTTCTCATGCAAGCAAGGTAATGCTTGGTAAGGTGGAGGGTAATAGGATAAGCGGAAGACTGCATTCCAGAGGGATATACTCAATAAGAAAAGTCAGAGCCTCTGCAGGAGCTGAGCAGGGCAGATGAGGATAGTGTGACTTGGAGGTCTCATACATAGGGTTGCCATGGGTCGAAGTCAACTCAAAGGCAACTAACAACAACAAAAATGAATCACTGTTGTAAATCATCAAGAGAAAACATACTAGTATTCTTTTTAAAGGGTGAATAGAAATTGCAGATATAGTCATAAAAATACAGTGGAATCTCACCTTACGCAGGGGATCCATTCCGGACCACACACATCCCATAAGGCGAATTCCACCTATTCTTGAACCCCATTATAGTGAATGGGGCTTGTGCATGTGGTGGTGCGGTGCACACGCACAGCAGCCACACACAACATTCAATGTATTATAGTGTGGCCTCCGTGTAAACCAGAAGCCGTGTATGGTGTGCCCGCATAAGGAGCGGCTGCACTGTAAGTTGTTTTTACAACAAATAATGGCATTAGAGCATATACCCATGGTGGTAAACCTATAGCATGCATGCCTTCTCTGTCATGCGAAGTCATTTTTGAGGGCATGCGGAGAAACAGGAGGACAAGAGAAGAGAAGGAACAGATGTGCATCTGTTCCACCTCTTCGCCTGCTCTCCTGTCCCTTTAGCTGCCTCTCCAGAGAGAGTCAGAGACCCAGGAGAGTATGGGGGAAGAAGAGGAACAGGTGCATGCCTGTTCCTCCTCTTCCCTGTCACCCTTCCAGGCCTTTAACTGCCTTTCCAGAAATAGCTAAAGGCCCAGGAGGGAGGAGAAGGGGAACAGGCGTGTGCCTGTTTTTCCTCTCTCCCCCCCCCCCCCCCCCGCCCTTTTCTCTCTCTGGGGGACTCCCCCCCCCCCACGATCCCCCCCCCCGGCATGCCGTCCCCCCCCCCCCCCCCCGGAAGTTCCACCCACAGCACCGGGTATTACCCAGTGCTGGAATAGCTTTGAGTTTGGGCACTTGGTCCTTAAAAGGTTTGCTATCCCTGGGATATACTATTCCAGTGGAATTATTGAAACCTTCTGTACAATGGTTTTTGACTGCAAAGCAGGAAAATATACATTCAAAAGGCTATATTTTTGTGAAATCTAGGATACAGCCACATCACACAATTATATCATTTTGATGCCACTTTAACTGCCATACCCTCATCCTATAGCATTCTATGGCATATAAGATTTGTAGTTCAGTGTGTTAGATTACAAATATGTGTGAGAGAGCTCTAAGAGAATGCAGCAGAGAATTCTTAGTACTTCACCAGACTACACATCCCAGCTACAAAATTGCTGTAGTTGTGCACTGTGGTACACTCTTATATTAACTCTTCATATTTTGACCACTAGCCCTTGCCTATCATTAGTTGTCATCCAAAGCACCAGTTCTTGTGAGTATCAGCTGCCAATATTTTCTATGCCTTGTTAAACTGTTAAATTTTAATATAGTAATATAATGCTATAATATAATACTGAATATAGTGTTATTTCTCATCCACATTATATTCTCATCTATAGAATCACCATGAGTTGAGGTCAGCACGAAGACAGTTAACAACAACAACAATTATTTCATGACTCAAGTGCCTTTCCAGAATTTGTTAATTATATACCCACAATTCATAGCAGACGCCACTGTGGTATAGTGGTTTCAGAGTTGGTCTACAACTCTGGTGACCAGGGTTCAAGTCTCCACCCAGCCATGCAAACTCACTTCTATGGAAACCTTAGACCAGTCACACTCCCTCAGCTGCAGAGAACAACAAAAGCAAAAGCCCTCTGAACAAATCATGATAGGGTTGACTTAGGGTTGCCATAAGTCAGAAATGACTTGAAGGCACACAACACCAGTACTGTTCACAGCATCAAAGTATGTACCCTGAAGGTATTCAAAATTCAGATGGTGTCAACTAACAAGGTTCTATCACCATCACTTTGTTTGGCCCTATAAATCCAACTGAGGGGTGAAACAGATCACCCTGAAGGAGCAGCTTCTGGCTGCCCCTTTGAGTGTTGGAGCCACAGCAACCACACACCATGGCCCTGATCTGGTATTTTCCCGGTGCAAAAAGAAGTGGCAGAAAGCTCCTCCTTTTTGCATCAGGAAAAGGGCACTTTTCCCTTGGTGGCGGCACTTTCTCCCCATTTTGGCAGCATGTGGTATCTAAATGCTGTGCTGCCAAAACACCGCAATGCCACCGCTGTATGGTTGCTTGGGGCAACTTAATAGCATGTTCCCAGCATCTTGGGAATATGTGTCATGCATACGCCATACTTCCAAGCCGCCAGGAAGCCAGGTCTTTTTGCCGGGCTGTACCAGCAGTCAGTGTTTTATTTCAGTAAGTGATTGTGACCAATGTATTACAAATTAGGATCAATTCATTTTTTTATAGTTGATGTACAGAGACTTGTGATGAAAGGCTGTAATTTGCTACTTAGAAAACTCACATAAAAGGAAGAAACATGCATAAAGCAGGAAGAAGAAAAATATCAGATTTAGTAGCAAACTGGCCTTATTCTTATCTTTGTACTTCATTGCTTGGGGCTAGCTCAACTATTAGATTTCTCAGATGTCTTGTTTGCTTCCATCAGATGGAAGTAATATAAAATTATGTAAATCAACTTTACATGAAGTAAAGAATCATGGACCAGTCAATAATGTTTATGCATTAAGAAAGGGCATCTCCTCCTGGAAGAAATAACACAGGGAGCTGATCATAAGCAAGCATTCTAAACAGACAAAGGGCTGGTCCCTGCAGCACAATATATTATCATATTTCCACATAATTAGTTTGTTTTCCACTTGAAATCAGAAAACGATTCGACATTGCAGCCTGTGCCTCAGGATGGTACATACAGTAGAATTCTCATGTGCAGGTTCATATGTTGAATAATTAGCAAGAATTAATCTGTTGAAATTAAAGTTTGGAATATTATAGAACTCATGAATAGTGTATGGGACAATCAAGTAAATTAAACCAGAAACAGAATGTAAGAAGCCAGACAATACCAGATGACTGCTGGCAATCTGTTTTTTAATCAGTGAGTTTACAAGCCAGAGGGTTTAAATATGGTTATTGACTTTGGAAAAATATTATATAAAACTCGTTGCAGGCACAATAAAGGAAGACTTTGCAAGGTAAGCATAATTCTCTTTTAATTTTTGGAAAGAGTTTCACAAAAATTCCTTTAGTGGAGAGCTTTCACCTTTCTTCAACACATGGTAAGTAGAAAAGCACAGTTCTGAAAATGAATTTGTTCCAACTGAACTGCAATGTGAATTGATGGCTATTCAACCTCCCGTTTAAACCTACACTTATTTTCCTGAAGCCACATGTGTAATATATGTTTTGTTTATTTGCATAACCCTTTTTAACTGTCTATAAAGTAAAAGAATAAAAAAGAAAACTAAGAGGCAGACTGATTTCGCATGACAAGCAACTAATCAACATAAAGAACTGGTATTTATTTCTTGTGTTTATTGAACAGAATGTTTCAAATAGTGACCTAAATAACTCTATGTTCATAAATCCTTCAGCTAGTGATATATTGGGTGGAAAAATAATATTTCCCTGTAAAAGAAGTGGCTTTGAGTCGGAACACATACTTGAGTTCCAGTAATCTGAATGATGCTGTTAAATCTGAACTAGTTTCCAAATTTGTGTGTGTGTTTTTTTAAAGGCCATTACAGTTAGCTGAAACCTCACTCTTGAAAATTAATGAATGGAGTTGGTCCAGTACATTGGCTGTAGACCAGTCTTTAAAATAGAGCAGAACAATGAATACCAGAATTCACAGCCAGCTGGTATCATGCTTGGGCAGAGAAGGTGTCAAAATATTAGTGACTTTTTTCATTTGTCAAACTCATTGCCAATATGGGAAAAGCATGGGCAGCTTGCAAATGTGGATTTTGTGCTGATGTCATTTGGAAATCTTGCCTTCAGAATGTGCCTTCAGTATTTTTATTTTGCATGGCACCCAAAGATGGGAGACAGAGGAGGTAACATAAAATATATTTTACTTGGAAGATAAAAGTGGTTATTGATTTATTGTCAAATATCAACAGCTAATTTATTATAGTGGTTCTGTTTGCCCTGCAGTAAAAACAGATCCATCAGCATTCTTGTTCTTAATTTTCTGAGGTCTAGTAAGTCAACCATTCAATCTGTCCTGGAACTTAGAATGTGAGGTCACAGGCTATGAGTAAATGTATCTAAATAAAATGTAGATGGGAATGGAGGGGGAGAGGGAGCAGAATGGATACAGGAAAAGTTTCTCTATATTTCAGTTACAGGAGGGGAAATAAACATATGTTAGTGGTATCTGACACTCTTTCTGCTCCAATAATTTCTAAAAAATGTGTGTGTGTGTCTGTTTGTGTGTCTATGTATATTTTTTAAACAAAAAAAAAATTGGCATTTGGAGTGTGTAGTAAGGCTCCTTCCTCTCTCCCAGTTTCAAAATAAAAAGGCAAAACTAAGTTGTTTCATCTAGAAAAAATGATTTTAAAACATTAATAAGATCAGCCACTATATTAACTGATTCATAAATTAATCCCTGGTTAAAACATGACATCTACATTTCATTTTGATTGGATTCACCCCCTCTGAATGCATCATTCAGTGATTTTGGTACTGGCATTGCTGGGTGTGTGGTTACTGTGATGTAGTGTGATTGAAGCGATCAGAGCATTTTTAAAATAATAAATGATTTGCCTTTTTCTCTTCCCCTGTCCTCTGTAGGAAATAAACTATTTTATGCAACAGAGCAGAGTTTATTTCAGCACCACAATATCCTTTTAGTGAGGAGCATATTAGGACAAAAAGACCAGTAAAATTTTTGGGTGGACTGAGAAGTTACAGAAACATAATCTAAAATAGTCATAACTATTTTTTCCTGTGACATTTCAATTTTCTCTGATAAAACACCTTTGTGACTGTGACCTATCTCTCATAATCTTACATATCTAAAGCATTTCTTAAGGCATTTAATCATCTAACTGAACTGACCCAGTATAGGATGATTTCTAACGCATGAGAGCATTTGATTTTCGCTAAATGCTGCACCAGCTGGTTCAGCTAGTTGTAGCCAGGTTTTGGGCACCTCCTCTCAACCATTAGGATATATATACCCCACTCTCTTCCATTCCAGCATTCTCTGAAGATGCCAGCCACAGATGCTGGTGAAATGGCAGGATTAAACTCTTCAAGAACATGGCCACATAGCCTGAAAAACCCACCAAAAACATATGGATGCTGACCATGAAAGCCTTCGACTTCACATTGCCTTCAAGTTGTTTCTGAATTATACCAACCCTAAGATAAAGCTATCACAGGGTTTTCTTGGCAGGATTTGCTCAGAGGAGGTTTGGCAACACTAGGTAGTCACAACAACAACTATCCTAAATAATTTGCATCCTACTGTAAGGAACAGATAAATGTCCCAATAGATACAGGCTATTGGAAAGTAAGAGTGTGCATATTTGCAACTGTGCAGTTTTTCTTCATCTCAGAATTAAATGTTTAACAGCACAATTCTTTTCCTTGGTGTATACTAATGCAACTGTTCTTTTAAACCACTTTGTGCCACTGGGCTAACAGCAGCAAAGAAAAAAAAATAGAGGCAGAATTGGGGGAGAGGAGAGAGATATATATATTAGAATCTTATACTTAGTGAAGAATTTGCTCCTCCCTAAAATATTTCCACTGGTGTAAATGGGGCACCCCAGATGATCTCTTTCTACTATTTCCTTCTTCCACCCCCAGCCATTAGCAATATAGTAGAATTACAATTTGAGAGCCAAATGGAACAATGAAACCATGGGGGATATAAGCAACTGAACACAGATCTCATATATGAAGATGTATCATAAAGTATATGAAGAAATGATACAGCCAGGAGTCCTTAAGAATTCATTTGCCACCAAAGATGGCAAAACCATCCTATCATTTTTTAACTCACTATATTGTTTAATATGTTTTTAGTGTGTTTAAACTGTGTTACTGTCTTTAGCCTGTTTAACCTGTTTTAATGCTATAATAAAAACAACCCTGAGCTATTTTGATATAGGATTTATAAATATATTAATTAATGAATAATACATAATAAATGACGTATAGTATGAATGTATAATAACCTGCCTCCATTTCTGTAGGCCTGTGCACAAACAAGTCAGTGTTTTGGTAAATGTGCCACATAAAAGAAGCTTTCAATATTTGGAAAAGAAACAAATATAAAAGATGTAAGGATGAATTACATTTGCCTGAGAATACTTATTTATGCTAGTACAGAATTCAAAATACAAATGTCCACAAGGATTTTTAACTGCTAATGGTAGGACTTCAGGAGACTAGGGTTCCAGTATCAGCTTAGCCATGGAAAACCTTGGGCTAGTCATAGTCTTTCAGCCACAGAGGAAAGCAGTGGCAAGCCCCTTCTGAATATATCTTTCCAGGAAAACTCTATGATATGGTTGCCAGAAGTCAAAGTCAACTTGACAGTACATAACAAGAACAAATGGCAAGTGATGTTTCAAGATAAGCGCACATACACAACTTAGCAAAGGAGAATGAAGGGAAGGTGGTAAGAAGACCTCTGCCTTTTCTATCTACTACTTGAAGAGAAAAGTAGGAGCTGAGTAGAGAATGCAAACATCCTGGGGGTCAGAATGTCTCATTTCTCTCCCTACCTCATCATTGCTTATTGGCACAGAAGGATGAAGGAGATTTCCAATTTCTCGGAGGTTCTCAAACCGCTCTGCTTCCAGCTTCAAGTGCTCTTCATCACACCTATACACAAAGAGAGGCAACTGTGCAGTGCCCAAACAACTGTCCCTCACAGAAAGTTGGTAGCAATATCCCTAGAACAGGGTTAGTATGATACCAGATTCCCATTTTTAATAATCTGTCCAATATAATTGAGGAGTTACTATCTGCCAGAGTTTGCAATGAGAATCACCTCACCTGTTGGTAACCGCTTCACATTCTGCCTGACCTGTTATAACTCCTGTTACAACATTCATTGAAGCACAACCCATAGAGAAAACTCAATTTGGTGCAATGCCCTATAATAGGTAGGTAAATATTATCACAGTGGCTCTATTGTTCTTTCCTTCAGGTGAGGTTTTAAAAGTAGGTCATTAGTAATGGGTGAAGTGGAGGAGAGCACAAGTTAATCTGCTGCTTACTTTGTCTTTATTGTATACTAGTTAATATTATTTTAGAGATATTTTAATCATGTAATGTTGCTGTTTTAGACTGTACACCCCTTGGCAGGTTTTTATTCTTTTTCTTCTTATTTTATTTGACCCTTCCTATGTAAAGCGCTGTACAAACTTTACAGCACTCTATAAATAAATGATCATCATCATCATCATCAGTGGAGAGTAAGAGTGGGCCATTTTGCCTTTCACAGGCACCCGCCAGCTTCTAATAAGCACCTGGAGTAGGAGGCTTCTATCCACAATTCACTGATATCCTTCTGTGTTCTATGCATCTGCATATACAGCCAGGCAGCCACTCAATGCGGAGATAAATGTCCATTCCTACCACAGCGTCATGCACACTAGAAGTGAAATCGACAGAAAGAGCAGTATTGAACAGTAGGAAGCTAACTGTTCATCCCAATAAATTTTCAAATTTGTTCACCCTAGACTCCTGTGCCTTCACAATATGGTTGGGCAATCATGACAGGTCCAGGGGCCACTTTTAAACTCCAGTGTTACCTGGGGACTACATCAACTACTGAAAAAGTCCATTTTTGATTCTCAAAGATGGGTATTTTTATATTAAACAGAACAGAGAGGCCTTGAGACATGTCTGAAAAGAAAATTGTGCCAGGAGCAGTTGTACAAATCTTTTTTGGCCAGAAAAAGATTGGCTGGGTTTCTGGAAGTTCTGAGGCCACCAAAACCTCCTTGGGGAGTTGTATACAGCCTGAGATGAACGTTGCTCATGAAAAACAGATAGAGTCAGAGCTCTGAATATAGCGATATGAAGAGTAGAGCAGTAGTGGACATATGTCTCTCATGCCTGTCCTGTGTCTGGCATGCAGCTTTCTTGGACAGGGCTGTTTTATATGAACAAAAGAAAAGCATGGACAATTCTGTTTCTCTCTGTTGCTTTCCATGACCACATTCCCAACGATCTAGTCCAAGGTAACTCTTTCTTTCTTTCTTTCTTTCTTTCTTTTTTCCCCTTTTTTTCTCTTTTTCTTTTTTTTACTATCAGAAAGAAAACCTTCCCATCATAACCATGAAGATGCCATAAGCCTTTGCTCTGGTACAAAGGAAGAGAGAGAGCACAACATTGACGAAAGGGAGGAGAGAGATATTAACAGTTCACTATCCTCTTGGTCTTCTATACCCTCTCCAGTGAAGGAGAGCACCAGCAGACTTTTGCAGTTGTCTGAAAGAACAGAGGGGAGGTGTCACTAAATATTATGAAATGATACAGGAAAATGGAAATAATCCTGTAGGTAGAGCTGTGGTGTAATTCTGTGGAGAATGATATTTGTGGTTTTGGAACCAGCCACTCTGTTTGGCTGTAGTGCTAAACTGACTCAGGTGTGTACATATTATTCTTTCCTTTTTTCCTGGACCATTTCACAATGACTGAACCTAAAAGATCCCTCAAGCCTATATTTTGGCTGTGGACTACCAGTACTTGAATTAGCTTATATATGGACCCATAGGAAAAACCTTGGCTATTCCAATTTTGCATGAAACTCTAGAAAGCATTATCATTTGTCTTTGTTCTGGTTCTCTTTTGGCTGCATAGCTGCGGTAGTGTCACTGGTGTATGTCTAGTCCTAGTACCTTTCCATCTGAAATTACTGCTACTACTAGGACACCCCAATAATAGACATTGCCCTGTGGAGTCGGCATATCTGCCCTTATACAATCCTGGACTCATATCTATTTGTCCCAATTGTATGGCTTTTTCATAGAGGTATATGGTGTGCAGTGCCTACTACTTTGGAGATGCATTAAGGGGAAGGGAGAATAATATCCTTAGTAGTAAGTAGGATATGAAATTTCTGATTCCATGGTAAAATCATTCTTCTTCCCCTATAAGATCTAATCCTCATTCCTGTCAAAGGGATGACTGCTTGCAGATAGTTGTTCGTTATGCTTGGCCTTCAGTGTGTTGATGCTTTTGGCCCATATTTTGCTGAACACTAGTCTATAAGTGATCTTTGAGAAGCAGGGTATATCCGGTCTCCTTGGCAGCCTCCTTATGCATTTATTGTAAGAAATGCACTAGGAGAGTAGTGTGACATCATCATATGGTTACAGCTATTACTATATGAGACTTTTTATTGCTAATATAGGGGTGTTGAGATATAATTGCATTTCATGACTGGTGGTGAGGCAAAGGGTCCAGAGATTATGTGAAACAGACTATTAGCTTTCTTTTTACAGTACAACCATTGTACTGTTGAACCTTCAATCAGATAGTGGTGGTGATACACCAATATTTGGCCTTGGATAATAGAACCCTAGGATTGTTCTGCATGCTTTTTTTCCCTCTGGAAAAAGGCAACATCACTCTTTTTAAGTGTCAATAGTTTAAAAAACCCAAAGTCCAGCAATGATCGTTTTCCCAAACCAAGTGCAAAAAACCATGCAATTGTTCCTTGGAAGAAAATGTTCTCTTCCAAAACACGATAAATCTATTCCTAATAATTCCTTCAAAATGCCTTTTCATTTCATATCTTGCCTGATGGAACAGAATGAGTGTGCCAAGTGCCACTGACCTTAAGTCTCCTGAATCAAAAATATCTGATGCGATATATAGAAATCTTTGATGTGTGGATATGCTAATCAGTTAAGAAATGTCAAATTTGCATATATTTCAAGTGACCCAACAATATTTACCTTAGAGCAAAGTTTCATATTTTTCTGACAATTGCAGCATTGAATGAGTGACTCATTTAGCATATTTAAGTAGGATGATGTCGCAGGAATTTACCAAAGACTTGTTTGAAAGCATCAAAAAGATGAACATCACTGTCTGAAATTAACAACAAGCCTAATTTGATTTGACAAATGATGTTGATTTCAATAGGGTCACTAACTATTGAAGAGGCCGAGAACAAATAGTGCCTTGAAGCCTAATAAAACTGAATATTTAAACAGTACATTATGCAAATTTGCCCTCTACCTGTCACTAATGACTAAAATATAGGGTTAGGATGCCAGAAAAAAAAAGCATGGAATAATGTACTGGTACCTGGTGTTTGTTTTTCAAAAGTTACAGCTCACTGGGTTTTTTTTATTAACAGTGTCAGTGACAAAGTATTAAAGGATGTGATTATTCTATGTAATTAAAATGCAGAAAATATAACACTATAAAGACAAGTTGCTACAAAATAGTATTTTGTAGGCTACAAAATAATTTCAATAGGGTCACTATCTGTACATATATCAGAAAATAAAATAAAATAAAAATTGGCACTATCTGAGAGTTGAACTTTTTTCACAGAATCACAGAATCTTAGGGCATGTCTACACGAGCCAAAGACCGCAGTCTCATTTACCATTCACAGCAACCTGTCCAAATGACGTATGGGATCATTGCAGCTGAATCAAGGCCTTTTCATTGCCTCTAGGTTTTAATCCAGAAGGGGGGAAACATGGAGAATTATCCCAGTTTTGAGTAGAAAATCCAAGTATTTGTGCATATGTGTGGACTGCACTCTATACTAACGTCAGTGTGAATCCAGGGGGAGAAGTTCAGAAATATGTACATTCACACACATAGAGGTGGAGGAAAAAGGGGGGGGGCAGGAAACAAGGTCCCTCTTGCTTCAGGATGGTGATCACATT
This sequence comes from Sceloporus undulatus, assembly GCF_019175285.1. Lineage (NCBI taxonomy): Eukaryota > Metazoa > Chordata > Lepidosauria > Squamata > Phrynosomatidae > Sceloporus > Sceloporus undulatus. The sequence goes on from NC_056525.1 coordinate 87,482,081, forward strand.
GCCTCTTCATCAGCTCTCCTTCAAGGTAAACCTACCCAATGTCTTCAGATTTTCCTCACAGTCACCAGCCTTCTCACTCTCTTTGTCACCCTCCTCTGGATATGTTCCATTTTATCAGTATTCTGGACTTTACACTGAATTAAATTCAATATTCTAGGTGAAACTGGATGAACAGGCTGGAGTGGTGCCACTGCTTCTTATGACCTGTACATGCTATATATATTGTCAACACCTAGAATTGGGTTAGCCTTCTTAGCTACTGGTCCCCATTCTTGGCATCTACTTAGCTTGGGTTTAGTTAGCACTTGGAATAAGTGACTTTTTTTTAATTTGGGGGGTTCTGGGAGTGAGGGGTCTACATTTTTTTACCCTAAACTTTGGAATTAATATATCTCCTAGATCTTTTTTACATCTATCACTGTCAAGCTAGGTCTCCATCATGAATCCTATTTCTGTCTTCTACTCCTGTCTTCTGTACATCCAACTATAAGACGACTAGCCAGCTGGCAAGAAGAATGTTGAAGACAGACCCTGGCCCACAGACCTCCACTGTGGTTCATTGTTAGCACTGAAGCAACAATTAAACAGGGATGGACAAATTGGTCTATTTCCAGTACTTGTCAATCTTGCATGTCTTCACTCTTTTTTACTCACATCCTATTTCCATCTTAATTTCTTCTCTTCTTAGGCAAACTACTATTCACTAGGATATGTATCATTATATGTATATATAAACCTAGTGTTTCAAAACACAGATTTCTGAAAATGCATTTTATCAACATGCATGCATGTTAATTTTTAAAACAACAACAACAACAATAAAGAACTGTATCAAAACATTCCGGAATAGTCAAAACTAATGAGTAACTAAGTTCCAATCCTCACAAGTTATGAAATTCACTTCCTAAAGAAGTGGATGACCTAACTGCATATCAGAATTCATAAAGATTAAGGTTTACCATCATTCCTCCCATGAAGGGTAAAAAACATTAAAAATTGTATAACATCAAGTGAAAGCAGTTTGTAAGATACACATTTATGAATATCCTTTTTCTGCTCGGGACAGCCATCCATCATTATGTGAAAGTTTTGAATGAAGAACGATGTGTCCTTAAAGAGATTACAGTATTTCTAAACTGAAATGAGTGAAGTCATTCAAAACCATGATCATTCCAATTTGGTAAAAATAAGATAATTAGCTTGCACTGGTATCAATGAGAGTAAAGTATTGCCCCACTGACATCTGTGGGGCTTGCGTATGGCTAAATATCCCCATAAAGAAGAAACAAAGAAGCTGTAGAATAACAGGAGCAGCAACTACCATGATAGTTGTAAAAATATTCATCAAATGAATATCATTCTGGGGCCTGGATGAGAGCCAATGCTTTTTATTCTGAGTTTTTAAAAATGCATAGGCTTGAGAGGGGGGAAATATTCTCTGGACTATGTTGGAACAAAACCTAGATGTGATTACTCTTTGACATGGGCATTTATCATGTCCCAGACTGAAGTGACTATTAATTTTGAAAGCGTATCAAAAAAAAGAATAAGCAGAGTGTTTAACAAAATTGCAAATATTATTCAATTATGACAAAATATTAGATTGGCAGCCCTAAAAAAACAACAACCACAATGCAACAATGTAACACATGTAACCCTGAAACAGAAGGGGAATGCTTGATTGAAGCTGAATGAGAATGGTAGCCTGACTGAAGACCAAATCACACATGGTGCAGGTGGCTTGTGGTTGGATCTCTTGATGTGTGCATGTGTAGTTTTCTAAAAAATGTTAAAACAAGTGCTGAATTTAACTGGAACAGCCATGTTGGCAGGCACATTGTTGACACTTCCCCATTAATCCTTTTCTTTGATCTAAATCCACCCGCTGAGAACTTAGAATGGGTTAAACAACCCTCTCCAATGCCCATTGCTCTGATGAAATTTTAGCCCCTCATTGTTTTTTAATATATATATATATTGTGAAACTAGATTATGGATTTGCTTTACATGTAGTTATTCCTGTACAAATGCTGAAAGAAACCCTCTATAGTTTAAATAATGTTTAACTAGAGTTTAAACAGTGCCTTGCTTTCATATACTATCATATTAATAATCTAGTGGAGTCAGTATAAAAAATGTATGTTTTGAAAGTGATCTAGAACTGAATGGAGAGACAGATAACTTTACAGAAATCTGGTTTCCTTTTATTAACTATAGTAATCATCATAGGGATATTTGGAAACCCTATTTTACCCTGTTATTTGGTGCTTTTTATTTATACTGCTTGCTAGGTTGTTGTTGTTGTTATGTGCTTCATGTCATGTCCAGCTTCTAGCAACACTGAGGTCAACCTACCATGGGGTTTTCTTGGAAAGATTTGTTCAGAGAGACCTTGAAGCTGAGAGTGTGTGACTTGCCCAAGGCCGCCCTGTAGGTTTCCTTGCCTGTGTGGGAACTTCAACCCTGGTCTCCAGCATTTTAGATCAACACTCAAACCACTACATCACACTGGCTCTAGTTCTGTCTCTAGGGAGCAACTTTATTGGGCTCCAAGATGGCTGAGGTCAAGAAGGAAAGCCACTTAATGTCACTCTCTTTCCCCTGCACAGTGGGAAGATCAACATCTGACCATGGAGAGAAAGGGATTCAAGTCAAATGGCATCTGAAGAAATAAAAGTTCACATGCACCCCCTCCAACTGTAGCTTTATGAAATGATAGGTTTGTGATACCACTGGATGCTCTTGATCTATTTAAAGACATTGACTGGAAATCCTGTATCAGCTTATATTCAACCAAATAATTAAGTAAGTAACTTCTCTGGACCTACCCACCCTCATAAACTTGATGGATTCAACCATCTTCTTATCATTGATAGATTGACCCTCCCCCTCCTGCCCATACAGCTACTGCCCAGTAAAGTATTTTGGGGTGGGGGTAGTTAAGATCGTGGCAATAATGTGTAAATTTTGACTACTTGACTATGTAGTGATCATGAATACAAACCATATTTGCAATCACTATTAGTCACAGTTTTGTTACTATTGCCATGATCAGAATTCTCCTCACCAACCTAATTTACTGATCATCATTTACACAGGACAAGAAGGACCATTCTGTCAGTGATCAGAGCCTGGTGGAATGAAATTTCTGTCAGGTATGGACAGGGGATCAGGCCAGGAGAAGTTGCTTACTTAGTTACATACTTAGTTAAGTGTAAGCTACTACAGGATTTTGGCCTTTCACATTTAGATTCGATTGGACTTTGTAAGGAAGCTTGATGCACTTTTTGAGATACACCTTTTCAGGTACAACAACAACAGTTATTTTGAACAGTGTTCCCCACACTTCAGTCTTCTAGATGTTATGGATTTCAGCTCCCAGAAATTCAGGCAGCTTGGCCAATGGTTTGGAAGTCCAAAACTTCTGAAACACAAAGATTTTGGAACCATTGCTTTGAAGTATAGATTGGAGAACAAAAGATAAGAAGATCTGTGTCCTAATTACACATTGGCTATGGATGCGCCCTTACTCAAACTAAAGCATTTCAGAAACCTGAGAGAATGCCCCCATTTGTTACAGCTGGGGTCATGATTTCACAAATAAGTGAAATTTGCTGATTATATTGTTTAAATACTATGATCACTTCCCAGTGGATGTTAGGATATCTGAAGCATGCACAAATCTGGCCAAAATCCTATGGAAAAAATGTATTCACATAATACTCAAAATAACAGAATCTAGTACTGCTACGTATGCATAAAAATAGACATGATAAAGAAAACAGATTTGTGCATATGAATAGGATGAAACTGGACAATTTTTAGACAACATTAAATCAAACTGGGATTTCATAAAGTTTAAAATGTATAATCCCACTTATCCTAGGCTGAGCATCTTAAGAAAATAGAATGCTATAATTTGGCATATGATCCTTTCTCTGTCCATGGCTGTAACAGAAGTCCTTTAAGACCTTTTATTGTAGTACCTAAAAAAAACCCAGTGCCATGAACACCTCTGCCAATGAACAACTCCAAAGGGCTGCACACACCTCTATGTTTTACCAATGAGATAGATTAAAATCAAAACAGGGAGGAAACAGTAATATTTCTGTTTACATCCAATTTCTCAGATGCACACAGCAAAACAAGATGAAAAATTCTTCCAGCGGTTTTGAAGTTGGTGAAGTGTGACCTAAATCTACAGGCAAAGCTCCACCGAGTGTTTACTGCAGCAGAAGTGATGCCAATTGCTTTTCCTTCTTGCCTGACATTGGAAGGCAGACCAGCCAAGACAACCCTAGCCTGCCAGTGGGTTTAACAAGCCATTGGTGTGTCTAGTGTTTGGCTCCCCTCACATAAATAAAGACCTTAGGTTACTTTCTCAAGAATTATCATGGCCATCCACACTTATAGAACACTTGCAGAAATTCTGACTGTCACATAATAATGCCCTATGAACTTTTAAAGAATTTTTTATCAATGCAATGTTTCTTAAATATTTTATTATAAAACCTAATCAAAGCTATGCCATTTTTATCATTGACCTATATGTTAGCCCTAATTAGATCAGTCAAAAGCCACTCATTTTTGCATCTGACTTTGTTTTCAGCCTATCTGTAAGGGCAGGCATGTTGCACAGCCTGAAGTCCAGTGCTTTACTCATGAGATTCCCTACAATGGGTCCTATCTTGGTTTATAGGCCCTTGGCTGCATATAATAACATATAACATGAAACATCAGTTTGTATAATTCCTTTTAGTTTTTATCAGTGTAATGAAGATTCATATTGTACATCTTTATCGTGACATGAAGCAAAATACTATTCCATTAAGTGTATATTTAATTCAAAATAGAATTCTCTTTTACTACAGACCACGACCTTTCAATTTCTTGAAAATTTCCCAGTTCCAGCCATTCCAGATATGGAGTGGAAAGTTTGCTCTTTGCATAAGAAAAATTGCATGGCTGTGTTATTTGTTTCTTTAGTAAGCCCATCAACATCTCTTGAAGAAGCTTCAGAAGATCTTGATTTAAGTCAAAGCTCTTCACTGATCTTATTGTGTGAATTGTGACTAGTCATGATCTCTACATTTTTAGTGTTCATCTACAGCATAGAAACCAATAACAACTTCTTCAGGGGATTATTGTTGAGATACGTAAGATTCAAAATGTGTTATCTAATTATAAACTTTGAAAGAATTAAACCAAAAGATTGTGGAACAGTTTAAATGTGGGGATTTTGGGGTGCTTATCTACAGTTGGGTCACTTCCACTTTGTTTCTATGCCACTGGAAGAAATCATGTTAATGTTAGACACAGATTTGACAGGCTATACTGGCAGACATGAATGTTGTCTCCAAAGAAGATGCACATCAATAGACTCTACAAATCTACAAGTTGTCACCGTGCCCAGACATATTACTTGTCATACTAAGGAAATTATTTTGACTGGGCTTCATTCCTCAAGGTCAATGCCAAGGTTACTTTATTTGTTTTTGCGCCCTCAGTTGTGGGTGGACAGTTGCTAGAAGAGTTTCCTTCTTTGCCAAATAACTTGTGCATGGTGCCACCCTTTACATTCCTGTCCTTTAATATGTTGCCTCTGGGACACACTGAGATTATCAGCCCTTTCTAGACTGCTTCTTGAGTTCAAATTATTCTCTGTATCAGGACAGATATGTCCCTCTCTATGTCTTGCCAATGGGCATGTATGGCCCAGTCTTAGACTTTGGTTCTTTATAAAGCAAACATGCATACTGTAGAATTGGGCAGCACATGGATTCAAATGTGGCACATTATAGAAAAGATGGTAATCCTAGCCCAGATGTTCAGAAGGTGAGACTTGATCAAATAATATGGCTAAAACTGTTTTATTATGTATTACCGTAGACAGTTTCCATTCAGAATCTATACTTCCCAAACACCTACACTTAATAAATTTAATATGCTTAGAATTATAAGCCCCACTCCCATTTTGCCAGTTTTCATTACTATTTTAAAAGAGCATTGCCATCTTGAATATTATAAATGATCAAAGCTCTGAGGAACTGATTGGTAACCATGATCAGATTGACAATAAATCAATCTGATGGCATGGGCTGGAGTTTAACCAAAGCATACTGTAAATATAGTAGAGTTTAAATAAAGCTTTAAATAAAGGAACCACAAGATTCTTTGCTATCTTTGCAACAAAACTGATGTTTGATGTTTGCAAATCTAACTCCTAATCTTGGGGGAGTTACACTATTCATATAGCTGGTGGGTCAGAGGTGAAAGCTTTAATTAAAGTTAGCTAAAACTGAAGAGCCAGCATGGTGTAGTGGACTGAGTATTGGACTAGGACTATGGCAGATACAGTTCAAATCTCCACTTGGCTGTGGAAACCCACTGGGTAACCTTGAGCAAGTCACACACCCTCAGCCTCAGTGGAAGGCAAAAGTTACCCTCTTCTGAGCAAATCTTGCCAAGAAAATCCTGTGATAGGTTTTTTGCCATAAGTCAGAAACTGCTTGAAGTTACACAACAGAATAGTTAACATCTATGGGTGCAGGTCTTCTTTGGAAATATGATGTGCAGTTTTGCTGTTTTAAGGAGTTTTGTTGCTCTGTATATGCTCTGCTTATTTAATTGCAAAAAAGCAGATACTGCAAATATAATAAGGCTTTGATGGTCTCTATCTGTCATGCAGAGGAACTCTGACCCTGGACTTCTCACTAACCAGGCAAACAGGACCTGTATTACAACATAAATGTAATATTTGCTATATGCTGAACTGATATCTAAATGTGGCATTTAGGGGAGATGAGCACAGAAGCTAGAGATAAAAACAAGGACCTCAATGGATGATCTAACTTGACCTGCCCATCCACAAAACACCCTTAAACACAAAGCTTAAAGACAAATCTATCAAGAACTTTTCCTAGGCAAGCACAATGATAATGAATGAAAGCACTGCTATTTTCTATTGACTGTGCCAAATAAAACTGTCCTGCTAAATGTCTGTTTGGTCACACCTCTTCAAAACACACACCCTCAGTAGAACTGAACACTAAATCAGAAGGCTGACAAGCTTACATCCTCTTTAGATTATGGACAGGATGCTACTGCTGTAGTAAGCTAGTAAGGGGCAGCTTCTGGTGATTTCATTCAGTGTGATCAAGTAAGCATCAACCACAGCTGCATAAAGTATGCCATTCAAATAAAAAAAATACCAAGTTCTGTTGTTGTGTGCCTTCAAGTCATTTTTGAGTTAAGGAGATCCTAAAGCAACCCTATCACAGAATTTTCTTGGCAAGTTTTGTTCGGGGGGGGGGGGACCTTCATATTCCCCTGAGGCTGAGAGAGTGTGACTTGCCCAAGGTC